>NC_141148.1:68633538-68953121 GCF_053477565.2 Lygodium microphyllum
CACTATGTGGGGGCAAGGAGATTGTGGGAAAGAGTGAGAGAATGGACCCATCTTGTTGGGCTAAATAATACCATTAGGATGCACATAGCTTTGTTTGGTTGATAAAGGATCCCTATATGAGGAGTCCTTAAATCTTTGGAAAGTAGTAAGGGCCATTGTTCTAAAAATCATTTGGACCATTAGGAACAAGGTTTTCATAAAGAAGGAAAATAAAATTTCAATAGATATTATGTTTAAAAATATAAATCAATGTTGTGGTTCTACTTAGGGCACTTAGAAAAAATGACCAAGTCTTCAAGGTTGCCTTTAAGCACCTAGCTAATAGTTGATGCATTTTGGCTTAGCCAGGTCACCAAATTTTATGTTTGTAAATATTTAATATAAATTCAATTTCATACTAAAAATAACAAATTATATGAATCTTTCTTATTCTAAAATCATTTAACTCACTATAATTAAGGAAGGTAAGGAGTCTTTTACACTAACTCTTATTAAGAACTAAAGTAAACAATTTACTCAATCAAAATATTTTCTATGATACAAAAAAGGAACCAAATTCAATTGACTAATAGCAACAAAGAAACTTACAACTAATCCTCATTAGAAGCTCTCTAATAATTCAATTTCATGGAGTCCATATTAGAGACAACAAATTGTTCCCTCCTACTAATCAAATTATCATGTCTACCAGTGTTTATATGTATTGAGCTACTCAAATGTTGGATAATAGTTAGTTATTAGTTAATCACATGATACCTTCACATGGCTTATTGCACCATTGAAATAAACTTTTGAAGGAGTAAGGAGAAGAAATTCTCAAATGAACAAAGCAAAAACAAGAAGCATTGTTACACGAGATGGGCATGAAATGAACAAAATAGAGCTATGTTTAGCATAGGATTGAGCAACTAGCTTGAGGCCACCCATTTGTATAATATGGCGGCCATTTCCAATGATTTTTCTAACAGTTAATGCAAGGAAAACAAGTCCGCAATTGCATCTAGATATGACTTTTTGACTAGGAGTGGAGAGGGCATGTGTGTGTGTGCATGCATGTATACATGTGTATATGTGTGTACTTGGGATAGATGGCTCTTAGACACCTTTATATGGTCAATTCCAACTATAATAAATTTATAGTTTTGTTTATAACCTAGACCTTAAATACCTAGAGCAATGCTTGAATTTCGTATATTCTCCTATATAGAGAATTTTGAGAGAATATACGCAATTCTTCATAGGTACATATAATTCCCTACTATTAGAAGTGGGAAATGACATTCTTATATTCTCTTATGTAGGGAATTTTGAGAGAACATAGGAATTCACTACAATTATCTATAATTCCCTACTATTAGAAGTGGGGAATCTGATTATCCTATAGTCTCTTATATAGGGAATTTTTAAAGAATGTAGGAAATTCTCTCTTTTGATGTGTAATTCCCTACTAGTAGATGTAGGGAATTTGATTCCCTAGTTATATGTAGGAAATACATGGATACATATATAGGAAATATCAATGAATTTCCTACATTTCATAAATTTTCCTATATAGGGAATGATTAAAAGTTCCTTGTGCAACCATTGTGATAAGGTCCTTCAAGTTACGCCGTGGGGATCCCAATATTGAGGTAAGAACACTATACTGAAGGATGTGCTTGACGACCTCTTCATTGAAACTATGCTTGTTTGCGCGCTTGTAGTTGTCAATGTCCCTTTGTAGGCAAGTTGTGCTTGTGTTGTTCGTGATCAAGACATCCTGTTTTAGCTAGTGTAGAATCAGGGTATAAAGCTTGTGTAAGGTGTACACAAAGAACAGGGTTGAAGCTTGCACCTTGATGTATTCACTAGGATAGATGTTGCCATCATGGCTGCCATGGCCGAGTGGGAATAAGAACAAAAACATTGCATTTTTCAAGGTGATATCTAGGCAGGGTGAGCTTATTGCAGGTAAGTTGTTTGTCCTAAATGTCATTGTTCTTTCAACGAGACGGTTCTTATTCTATAATATTAAGCAAATTGTAACCTCTTTCATTCTTGTGTTCTACTTGGGGCATTGGGTCGAATGGATGGTACTACTTGTATCTTTCAGTTTTAGGGTCTATTTTTGGTTTCGAATCATTGCATGAGACATACACAAAATTCGTACTTACATTTATCATGGCCATTACTTTTGCTTATGTAGCAGGCATAATGGTACCTATGAATTTTCTTTGCCATGATAAGGGCTCTTAGTTTTATTGTCAAACTGCATTGATCATCGTTGCATGGAATGTACGCACATATCTCGTTTGTCATATTTGCAATATCTATCTCATGTGACCATAGGATTATGTGTGCATGTAAGGAGCCCTTGTGTTGGATCTCATACCTAATGACGTGCTGCTAGACATGCCCAATGCAAGCAAGTTTGCCAAGGATGTATTGGTCGAAGAAAAGATGAAACCTAGTGTGGAAAAGAATGGCGCATTCGACAGGACAATCTTTCAATGAGAATTCAAGATTGAATTCATTTGCGATGCATTCCAACTTGTTGATCTTGGCTCATCTTGTACTGGTGACCTCATCTATAGCGAACGTAAGGAAGAAATGAGGCATGCCCCATGCGTCGACCATTGTGATAAGGTCCTTCAAGTTATGCCATCGTGAAGATGGGGATCCCCGTATTGAGGTGGGAACACTGTACTGAAGGATGTACTTGACGACCTCTTCATTGGAATTTTGCTTGTTTGTACATCTGTAGTTGTCAATACCCCTTTTGTAGGCAATTCGTGCTTGTGCTATTCATGAGACATCTTGTTTTAGCTAGTATGGAATCAAGATATAAGGCTTTTATAAGGTATATACAAAGAACAAGGTTGAAGCTCGCACCTTGATGTATTCGTTAAGATAGATGTAGCCATCGTAGGCACCATGGCCAAGTGGGAATAAGAATGAAAACACTACATTTTCCAAGGTGATATCTAGGCAGGGTGAGCTTATTGCAAGCAAGCCGTTTGTCCTGAACGTCATTGTTCTTTCAACAAGACAATTATTATTCTGTAATATGATGCATGCAAACTCATTCTGATTATCTCTTTGGAATGCCTGTCATTGGCTTGGCTCGACTACATTATCAAGCAAACTGTAACCTCTTTCATTCTCATGTTCTGCTTGGAGCATTGGGTTGAATGGAGAGCTTTCATGATGGAGCTCTATAATCCTTTCGATGGATTGTTTGCTAAGGATGCAAAGCCCTGTCCTGGGATGTGGATGTTTTTGCTATAGCCATGTACTTTGGATCCGTAGATTATGTAGCATGTTGAAAGTAAACACATCCGCAATATCGAATGTAGTCAAGTTAATTCTAGTAGATGGTTGTGAAAGCAATACATCATTCCAAGAGTCTAGAGGGTTGTCGAGCACAGATCAGTGGTCCAAGGTTCTGTTCACAATCACTCTTGTCATTTTGCAAACCGAGATGGATGTATCAATGATGCTCAATAGTTGAAGTTGTAACAACTTTACATCAGGAATTCATTTTCTGTAGTTTGGTAAGATTGACACCACATATTTGTTTCTCCCTTTCTTCGCAAGACATGGTCGGCATTTAGTTATCATCATGTTGACTCCATGTTGTTGATATGCAAGGATGAGAATAATGCTTGACAAAGCCATTGTTACTTGTATTTGTTCCGTAGATGGATCGTTCTTTTGTGAGTTGACAGCATGATGTTGCATTGTGACTATACCACAGGATACGCACATTGTTAGTCTTCCAATGATGCTTTCACAATTTGTCGCCCAAGATTATTCGAATTTTTCTATGTCATACCAAGTTGCAGCAAAGGGGTTTAATGATGTTTTTCTACAAGCCATAGTTTTCCTTTTTCTAGAAGTCTTGAAGGATGCCTTGTGACTTTGTTTCTTCGTAGCGTCCATTGATGCTTATGAGAACAATATGTTTTTATTATAAAACTACACTACACTTGTTCATGGAAAAAAACATGCTATACTTCATAATTAAATTTTTTAAAAAGATATTTGATTTTTTTGACGTGTAAGGATGATGATTTTTTTCTTCTTAATAGTAATTCTAATAAATAAGTGAAATCAATAAACAATAACAATACTTCAAAAACTTTAAAAAACTAATGAAATGAGAAAATATGCTATGTAGCATGTTACAAAGTTGGCACAAATCTCTTCGTAACTAAATAATTATGGAAAAAGGTGCCATTTCCCCCATCCATTCAAAATATCCGATTTGTTGAAGTTTTATGTTTTCATTTTTTTTAGTACGTTTGAAAGATCATTATGCTTTCGTTTTTGCCATATGTTTAAAATATCTTCTTTTTTTTCATTTTTGTTTCACTACTATTTTACTATTAACTAACATAAGTCTATCTACTGATACTACAACTATTAATTATGTATTAACTATTACAAATACTATTGATATTACAAAAGTATAACTAATTTATTAATTAATTAATTATATTAGAACTATTAATATTACTAATAAGTCTAGCTAATTAAGTACTACTAATATTACTAATAAGTATAATTACTAATATTGCAATCACTAACTAACTATTAACTAATGCAAATACTACTAATACTACATACGTTAAACTAATTAACTAATAATAGTAGAATCTGTCTATTTCATTCTAGTAATTAGAGCAAGCATTTTCAATTAACCCTAGTGAGTTCCCACTGCTTTCAACTATTATCCATGAGATGGCTTAGGTGCTTTGACCTAAAATGGTACCACTAGTTGCTAAAGGTGATGTAAGACTCTTCTCCCACTTAATAGAGATAATATACTTCTTGCATTATGGGGGTGACCTTCAAGTGGCTTTGTACAGCTCCTTGTCAACTCAAGCAGCCTCATTACTCGGACAGCATATGCTAAGGCTCTTCTCCCACTTAATACACATAATATACTTCTTGCATCATAGGGGTGACCTTCAAGTGGCTTTGTACAGCCCCTTGTCAACTCAAGTGGCCTCGTTACTTGGATAGCATATACTAAGGCTTTAAGGTGCCTCATATTGACAACCCTAGCACAAAGGCTCAAAGCCTTTGCACCTTGGATGAAAAAGTAAAGGCTCAAAGCCTTGCCTTGAATGTAAAATGCAAGGCTCAAAGCATCAACTCAGGCTGTCGGTTGGCAACAATCTTAACGCTTAACGCTTTGGCAATTCAGACAACATGAGCCTTGGCAATTCAAACGGAATTAATCGTAAGGCTTAACGCAATTGTCAATGGTCACTCGGATGGGTCATCAACATTATGCTTCATAGGACAGTACCAAAGGCTTCATGCCTTAATCAACTCAAATGAAATCAATTGCATAATGCATGCCTTAGTCGATTGTCACTTGGACGCCTTCAATAACTATTACTAATACTACGTAAGTCAAACTAATTAACTAATAGTAGTACAATCTCTCTCTCTCTCTCTCTCTCTCTCTCTCTCTCTCTCTCTCTCTCTCTCTCTCACATTCCGGTAATTAGAGCAAGCCTTTTCAATTAACCTTAGTCAGTTACCAATCCTTTCAACTAGATGAATGGCAATTATCCATGAGATGGCTTAGGTGCTTTGACCTAAAATTGTAGCCCTAGTCGCCAAAGATGATGTAAATCTCTTCTCCCACTTAAATTTAGAGATAATATAGTTCTTAGATCATGGGGGTGACCTTCAAGTGGCTTTGTACGACCCCTTGTCAACTCAAGCGGCCTCGTTACTCGAACAGCATATGCTAAGGCTTTAAGGTGCCACATATTGACAATTCTAGCATTAAGGCTCAAAGCCTTAGCACCTTGGATGAAAAAGTAAAGGCTCAAAGCCTTCCCCTGGATGTAAAATGCAAGGTTCAAAGCATCGACTTGGACTGTCGGTTGGCACCAATCTTAAGGCTTAATGCCTTGGCAATTCGTTTTTTAATCGTATATTTTATACTAACAGCAGTGTTATGTTTCCCCATTCGGCTCTGCTGAATTTACTTGCCGTCACATAAGAGTGTAATCTCGCATCAAAGCTTCGATCGCCAGCACAAGGTTAGACAATATGCTTGACATCGCGTGTCTTTGGCTTTTTCGTAAATGTTTAAAGCAAATTGAGACACCACTCTATAGCAAATAGATCTCTCAAGTCTTTTTGCAATGTTTTGATCTCTCGAGTCTCTTTGAGGTGTAGTGCTTTGAACTCTCAAGTCTCTTTGAGGTGTATTGTTCTTCGAACCTGTGAACACCAGCGGCCCTATCAATGTTTTTACATCTTGAGCGTTAGCGTTCAATCAATGAAGGACCATCCGAATCGAGCAAGTTAGCATAAGGTACCAAGGCATTGAGCCTAACTATTTGAATTCCCAAGGCATTGAGCCCAAACATTGATAAATCTTCGAATTGAAGGCATTTGATGGTTATCATAAGCCTTGAGCCTATACATTAGTCTAAATCGAAGGCCTCCAAGCTAACATTAACTTAGGCATGCATTATGTGATTGATTTCATTTGAGTTGATTGAGGCATGAAGTGTTTGGTGCTGTTCTATGAAGCATAATCTTGATGACCCATCCAAGTGACAATTGACAAAGGCATTAAGCCTTACGATTAATTCTGTTTGAATTGCAAAGGCGCATGTTGTCCTTGTGTTTTAGAAAAGGCTTCTATAACTTTTTAAAAAGCTTTCAAAAAGCTAAACACAGATCAACGGCATCGGACGGGACGAGGAGGTCAAGTGGGTACGGCATTACGGAGGGTAGCAATAGGAGCTGATAGGACAGACGCAACTAATGGAGGAGCTGACGGGACAGACGAAGTTGATGGGAGACTAGCTAACAGCAATTGAGCAAGATTGCGATTGGGTGACGCGATGATAACTCCAACTAGCCGGCGGCAAGCTGAGTGAGAAATAGAGAACCAGAGCGTGCAAATTGGAGGCTGTAAGAACGCATGTGAAATGGTTTTTAATTTGCATGTTGAAGAGAAAGTCTAAAAAACAATTAATAAATAATTAATAAATATTATATCGATACACTTGTAATCACAACTCTATTCCATAAGTGCTTTTAGTCCAAGGATATATACTTTCAGCTTGTGTTCCAAATTTAATTGATTCATTATTCAGGATTAAACAATTGAAATCATTATTTATTTATATAAAACAAAATCATAACTCTTTTAAGTACGTGTTTTCAGCTTTGGTATTTATGCATTGTTCCAACTTCCAACATATAATCCTTTGAATACATGTTTTTTCCTCACGCGCGCTAGGAAATCAGCCCCATGCCATGTGTCTGCATTTCTGTGTGCAAAGCAAAAGGACGCACTTGAATAGCCGTGTCGGCTGCGGTTTGAGAAGAAAGCTATACAAATAAATGTGCACGTGGCGTTCTAACATTGTAGGATGGAAAAAGAATATGCGCGGCGCGGGCGGAAAGAGAGGGGGGGGTGTGGTTAAGGAGGTGTGCAGGTGAGGGTGCGAGGGTTCCACAAGGCAGGCAAGAGGAACTCGCGGGCATGAACGCCATAGGCATTGAAGCTGGCCTTCGTTTTCTTGTCTACCAGAAGTTGGCCGGGATACCCGGGGTAGGCGCCCGCCCCAAATGTGCCAGCACAGGCGGTTGCCGCCTCCAGAGGCACGGACGCGTCCCCTTCAAAGTAGCCCGTCCCGTAAGGATTCGTGGCGGCGCCCGCCAGAACCGTCCCCATCACCATCACCATGCCGTCCGCGCCCACATCGCCGTTGGGCGGGACCAGCGGCGCGTTGGGCGGCCCGAATTGCGGTACTGCAAAGGGCCACGCGCACTGGCCCGGGCACTGCGTCGCCGCGTTGCCTACCCAGCCATAAACCACCGCCCCTTTGTGCGCCGCTGATCCCGTCAGCGTGTGGTCGTGGAAGCCGCACGAGTTCATGCAAAACCGCTCCACTTCCACGTCCGCCGCCGTCAATACCAGGTACACCGCCCCCGGTTTCCGCTTCACCCGCAGGGCACCTACTGCCAGCGCCTCGATGTCCGAGCGCTTCAGAGATTTCCCCTTTGAATACGCCCCGTCCGTGATCTCGCCGTCGAGTGTGACGTAGGCCGGGACGGAGGCGTTAAGCTTGTCGTGATAGGCGGAGAGGGGTTCCCACCAGGAGCTGACGGAGGGCTGGCGGCTGCTGACGACCGAGGGAGAGAGCGAGGAGAGGAAGTCGGTGATGACGGAGCGCTGGGTGGGTGTGAAGGCGCCATACCAGATAAGGTAGACGGAGAGCCGTTTGGGGCCGGTGAGGAGGGGCCCGTTGTGGTAAGAGAGAATGAGGGGCGTACTTGGGACCAAAGCCGCCAGCCGACGGCTATTCAAAGGCCTGCACGAAGCACCACCATACATCATAACAACACACACCAGCAATAACACCCGGACATTGAATCGCTTACACATAACGAGAGAGAGAGAGAGAGAGAGAGAGAAGCAGAAGAAGAAGAAGAAGAGGAGGAGGACAGAGACTTGGGGAGGGAGACTGTTGATACGCGTTATATGAGATTTATATGACAGTATCAGAGCAGAAGAATGAGAATGTATACAAGAGACTAGAGAGGCAATTGTATGAGAGATTTGATAGCTCGAAGTGTGCTGACCGCCCCCCTCTCTTTATATACTCCCATTACCACCTCCTTTATCTTTGCCAAACCGCGTGCCCTCAAAGTCATGCCTATCATGCATGCTATCTATGAGCTTTCTGGCACCTGCCTTTCTTTCCGCCCTTTTGACTCATTTCCTCATCACTTAGTAAAGCTTTGCATGAGAAATGACTTTCGATACTCGTATCTTCACGACTTGTGTGACGGGTAATCACCCTTGTGAAGCGTAATCACCTTGTGTGAATTCTTGCCTATGGATCCCCGTGTTTTGCTATTCGAGCTATAATCATCAAACGCATAGTTATCCCCTCTATGCACTTCCTAGTGTGCTATTGGCCCCCAAATCTAGTATATTGTAGCTAGAAGTTCTCCTACAAACATTATTAGTATATTGTAGCTACAAGTCCTCCTACGAATATTTGTGCTCTAGCTGTCAAGCTAATTATGGCCAAATGGATGGCTAGGAATTGTGTGTCCCCTCCATGACAATGGGTTGTTTGTCCTCCCTTATCAGCATATGAAGCAATTGAAAGTCTCTCAAAGCTTTAATTGTCCCATTAAAGAGCTCCACTAAGCCAATATCTGATTCTGTTTGACTAAGCGCGGCTCTGGAGGCATTTGTTTGAAGGCATCTTTAAGCACAATATGCCTAGACTCAATACAAAGAAGGTATAATTAGTGTGGGATGGCATTTGGGATTTTCAACAAAAGTAGTGGAAACGAGATGGCATGCTCAACATCGAATTCGAGATCAGTCATCTTGACTTACAGTTCAATAGCGATAGACATAGCATATGGAAGATTTGTGTCCAATATCATCTTCCTATCCCTCTCTTTGCAATGGAAGAAAATAGCAACAACGAAGATGAAATATGTGATCAACCTCACACGTGAACTTGTTTCTCCATCATGTGCAGCAGAGATAATCTTCAATCTCACCAGTTTTCAATCCAAATAGAAATATGCTTTAAATGGGGACATATAATTTCCTCATATGATCGCAAAGAAACTATTTAATGCAGATAATGGACTACCATCGAGACCAAAATATGTGTTTTTAATCTTAGTAGAACGATGTTGTAAATGGGGGTAGATAATGTCCTCATACGATCGCAAAGAAACTTACTGTAGATAATGGACTATCATCAAGACCAAACGACCACTTTAGCTAAGATCATAGTTTCTACTTTTGATAGAAAACCAACTATATTATAGTTATCTCTTTCGAAAGTATTTGATTTATCTCTTTTGAGGTTATGTATTTGATTTATCTCTAGCCTTACATGGCATTGCATATAGATGCAATGCCAAACATAAGAGGCATCATAGGCCCATCTCAATGTCTATGCAGCACTTGGTCCATGTTGACGCTTGCATTTTATGACATCGCAACCTAACATTCTTGGCATACATGATCATCAGCATTGAGAGCACCATTTTCATAGTTCACTACGACATGCCCATAAAATACTTAATGCTTGTGCATAATTCAAGCAACATTAACAATTATTATCGGTCAATATAATTAGATTTATGGATTTGGAGCCTCAAGTAGCACCATAAGTCTTTTCCCTTCAAGGATTTCTAGGTCACATACCAAGTCAATATATGTTGAAACAAGAGGATAGATATCTATAAAGGGGACAAGTTGGTCAATGGCTATGTTGGTGAGTCCTTTACATCGGTATAATAATATTATGTAGACATGTACTTGGAGACTAAATGCTTGAAAGAAACCAAAGAAAAACTTGCAACTTCGTTGGAATGTCACTAGTACCTCATAATAGCTTAAGAGTCACTTTCCTTGCCTCCCAAAGCCAAAAGGAAACCGCGTGTCTTAAGAAGCTTGAAAGATGAGAATAAACTGCTTTGCATCTAGAAAACAAGTTATGTGCTACTATATTTACATGCTTGTGTGTGTCCCCCATTTCTTTAAGAGGTTATGATTTCACTAATAATCAAATTGTGTGCTTGGAACCGTTTCTATTGAGTGACTTTACTAGAAAAGTTTATGACGCTCAAGAAACTTGGCAGATGTGGGTGTGTGAATGGTGCAAATAGGACCCTCTAAAGGATAACTCGTTTAAAAAGATAGAGCACAAGTGATTAACTTGCTTACTTTATATATTTCATAACTACATGAGAATATGTTGATCATAAGTTGGGTGACCTTAATCAAACATCAACTTTAATGAAAATGTGCAAACATTTCTATATTTTGAATGTGATTGCAACTTTCATTAAAATTACCTACAAATTGTCCTCTTTTTTCTAAAAAAGAAATGGCCACTTGTATTAAGATAATGCAAGGCAAATAATATTTGCAACATCCATAAGGATATATCAAAACTTGTTCAAAATTTCCTCTTTTGGTGCATATCAACTTGGCAGAACTTGATTCAATGATTTAAAGAATGAACACAAGGAGTTGGTACTATGCAAACCAAAGAGTCTTATTGTTTCTTTTTCACAAGCGTTTTGGGTGGCTCCAAACATGTGAAATTAAGTTTTCAACTTTAGTATTTCAGTATTGTCTAAGGTTGTCATTGAATGGAATTTTGCATACATCAATCAAGGTGTCATTTCAATACCTAAAAAGCATTTTCAAAGCAAGATGTTTGGTGGTCACAAAAATGTCCAAAAGATATCCATTGTCTTAAGGAGTCTTGAAGACAAGAATGTCTTTATAGCCTTGAGCATTCCTCTCAAAGTAGCTGGTAAAGCTTTGAACTTTTAGTACAAACATCCAAAGACTTTTACATCCTAGTACAATAAAAGGTTACCTCCACATTACTTTTGCTAAAAAATTGGAAAAATGTTAAGATTTATCGGCACATCCTAGTACAGTAGAACCTATACTAACTTTGAAAACCAATAGATTCTTGCTTTAAAGTTCAAAAGGTACTATTATTGAATAATCGGAAGTTTCACACATTTCGAAGTTGGTGATGAATGTACAACTGTTAGCATTGCCATGCACTTATGCCCTTCCCATTGAGAATTACACTTTTTAGCTTTTCGATTTTTATAATCTTGCTTGAAGGCTCCAAAAGTTGAATATTTTGAATGTGCGATCGTATGGATAATAGCCAATTAGTGCAAAATCAAGCATTATTTCTCATAGTCAAAGATATTGAGACCTTCAAAGTCTACATTAAATGCTTTTTAGTATTAGAAAGCATGGGCTAACTATCCTTGTGAAAAATATGAAGGCAAACATCCATATAGGTCGTAGTACCCCATAGATCATTATGGAAGGGGAACAACGTTGTTCTTCAAGGTTAGTGACTTTGGGAGGTGCGTTCACAAGTAGGTACTAGTGGTGGGTGTAGATGCTTAATGGGTAGGAAGCTTTTTTGTAGTGCCCCCATGAGCTTGCTAGTATGGTTGCATTGATATCTAAGAAGATGTATGTAAGCTAGGATTGCTGTGGTTTTCTATCATATGAACATGATTAAAAAAAGGGCTTGTCAAAAAGATTAGGCTAAGCAATGTTGCACATGGAACTTACTAGAGTTTCTTAAAGCCTAGCAAATAATGTAGCCTCTAATGCAAAGTCGAATAAACTTACATATGCATCAATTATAACTATACATTTGTGTGTATGATAGCAATAACCATAGTTTATGCATAGATAGCTATCATTAATGTGACTCTGCATTTGGAGAAAGTAACGTGGGCTTTATGGAGCAATCCCTCAAAAGGGTACTTTATGTGCTATGACAGCTAGATAGCACATGGCAAGAACATGTTAGTGATAAGAGCACTCTCAATTTATCTCTCCTCTATCTTCCTAGGCGCTCAGACCTCATTGTCTTCATGCACCCTATGCATGTAGCATGATAACACACATAGAGAAGCCATCGATTTGAAACTATTGTTAGTGAAATCCATTTACCATGGTAGTTTGAAAATGAAGAGATGCATACATGGTTATATAGATGTTCATCTATCAAGCTTTAGTGCTTCTTAACCCATAAATGCTTAGTCATTTGGACAAACCTGTAGCAATGATGTTCATACATGTAGTTCACTATGTTGTAAGAAAGATAGGATATTCTTGAGTTAATGTTACTCCACTCCATTTGGCCCTCATGTGTGTCACATATGAGTCCTCACTTTGTCATCTTTCACATAGAGGCTTTCACTCCTCACTTTTGATTACATTAGTTTTCAAAACTTGACATTCTGAGATGTAACTATGTCAAAATTGCAAAAGTTAGGGTGGTGTCACACCCAACTCTTAGTAGACTTTGAGGGAGTCTTAAAAGTAAAGGGAACTTGATGTGCCATGTTCTTTTGCTCCCTTAGAGCCAAGACATGCCCATACTTATTGACTTGAGCAAGTCCACTCAGTAGCCACTCTCTTGTATGTGTCCATGATGCGATGACTTGCATGACCTCAAAGATCCACAGTCAGCATGATACTGTGCCTAGTTAATGGAGCACCTCCATTGGAGGTACTTTGTTGACTAGTGAGAGTCAAGGAAATGTGTCACATCTTTAATTGGTTTTAACACCACACACATTAAGGGTTCTCTCGATTCTCTTTGCTTGCATTTGCATCTCTCCCTTCACTCAATGTGCATTCTCTCTCCTCACACTTGCTTCTCTCTCCTTGTTGACATTGGACTGTAGAGTAAGTGTGAACTTATGTGTGTGTGTGTGTGCAGTACGTCAACTAGACAGAGCAACAAATGCAAGTCCATTTACTTGTACATGGCCTAGCTCTTATTTGCTAAAGATAGGGCCAACTTCACTTGCTAACCCTTGAGAGTCTAGCATGGCACCGTTTGAGGAAGAAGGCTTCATTGGAAGGCGAATCTTCATTGGCAGCAATAAATCTATACAACTTTGAAGATAAGGGTATTTTAGTGAAGTCGTTGTTTTTGGCCAACAACATGAGCGCCGCCCACCTCAAAGTGATCCTCCCGAGCCCCACAAACCGCATAATATTGCGCGTCCCTTGATACCGAAATTTGTATTGCCAGCGAGGAGGATCTTATAAGCATTCACTAAAAGACTCGTGAGTCGTGATAGCCCTCCCTCGCTCCCTTCCTCCCTCCCTCCCTCCCTTCCTCCCTTCTTTCCCCCCCACCTCTCTCTCTCTCTGGGTACTCAGAGTTGCCAACAGCTGGCTCCCTTTGACTTATGCGATAGAACTTTTCATTTGTTTTATGTCTAGCTCACGATCACTATTACCTTTATGTCTTAACTAGCACACATATTGGCTGTTGGTGGGCTTACAATTATTTGAAAGATTCCATAGACTAGCACACATTTTTCCAAATATCCTATCATCATTCGTGGAGTTAACTCGATAAAAGCCTTTCCTAAAACCTTTGAAAGTATAAGCATTTTTTGAAAACCTTTGAAAGAGACCTAGGCTTCCACACCAAGGGACAACACACTTTGCATGCTACTTTAGATCGGGATTGATCTACTTGCATCACATTACCAAACTCACGAGTTAACACCTGGAGGTGCACCTCTTGTTATTTGATTTGATAAATTGTAGCTTGAAAATAACACAATAGTTTCTTAAGAAAAAGGGATCCTTTTATTACCTTATAACATGTAAGTAAAATGAGCAATGCAACTCCAAATGACCTTAAGCTCTCTCTTTCTTTGAATGAGCCTTCATTTAGGAATCTCCAATATTCCTCTATGTGTCTTTGAATGGACCTTCATTCAAAAACTTCCATTTGCAATAAGATATACTAGGCAGCTAGACCCACTAGTCTCACTTTGTGTAGTTGGAATCATTGCAAAGCTCATGAGGCCTTGTCATGTTTGCTTCACATTTAACAAGCAAAGGGAGGACTACTTCCTTTTCCTCACAAAAAATACGAACATGCTTTGCATGTTAAAAACACTTACACAAAAAGTTGCATCATCATGACAAATTGCCCTTGTATAGTTTAAATCCATCTCTTCTAGCATGCTTCTTTTGAATATGTTATCCTCATCTATCTTTATGAACCAAAGCTATAATCAAAGCCCTAGAATTTGTTCAGAGCCCACATGGCATGCATATAATGATCCATATGTATAATACAAGTATAATAAAACTTGGAGAGAGTGTCAACACACTTTCCCTCTTGTCCCTCATAGTATTACATGTGTTGTCAACAACCCTTCCATGCATCACACACACACACACACACACACACAAAGAACTCCAAGATTTCAATAGAACATAGCCTTTTGGAACACAAAAGTTTACACAATCGCCTTTGTGGCATTAAATAGATCAAGCAAATGATTTTGAAGGCAACTAGCTATAATTCTTGACGGGCAATGGTGATTACATGATGAGATGGGTAAAGCCTTCTTAAAAAGAAGAGGGTCTAATAGGAAGGAGAAACACTGCTTACAGTGTGTGAGGGGGAACCCAAGAAGTTCAAGAGCACGTGCTTGTAGTTGTAGGAGGAATCATTGACACTAGTGGCTCATGTCTCTGTCTCTCTCCCTCTTTGGAGGTGAACCATGAGGTCATTGGCAAATAGCCTTTAAGGTCTCAACTTCCAAAGAGGGAGGTGTGTTAATGCGTGCAACATGTACATTAAATGGAGAGATGGAGAGAAAGACTCCACATCATTATTGTGATGTATTTTAAGGAGGAGAGAGAGAGAGAGAGAATATGTGGGGTGCACAAATATGATCTATTTTGAGGGAGAGAGAGTGCATATGTGGGGGTTTAGCTAGAATTCCACCTTGGACACATGAGATGATGAAGCAACATCTCAATTGGAAAAAGAAAAAAATGACTATTTTTCATTTTAAAAATAACTTTTAGGTGTCGGAGAATTCTATAGCTACCTTATAGTAATGGTATCAACTTTAGTGGATCCATCAATTATAAGGTAGTATAGATGAGCAATTCAAATCTAAAGAGCCTTGAGCTCTATGTTTCTTTGAATGGGCCTTCATTCAAGACTCTATATTTACTCTACCTAAGGCCATTTAGTGTTGGGGGTAAAGGTCCCTCTCCTAGCAGCCCGTGTATTACTACGCTGACAGTACCCGCGCGCGCTTGCATACTGCAAGAGATGGGTGCTCGTCACCTCATTTTATTCTTTATTCTTTTAGTGACATATAAATAAAGGGAAGGCCAGTCACACATTGTGACTGTTGGAGTTCCCACATTGTGAGTCTCTCTCTCTCTCTTGCTCTTGCTCTCCCGCCATAGCTCTCCCATGCAAGCTTCGATCCTTCTCACCTTTTAACTGGTATCAGAGCAGCATGGTTGCTTGAGCATTCGAGCTTGGTCCGTGACTCCTTCAACATTCATTTGAATCCCTACACCATTGGTTCTCACTCTTGGTAGCCATATCCGACTCCTTCAAGCTCCGATCACTCCTCGGCTTCCTGAGCACCTACCTGGCCCATTTGGGCACCCTCAAGGCATTCCTTCAAAGGTATTGGAGCTCTCTTTTGTTATCTCACTTCAGTCCACAAGTTTTTTGAAGCAGGGTAGTCATGTCCTCTTGCTTCTTGTGACGCCTACACTCTACCGGTGACTTTGCCCTTCAAGAGGGAGCTCCTACGGGTCCTTGACTACCCCCCCAACCTTACCTTGAACTTTCCCAATCCTTCCATAGGCCCCAGATCTATTTGCACCATCACATGACCCTGTAGGAGTATCTTCCTCAGCTTGGCATTGATCTTCTCTAGCTACTCTGGCCATTGGGCACTTGGATAGGTCTAATTTGATGCCTAGAAGCATACTTGGAGCCTAACATTGAAGCATTGAGCATTGGTATTGATTTGGGTCTGATTTAGCACTGTTTTGGGATTTCCATAATAGTCCTTTAGTTATTATAAATAGTTTTACACTGACATTTGATGCTACAACTTGGTTGGCATTGACATTTGATGCTTGATTGGTCTCGAATGCTCCCTAAATGTTAGGGGAATGTATGCCTATTGATTGGCCATCATTTGGAGCTGATTTAGTGGCCTAAAATACTCAATTTTACACATTAAATCACTGCTATATACTCCAGGGCCTGAAGCTTATATAGTCACTTTATGCTTTGACGGGTGCTTCCTGGGTGTTTCATATGACTATTGGGATGCAAATGAAGGTTGGAAAATACTATGGATGGTTCCGGAATGTATTTTGAGCCTGGTTGACATTTACTTGATATTGATCTACATTGACATGCTTTGTGACAAAGGTTATACCCTCGAGGGGGGGGGGGGGGGGGGGGGGTCACTCATGAATATATGTATATATAACGTGAGTTCAAAATAAGGGGTTTTTAAAACACCAATTTTATACATTTTTTACATACAGAAGGGTGTCATATAAAGGGGTTACTTACAGATTGAATAGAAAAGGATTGTGTTTTATCCAAGAAAAATTCACAAATTAGGTTATTTATAAATAGGCCATAAACGCACGTTATATAGAGAATATATATATAGTGAACCCCCTGAGGTTATACCTATGGTCTATATATGACCCGTTGGTACATGCTTGATCCTTATGTTACCCACACATGCTAGTTACATTGTTTGAACTTGAATGCTATTGGAGCATTGTTTGGGCTTGACTTTGGATATTCTTGAGCTTATATTGGTCTTGCTTTGGCTCACCAGAGATTGATTGGGATTGTCTTCCTTCATCTCAAAGCTCTTCTTGAGCTGAACCTTAAGAGCATCTAGCTCATCATGAGCTCTCCCTGCTAATAGCATGTCATCCATATAGAGTACCAAAATAAGCAAAGATCCCTCACATGCTTTCTTCTTGTACAAGCACGAATCCATAGCACTACAACTATAGCCCTATGATTGCATAAAAGTATCGAACTTATGGTATCATTCCCTAGGTGCTTGCTTCAAGCCATAAATACTTTTCTTTAACCTACACACTAGGTGCTCCCTGCCAGGTTCTACAAAGCCCTTAGGCTGCTCCATGTAAATCTCATCATGCAAATCCCCATGTAAAAATGTTGTCTTAACATCTATTTGATACAAGTCCAAGTCAAGCTGTGTGATTAAGGCCAAAAACAAGTGGAGGGTGGTCATCTTAACCACAGGAGAAAAGACTTCATCAAATTCAATTCCATGCTCCTATTTAAAACCCTTAGCAACAAGTCTTGCCTTATAAGCTCGCTTGGGGTGTCTAGGGGTACTCTTCAACTTGTACACCCATATGCATAGCAGAGCCTTCTTGCCACTAGGCAAGGAAACCAAATCCCAAGTCTCATTCTTATGCAAGGAGTCTATCTCAGACTGCATAGCCCTCTCCCATGAGTGACTGTCACCCCTGCGCATAGCCTCATCATAAGTGAAAGGCTCTCTTGCATCTGTAACCAAGGCATAATGCATCGAGGGCTAAAATCTGCACCCAAGCATGTCAAACAAAGTCCATCGATAAAGTCGGTACACCCACCCAATCAATAGGGAAAAATGCACATACCACTACCAAGACCTGACACAAGTTGGTGTCTTCTCAGTGAATACAAAGACGAATCAACCCAAGTACATCTAAACAGACCAAGGTATATCAAGCATACATCATCCATAAGGAGATCTCGGGTCTCAAAGATCCAAAATCTCAATATGCATAACCCACACTACTTAATGTCCAATAAGCATACAAAGATGCTCCCACTAGCACAAAAGCCATAAGTGTCAAAAAAATAAGCTCAAACAAAGCATATAAGAGAACCAGTAATGGAGTATCTAAGATCATACATCAACAAGACATCCAAAGTATATGAGTGATCAAGTATCCAATGATAGCATCCAATGTCATGAAGACAATCCCAATCAATCTTTGATGATCCAAAGCAAGACCAAAATAAGCTCAAGAATATCTAAAGTCAAGCCCAAATGAAGCTCCAGTAGCATTCAAGTCCAAACAAAGTAACTAGCATGTGTAGGTAACATAAGCATCAAGCATATACCAACGGGTCATACATAGACCATAGGCATAGCCTCTGTCATAAAGCATGCTAGTGTAGACCGATGTCAAGTAAATGCCAACCAATACAGTGCTCAAACAAGGCTCAAAATACATTCCAGAACCATCCAAAGCATTTTCCAACCTTCATTTGCATCTCAATAGTCATATGAAACACTCGAGAACCTGTAAGACCAATAGGCAAAGCATAAAGTGACTAAATAAGCTTCAGCCTTGGAGTATACAACAATGATTTACTATGTAAAATTGAGTATTTTAGGCCAATAAAATAAGCTCCAAATGATGGCCAATCAATAGGTATACATTCCCCTAACATTCAGGGACCATTTGGGACCAACTGCGCATCAAATGTCAATGCCAACCAAGATGTAGCATCAAATGTTAGTGTAATAATATTTATAACAACCTGTGGACTATTATGATTGTCCCAAAACAGTGGTAAGTTAGACCCAAATCAATACCAATGTTCAATGCTTCAATGTGAGGCTCCAAGTATGCGTTTAGGCATCAAATGAGACCTATCCAAGTGCCCAATGGCTGGAGTAGCTGGAGAAGATCAATGTCAAGCTGAGGAAGATACTCTTTCAAGTCACATGATGGAAAAAACTGATTTGGAGCCTATGGAAGGGATGGTCAAGATCAATGCAAGGTTGGGGGGTAGTTAAGGACCCTTAGGAGCTCCCTCTTGAAGGGAAAAGTCACCGGTAGAGTGTAGGCTTCACAAGAAGCAAGAGGACATGGCTTCCCTACTTCACAAAACCTGTGGATTGAAGTGAAATAGCAAAAGAGAGCTCCAATACCTCTAAAGGAATGCCTTGAGGATGCCCAAATGGACCGGGTAGGTGCTCAGGAAGTCGGGGAGTGATCGAAGCTCGAAGGAGTTGGATATGGCTGCCAAGAGTGAGAACCAATGGTGTAGGGATTCGAATGAATGCTTGGACCAAGATCAAATGCTCAAGCAACCATGGCGTGATACCAATTGAATAGTGAGAAGGATTGAAGCTTGCACGGGGGAGCTATGGCAGGAGAGCAATAGTAAGAGAGAGAGAGAGAGAGAGAGAGAGAGAGAGAGAGAGAGAGAGAGAGAGAGAGAGAGAGAGAGAGAGAGAGAGAGAGAGAGAGAGAGAGAGGGACAGAGGGATATTAATGTCTTCTAAAGACCAAAACTGGCCTATGAGACAAACTGTGATACAACTGATGAGGTCCAGCTATCCAAAATAAAAGTGCTGAATGAAAAGCTAAAAACTGGAAACTGAAAATACGGTGCTGTGAGCGTGATAAGTGTCGTATATATGTATGTGTGTATGTAGCTCTGGTACTCCAGATAATGGCTACAAAAGGGGAACTCCAATGTTACAATGTGGGAACTCCAACAGTCACAATGTGTGATCGGCCTTCCCTTTATTCATTTGTCACTAAAAGAATAAAGTATAAAGTTACGGTGATGGGTCCTCGTCACTTGCAGTGTGCATGCATGGGTACTGTCAGTGTAGTAATACACAGGTGGCTAGGTAGAGGTGCCTTTACCCCCAACAGCTATTTGTCTAGGAAATGACATGCTCTTGGCTTATGTGATGCTCCCAAAATGCTCATTTGATGTTAGAAACTTGGGAAAATTTTGGCCAATATATTTGAATGCTTTTGGACTGATTTGAACCCATATTTGGCTCAATTTTACTATCATTTTTACTACTATAATAAACAGGGCTGAAGGCTATTTTATTAGTGAAAGCATATGCCTATTACTTGTCGATGCTTTTCGGCTACTTGGGATGATACATTGATATCTATGGTTGATGCCACATGCTTGGCCATGCTCCTAGATTGCTTTTGGGCTTCGATTGAGCTCACTTTTGCATAGACTTGACTGTCATTTTACTACTGTACATATAGTGGATAGCAAGCCTTTAACAGGGACATTCTATGCCTGATGCCAGGAGGCATATTCCACGGTGGATTCCGTGAGGTTTTACAGTGGATTCCGTAAACTTAGATGACCGGGGCTCATACACAAAGAGGATTCTTTGTGCGAGAAGTTGATGGGGACGCCTGTCCTTTTCGGGCGTTTCATTAATTTAGTGTGTACATGGGTGATTCCATAGCGGGTGATTCCGCAAAATGCATATTAAATTAATAAACGTTTATGAGTTTAGAGTGTGCACTCGTAATAAATTAAGGTTAGGATTTATTTCTAACCAGTTGATTTATTTATGTAGCTGAAGACTGCTAGGTATTCACTTTTTTCGGTTTAATTGTGTTATTTTACTAACGATTGTGAATGCTTCAGTTGATGTGTAGAGATAGCAGCAGTGGCGGAGGAAAGCATTGGAGTCTAGCGGGTTTTCGACCTTTGGACTATATTTTGATAGGCGCCACGCCTATATTTTGTTATGTCTATTGAGACATCGATTATTTATTATTATTTTGTATGCGCTTATGCACCTGGATATGTTATTTCTATTTGAACATTGAGATTGGGTGTGCCAGACACTATGGGCACCGTCCATTAGCTTTATTTTACTATTTTTGTAGAAAGCAAACTCAAAAGCTAAAAAGCTTGTCATATTTTTGTAATTGGGCTATTATTGAGCATGAAGATTGGAAATATACATTAAATACATGCTTTGTGAAGCGCTCACACAAGGCATGGGGGAGATTGAACCCAATTTGTCTCTTGCCTCTTGTCGTGCTTGCTTTTACATGGGTTTTTGTGCTAAAAAGTAGAGTACTTTGTTCTTGGGGACCTTCCGGGATTCACCACGTGAGCTATCTGCGACCGATCTGCGCATCAGTGGTATCAGAGCGGAGCAGAGATCAAGAGCTTCCAATCGCTACCAATCTCGAGCGAAGGCGGAGCTCTAGGAACAAACGGGCTCTACAGTCAATCTCATCGCGAACCGTCGATACAGGCAGACTTCTGGCGATCAAGAACCCCTGTTTCCACTATCAGATCGCGAAGGACCAGGCTCTGCAGGCGGAGGACCATGCAATCATCTCCATCAACAAGTCGTTGAAAACCAGTGAGAAAGCTCTTAATCTTCTTTACTCAAAGCTTAATTACAAAGCTTTAAAAGCTTAAAAGAAGCCTTAGCTTCTTCAAAATCATCTCGAAGCATCAGAAGATAGGTCCGAAATTTCCGCGTCAACAAAAAAACGGCCCCCCCCCCACGAAAAAAAACGGCGGCCTCTGGTAGTCCTCCTTAAGCTCTTAATCACTTAAGCTTAAGCTTAATCATTTAAGCTTAAGGCTTCTTGCAAATTACGCAGGTCAGATAAATCGGCAAACTCCGGGTCTCGCACTTCTGAAGTCAAGTTCCGTAAGTCGACAGAAATCAAGTACTGCAAGTTCTGCAAGTCGGCCTAAGTCCAGCAAGTCAACAACTCTGCAAGTCTGTTAAGTCTGCAACTCTGCAAGTCAGACTAAATCAGAACTGACTAGTGCCTAAAACTCATAGAAGACTTGTTCGTATGCAAAAACTCTGAACTGGAAAGTTGTTCGCAGCAAGCTGTTCTACCTATCTACAAGTTCGTTGAAGTACTTTCAGCAAACGGAGACAGAAATATTGCAGAATTTCTGAAAATTGAAGAAGAAAATACCCAAAAATACATAGCCCTATAATCCCAAATTTGAGCTACGCTCATCCCGCTAACTGATTTTGAGTGAGAAAGGTTTGTTGAGTTTTACAGGATGACTACCCCACATATGGATGATCCTATGGCTGAAGACGATCTACCCAAGCCTACCATGGAACAAAAGCTAGATCTTATCATGCTGCAATTGGAAGCAGAGCGAAGAGCTAGGCAAGCCTTGCAAGCGCAATTGACAAAGCTACAAGGAGCGTCCACTGATAAAGAAGAACCGCAAGCTGAAGATTTGATTCGCCGTACCATCGACGCCACTCTTGAAGCACAAACCATTCGCAAGGAATCCAAGATAAGTAAACGAAGTTTCAAGTTTCGCACTTTCAATAGCATAAGAGAAGGAAAGACTGTTTTATCATTCATTAGTCAGTTTGATGACTATTTCCATGAGGAAACTTATCCCGAGAAAGATCAAATCAAGTGTGTTACTAATCATCTGATAGACAGAGCATCACTTTGGTGGACTGTAGTCCGCAAGAGCATAGAATGTCCTGCTACATGGGAAGATTTTAAGAAGAAGTTCATGCAAAATTTCCTTCCACCGCAATTTCATGAGAAGGCTATCAAGCAATGGGATTTACTTCAACAGCGCGATTGTGAGCCTATTCCACAGTATACAGAGCGTTTTTGGAATGCACTCCTACAGTTACGCATGCTTGAAGACGTACCAGAGACGACACATAAGCGGAAGTATATGTCTGGACTTCTTGGACATTACTACGCTCAAGTGAACATGTTCAAGCCTGCTACCCTTGAAGACGCCATCTCCTTAGCTCACGACACTGAAGATAAGTTACGCGGAAGAGATCGACGACCACAGTCATTCCAAGCAAACGGTAATTATGGATCTAAACAATTCAATTCCAATTTTAGAAGGTTTAATCCAGGTCGTTTCTCATTACCATCTTTCCGCAAGAATTGGCCTAAACCACCTACATTACCATCCACTGTCAATCCAAATTCTAAACCTATTCCACAAGCAAATCCAAATATACCCAGACTCCCAGCCATTGCAAATAATGTGACCAAAGCCAAGCCCATCGTATGCTACAAGTGTCACCAGCCAGGGCATCTCGCAACAAATTGTCATTCAAAGAAGCCATCAGCACATATCAACTATCTTGGAGCTATGGACGAAGAAGAGCATGAGGATATGCCGGATTTTACTGAAGAAGAAGATGATCCTACTACTACTTCCGACACTTTACCAGGTATGCCTACTTCACATTCATTGTTGACTATGAAATGTATGGTGCATGGAAAAGAAAGAACTATATTGCATGATGACGGTAGTACCCATGACTTTATTTCAGCAAAATTGGTAAAGGAATTGAAACTGCATACTGTACCTACGCACTATCGCATAAAAGCTACATTTTTAGGCATTAGGTACAATGGCACACAAGAAGTTCAAGATTTAGAAATTCAAATTGGTCCATATATTGAAAGAAGAAATTTCTTAGTTGTCCCATTACAGTCTAGCGACATTATTCTAGGAATGCCATGGAGACACCAACATAATCCCAATATAGATTATTCCACACACACAATGAATAT
The DNA here is from genome assembly GCF_053477565.2 of Lygodium microphyllum. NCBI lineage: Eukaryota > Viridiplantae > Streptophyta > Polypodiopsida > Schizaeales > Lygodiaceae > Lygodium > Lygodium microphyllum. The sequence goes on from NC_141148.1 coordinate 68,657,288, forward strand.
AAATTTTCAAGGAAAATCTATTACATTATTTGGTATGCATGCATCTCATATTTTTCCACTGCTTTCGCATACTCAAGCAAAATGTGCACTACGCAAGAATACTAAATCATATCTCATTTGGGTGAATGAATTGCATGCAAAGGAAAATCATCTGCACCCTAGGCATAAGGAATTTCTTGCATATTTTAAGGACTGTTTTGCAGAAGACCTACCACCAGGTTTACCTCCATCACGTCCAGAAGACCATAAGATTGATCTAATACCTGGCACACAACCACCTTGCAAAGCCCCATATAGGCACAATCAAATAGAGCAAAAAGAAATCCAGAGTCAAGTTGAAGAATTACTAAATAGAGGCTTAATTCGACCTAGCAGTTCTCCATTCGGTGCACCTGTGCTCTTAGTCAAGAAAAAGAATAATACTTATCGGATGTGTATTGACTACCGAGCATTAAACAAGATCACTGTAAAGAATAGGTATCCTATACCTAGAGTTGATGACCTTATGAACAAACTGCAAGGATCTTCTATATTTAGTAAAATTGACCTTAAGTCTGGATATCATCAGGTGAGGCTAGATAGATCCGACATATTTAAGACTGCATTCAGGACATAGTTTGGCCATTACGAATTCTTAGTTATGCCATTTGGATTAACTAATGCACCTGCCACTTTCAGTAGAATGATGAACCGTATTTTTCTAAAATATCAATATTGTGTGATTGTTTTCTTTGATGATATTTTAGTGTTCAGTTAAAGTGAAAAAGAGCATTATGAGCATTTATCATTAGTTTTTCAATTACTAAAAGAAAATCAATTGTTTGCAAATCTTGACAAGAGTGAATTCTTTAAGACAGAAATAGAATATCTAGGTCATATTGTATCAAAAGAAGGAATAAAAGTTGATCCTAAGAAAATTGATGCAATATTGCATTGGCCTGTTCCTAAAAATGTACATGAATTACGCTCATTCCTTGGTCTTGCCAGTTTCTATAGGAAGTTTGTACGTAATTTCTCATTACTTGCTTTACCATTGACCAAACTTCTTAAGAAAGGCATTGTTTATCAATGGACTGAAAACCAGCAGAAATCCTTTGACTTACTCAAACGTGCATTAACCAATGCCCTTGTTCTACAATTGCCTGACTTTAACAGACCATTCTTTTTAGTTGTGACCGATGCTAGCGGATCAGGAATAGGAGCTGTGCTAATGCAAGACAACCATCCAATAGCATATTCTAGTTCTAAGCTGAAACCCTCTGAGCTCAAATATTCCACTTATGACAAGGAACTATTAGCAGTTGTACAAGCATTAAAACAATGGAAGCATTATTTAATGGGTTCAGAATTCATGATAAAGATCGACCAGCAAAGCATTAGACATCTACTTAGCCAACCCCAAATTTCTGACCGTCATATCAAATGGGCTTCATTCATTCAAAGTTTCCATCCTATCATTCAATACCAACCTGGAAAAGAAAATGTAGTTGCTGATGCATTGAGTAGAAGACCTGCAATTCATAACATTTCTATCATATCTTTTGATTCTTTGATTGCCATGAAAAACACATATCACCAGGATATTACTTTTCATTCTGATTGGCAAAAATTAGTTCAAAATAATTTCATTCCTGTTGATTCATTGTCATATAATGATGGATTCATGTTCTTTGAAAAGAGACTGTGTGTTACTATTCCATTCCGATCTTTTGTTTTGAATGAAATTCATTGTCCCCCATATCAAGGTCATAGAGGTATCATTTCTACATTACGCATGTTAACTGAAGATTTTTATTGGCCGCATATGGATGCAGATGTATCTAATTTTGTTTCTGAATGTTTGATTTGTCAAAGAATAAAGAGACATCATGGCAAACAGTATGGATTATTAATGCCTTTATCTATTCCATCTAAACCTTGGGAACATATATCTATGGATTTCATTACTGGTTTACCAAATACTAAATCTAACCATGACATGATTTGGACAATTGTAGATAGATTTAGTAAGCAAGCATATTTCATTGCATGTAAGAAAACTTTAACAGCATCACAAGCAGCACAGTTATTTTTGAAAACTGTTTTTACTAACCATGGATTGCCGAAAGTCATTATTTCAGATAGAGATTCTAGATTTTGTAATAATTTTTGGATTACACTGTTTGCAAATCTAGGCACAAAGATTGATTTCTCATTTGCATTTCATCCAGAAACAAATGGACAAACAGAAGCCACAAATAGCACCATTTTAGATCTTTTACGTGCATACACTATCTCTAAACCTCAGACATGGGATACTCATTTACATTTATTACAATTTGCATATAACAATACACCACACACATCTACAAAGAAAGCACCTTTTGAAGTTATTTATGGATATAGATTATCTACACCTGTTGCATCTTTGTCTAATAGAATACAAAGTGCCGATGATATTGCTGTTAGGCATAACACTATTTTTTATGAAGTAAAGGATATGATTGCTAAAGCCCAACAATCATATACCAAACAAGCCAACAAGAAAAGACAAGCCATGAATTTCAAAGTTGATGATTATGTTTGGCTTAGAATAGAAAAGCGTAGACTGCAAAGTGTAGATAGACATCCAGTTGTCAAATTAGCTCCTAGATTCTACGGACCATTTAGAATCATTCATAAGATTAATGACAATGCATTCAAGTTAGAACTGCCATCTCATTGGAAAATTCATAATACATTTCATATTAGTTTATTGAGACCATTTAGAGGCCAATTACCTATCCACCCTGTCTATGAAAATCCACCTTTACTAGAAGAAGAGACTGAAATACTTGAACCAGAAGCCATTATAGACACTGACTACATGACCACTAGAACTGGCTGAAGGTATTCTAGATATCTAGTGAAATTTAAGGACCATCCTGTAGAGGAAGCACAATGGATGCACGCTAGAGACTTAAATGCTTTCCCCACTTTGTTAGCTCCACATTGAGCTAATAGCAATTGAGGTCAATTGCTATCCCACCCCGGGGGTATGATGCCAGGAGGCATATTCCACAGTGGATTCCGTGAGGTTTTACGGTGGATTCCGTAAACTTAGATGACCGGGGCTCATACACAAAGAGGATTCTTTGTGCGAGAAGTTGATGGGGACAGGCTTCCATGGTAGGCTCGGGTAGATCGTCTTCAGCCATAGGATCATCCATATGTGGGGTAGTCATCCTGTAAAACTCAACAAACCTTTCTCACTCAAAATCAGTTAGCGGGATGAGCCTAGCTCAAATTTGGGGTTACAGGGCTATGTATTTTTGGGTATTTTCTTCTTCAATTTTCAGAAATTCTGCAATATTTCTGTCTCCGTTTGCTGAAAGTACTTCAACGAACTTGTAGATAGGTAGAACAGCTTGCTGCGAACAACTTTCCAGTTCAGAGTTTTTGCATACGAACAAGTCTTCTATGAGTTTTAAGCACTAGTCAGTTCTGATTTAGTCTGACTTGCAGAGTTGCAGACTTAGCAGACTTGCAGAGTTGTGGACTTGCTGGACTTAGGCTGACTTGCAAAACTTGCAGAACTTGATTACCGTCGACTTACGGAACTTGACTTCAGGAGTGCGAGACCCGGAGTTTGCGACTTGTCATAAGTGGAATATTTAAGCTCAGAAGGTTTCAGCTTAGAACTAGAATATGCTATTGGATGGTTGTCTTGCATTAGCACGGCTCCTATTCCTGATCCGCTAGCATTGATCACAACTAAAAAGAATGGTCTGTTAAAGTCAGGCAATTGTAGAACAGGGGCATTGGTTAATGCACGTTTGAGTAAGTCAAAGGATTTCTGCTGATTTTCAGTCCATTGATAAACAATGCCTTTCTTAAGAAGTTTGGTCAATGGTAAAGCAAGTAATGAGAAATTACGTACAAACTTCCTATAGAAACTGGCAAGACCAAGGAATGAGCATAATTCATGTACATTTTTAGGAACAGGCCAATGCAATATTGCATCAATTTTCTTAGGATCAACTTTTATTCCTTCTTTTGATACAATATGACCTAGATATTCTATTTCTGTCTTAAAGAATTCACTCTTGTCAGGATTTGCAAACAATTGATTTTCTTTTAGTAATTGAAAAACTAATGATAAATGCTCATAATGCTCTTTTTCACTTTGACTGAACACTAAAATATCATCAAAGAAAACAATCACACAATATTGATATTTTAGAAAAATACGGTTCATCATTCTACTGAAAGTGGCAGGTGCATTAGTTAATCCAAATGGCATAACTAAGAATTCGTAATGGCCAAACTGTGTCCTGAATGCAGTCTTAAATATGTCGGATCTATCTAGCCTCACCTGATGATATCCAGACTTAAGGTCAATTTTACTAAATATAGAAGATCCTTGCAGTTTGTCCATAAGGTCATCAACTCTAGGTATAGGATACCTATTCTTTACAGTGATCTTGTTTAATGCTCGGTAGTCAATACACATCCGATAAGTATTATTCTTTTTCTTGACTAAGAGCACAGGTGCACCGAATGGAGAACTGCTAGGTCGAATTAAGCCTCTATTTAGTAATTCTTCAACTTGACTTTGGATTTCTTTTTGCTCTATTTGATTGTGCCTATATGGGGCTTTGCAAGGTGGTTGTGTGCCAGGTATTAGATCAATCTTATGGTCTTCTGGACGTGATGGAGGTAAACCTGGTGGTAGGTCTTCTGCAAAATAGTCCTTAAAATATGCGAGAAATTCCTTATGCCTAGAGTGCATATGATTTTCCTTTGCATGCAATTCATTCACCCAAATGAGATATGATTTAGTATTCTTGCGCAGTGCACGTTTTGCTTGAGTATGCGAAAGCAGTGGAAAAATATGAGATGCATGCATACCAAATAATGTAATAGATTTTCCTTGAAAATTTATATTCATTGTGTGTGTGGAATAATCTATATTGGGATTATGTTGGTGTCTCCATGGCATTCCTAGAATAATGTCGCTAGACTGTAATGGGACAACTAAGAAATTTCTTCTTTCAATATATGGACCAATTTGAATTTCTAAATCTTGAACTTCTTGTGTGCCATTGTACCTAGTGCCTAAAAATGCAGCTTTTATGCGATAGTGCGTAGGTACAGTATGCAGTTTCAATTCCTTTACCAATTTTGCTGAAATAAAGTCATGGGTACTACCGTCATCATGCAATATAGTTCTTTCTTTTCCATGCACCATACATTTCATAGTCAACAATGAATGTGAAGTAGGCATACCTGGTAAAGTGTCGGAAGTAGTAGTAGGATCATCTTCTTCTTCAGTAAAATCCGGCATATCCTCATGCTCGTCTTCAGCTACATAAATAAATCAACTGGTTAGAAATAAATCCTAACCTTAAGTGCGCACTCTAAACTCATAAACGTTTATTAATTTAATATGCATTTTGCGGAATCACCCGCTATGGAATCACCCATGTACATACTAAATTAATGAAACGCCCGAAAAGGACAGGCGTCCCCATCAACTTCTCGCACAAAGAATCCTCTTTGCGTATGAGCGGGCGTTTCATTAATTTAGTGTGTACATGGGTGATTCCATAGCGGGTGATTCCGCAAAATGCATATTAAATTAATAAACGTTTATGAGTTTAGAGTGCGCACTCGTAATAAATTAAGGTTAGGATTTATTTCTAACCAGTTGATTTATTTATGTAGCTGAAGACTGCTAGGTATTCACTTTTTTCGGTTTAATTGTGTTATTTTACTAACGATTGTGAATGCTTCAGTTGATGTGTAGAGATAGCAGCAGTGGCGGAGGAAAGCATTGGAGTCTAGCGGGTTTTCGACCTTTGGACTATATTTTGATAGGCGCCACGCCTATATTTTGTTATGTCTATTGAGACATCGATTATTTATTATTATTTTGTATGCGCTTATGCGCCTGGATATGTTATTTCTATATGGACATTGAGATTGGGCATGCCAGACACTATGGGCACCGTCCATTAGCTTTATTTTACTATTTTTGTAGAAAGCAAACTCAAAAGCTAAAAAGCTTGTCATATTTTTGTAATTGGGCTATTATTGAGCATGAAGATTGGAAATATACATTAAATACATGCTTTGTGAAGCGCTCACACAAGGCATGGGGGAGATTGAACCCAATTTGTCTCTTGCCTCTTGTCGTGCTTGCTTTTACATGGGTTTTTGTGCTAAAAAGTAGAGTACTTTGTTCTTGGGGACCTTCCGGGATTCACCACGTGAGCTATCTGCGACCGATCTGCGCACCAATGCCTAATGCTCTTTCATGCTATTCAGGCATTCTATTAGATGTATTGGTGCATGACATTAAAGCTCTATGCTTGGTTATGCTATTGAATGCATTTGAGATTTAATTTGAGCTTAGGACATTTGACATTGGTTGTCACTTACTTTATTGGATATTTCAGAGGTCTATAACCTTACAGGCTTGAGGCTTTTATTAGGTTTTATACTTGCAGCTATGTATTTGATGTATCTTGGGTGCTTGGATGCCACTCACATGAGGATTTGAGCTTTGTTTGCTTGCCTAGCATTTGAAATTTTTTTCTAGTGGGAGCCACTTACTTGACACTTGGATGTTACATTGAGCTTTGGATTTTATTACAATTGAGCTTGAGCTACTTCAACTTCTGCTTGTGTGGGTAGGCTGTTGTATTATTTATGAGTAATCTCCTCCATTTGATGCTATTTTGGTCATAGTTTGTGGATAGCCCATGATTTGGTTTGTACCTCTTGTTTTCAACTTTTTTTGGTAGTAGTTTTAGGGCTATTTGCAGGTACTACAATAGCCTACTTGGTCTGTATTGTGTCTCTTTTTCCTATAGTATGGCCAGTTATTCAAATGATAGTGCCATCTTCAACATTGAAAAGTTGGATGGCAGTAGTAATGGCTATTGGAAGATCCAAATTTGGGAGATTTTGGTGCAAAAATATCAGATTAGGCTGATCAAATGCAAGAACATTAAGCCTCAAGGTCAAGATCAGGATATATGGGATGACTTAGATGAGCTTTATAGGTCTAGGATTATCTTGTCCCTCAACAAGTAGGTTTATTATAATGTTATCACATATGGGTAGTCTACATGCAACCTTTGGGAGAAAATATGTGATCTATATGATAAGTAGAGCTATGCTTCTCGAATGTATTGGCTAAAGTAGCTTATGGACCTTCGTATGAAGGAAGATACTAGTGTTTCTCAACATTTGAGTGAGTTTTATGCTATCATTGGCTAGTTGTCGTCATAGGGTATTGACTTTAAGGACAATCTTCCACCTTTGTTCTTGTTGGTCATACTGCCTGAGTCTTGGGATACATTTCATACTGCTATGTATGCAAATATGCCTAAGATGGGGCATAAATTGTCTAATGTAGAAGATGCACTGTTGACAGAGGAGATAAATAGGAAGAATGTGGATGCTTCTCATACTTCTCCTGCTTTGACTGTTTGGGGTTGCCATGATGGCAAGAGCGAGAATGACCGCTGTGGTAGAGACTCATAGAAGTCTCATTCTAAGTCCCATGGGCAGTCTCGCAATAAGTCCCATGGGCGTAAGTCCGACATGCCATTATTGTGGGGAATCAGGACATATCAGACCGTAGTGCCATAAAATGTGCATTGATAAAAAAAGCAAAAGGAAAAGGGCAAAGGAAAAGTGCAAGACAAGTTTGGTGATCGCAACATTGTCTCTGCTAAGTCCAATGTTAAGATCAAAGAGATCAATGTAGTGCAACAACCTGATTTCATACTTGTAGCTTCTTCTTTGGATGAGTCACAACTAATTGATGCCTCACTTGGTTTTACTTAGTATTGGTTTGATGGATTCAGGGGCTTCCTTTCATGTGACCCATCATAGAGAGTGGTTCCACTCCTATCGCAGTATGATTGGATATGTACTTGGTATTGCAAATTGTTGTTATTGGTGATATTTGGCTACAATTTGGTTTAGCAATATGTTTACTTTGCATAATGTTTGATATGTACAAGCTCTCACAAAGAGTATTATCTCTATTGGCACACGGGATGATGAGGGTTACTTTCTTTCCTTTAGGGATTCTTCTTGGAAGATCACCCATGTGAACCTTGTTCTGGTACGTGGTTTCAAGTTTGGTACTTTATATCCCTTGGTTGTATCTAGATCCGTAGATCATGTTTTGTCTGAGACTGCAGTTCCACATGTATCTCTTTGGCATCATTGCCTTGGGCACATGTCCTTAAAGGGAATGAAAATGCTTACTCGTTTGCAGTATCTTCCACCCCTTGACTATAAGTGTTTTGAGTCATATGATCATTGTTTGTATGGCAAGCAGACATGTAGTACACATGCATAAGATGTTAAAATATTGAGAATGCATGCTATGGAGGATCACTGATGAGAAAATAGACAATCATAATGAGATAGAAGCATTGACAAAGAAGAACAACTAATATTATCCAAGCATAATGCAAGTACAACTGAGTGATAATGACTGTCTGGATGAGAGTGGGGATGAGTTCCTTTTATAGGCTTACAGTAGGTGGTATTAGTAGGTGAAAAAAGTGGAAAGGGACCATGATAATCACCAACCATGGTTTTAATAAACCATGCATGAATTAGCTAGTCTAAGGCTTTATTTGTAGTATGTTTATTTGCCTTGTTTGTTCCATACAAAGAGGCTATGGTGGATGTGATTGCACATTTCTCAACACCCCTCCTCAATCACAACCAAGAAAGACACTGAGTATACAGAGGGTGTCATGAGTAGAACCTTTCTAAGTGTAGACATGGAAGAAAAAATCGACAACCATACAAAGCTAGAGGCTTTTATAAGGCCTCACTAAATGTGTAGAGGCTGTAGTGTGCAGAGGTTACATGAGGTGTATATGAGCTTATGATGGGAACATTAGGCAAGTCCACATGTTAAACTTTAAAAAGTCTATCAAAAAATGAGCTACAAAAGAGGGACTGGTGAGTCCTATCCTTTTGTTCTTGGGGTTCTTCTTCTCCTTCTTCTTCAATGTTGTCTTCATCTTCTTTGACTATAGCAAGATATGCTCTTTGAGACCTTTTCTTAGCAGAGAAAAATTTCTCAATATGCCCAGTTTTCTTACAAAAGTCATAGACTACGCTCTTCTTCACTTTCACATAGAGGAGTTGTTGGTCTCCTCTTAGAATGCTTGTTTCTCCCTTGTTCTTGATCTTCTTTTCCTCTTCCAGGAGAGAGGCTTTGATGTCCACAAGCTTTGGCTTTGGCATGTTGATTAATGTGGCAAACACATTATCAAATTAAGCTGGAAAACTCTTGAGAATCACTCCAATGCAAATGTCTTTATCCTCAAGTTGATTCCTACAAGTTGTGTCAACAAGCTTTCCATATAGTTCAAATGAGTTGCAAGTGAGGTATTACTTTGCATGTCGAGCCTAAAAAATTCAATCAGTAAACCATATTTGGAGGATTTTGAATGAGCTCCAAATAGGGTTTCTAATCAATCCCATGTCACGTAAGAGGTTTCACAATCATCAACATGATGAATGTAGCTGTCATCAAGTTTGAGCTTGATAATAGCTTGAGCCTTATCATCATTTTTATCCCATACGACTGACCACTTGTGATTAACCACAAGCCTTTCTTCATTAGGATCAATTTGATCCTAGTTTTCATGTATGAAATCCAACACCATTGAATCGAGATGTCAGTGAGTCCTTGCCCATTTTGAGATGGCAAGATCAACTGCAAATCAGCTCCAAAAAATTCAAATTTCTACAAGTGCCAAGAAGGACTAGGTGATTAGTATCAAGAGATACTAGGTGATTTGGTGACTTAGTATGCCCTTTGAACTTGGGATCTTCAAGGTCTTGCAAGTCCGAGTCTTCCCCTCCTTGATTTGATGCTGGAGTTGCAAAAAAAATTTGAGAGTAGTCTAGCAGAAGTGTTGAATTTGAGTGTGCCAAAGGACACAAGAGGATTAGTGTTAATCAACACTAGTATTAAGAGATACAATGTAGTTGGCACTTGATGTTGAATCTTCTTCTTTGCCGATTCGAAGTGGTAACTTAGCTGAGAAATTAGTGTTGTAGTAGATCAGAGAGTCAGTGACATTACTGAGCCAAAGGAAGTAGGAAAATGAAGTAAAAATTGAGCTTTGAGATTAATGGCTATGGAGTCTACATTAGGGTTTCTGGGGGCAGCCTCGTTTTTCAGCTCCTGTGACTGAATAGTTGATCATTTTCAAAACTTTCTCTATAGAAATGAAGCTTGAGAGATATGGTCATCAGCATCGCGGCTATGCGAGTGGACTGAGCAGTACGAATGAAATGGGCACAGATCTCAGTAGTGATTCGTTGCAGGCGCAATGCTAGGGTTGATAGGTGACAATGTCAAGCTCTAAGATGACAAGGAGAAGTGTCCTGAGTCAAGAAAGATTTCTCTAGAAGAAAGTATAAGTTGAAATGGCCCGGGAAGAGAGTTTCAGGTCCTCCACCACTGAAGGTGGGTAGCTATGGAGGTAGGTGAGAGATTCATGGGAAAGTGGAGGGAGCCGAAAATTCAAATTGGAATGACTCAATCAGTGGCCTAATGACTTACTAACTTGAAACCCGCTCCGATACCATGTTAAAATATCGAGAAGCTTGTCAAGTAGGCTAAGGTCCAAACTATCGTAACTTCTAGCAAACAATGTGAAAGTGGAGTCCAGTAATCAAATGCACGTTACTAGATCATCCCCTATGTCATGGCTAGGTTGGAAGCTACTTCAAGAATGGATCATCACGATTGCAATTGCCTACGGTTACTAGTGGTTTGGGCTTAGTTGAGCTAGAAAAGTTGATGCATGGTAGTTCCACTTAAGGATTCGTAGTGGGTGTGGCAAGCTTAGTTTGAGAGTTTTGGAGTTTGATTGATATTTTGTCCTCCTATTTTGTAGTGGTGATCACATTAGAATCACTAGTCAGGAGCTTACACAAGAGCGGTTGCTCATGGCTCTTAATTGAGCTTTGGGTTGATAGACCATTTGAGCACTCAAGGATTGAGCACCCTTCCTTTTGGTTTTCCTCCTCCCCTATTTCAATTGATGTTTCTAAAGCTTGGTTTTTGGGGCATGAGATTGAGGATCATACATAGCACTTGAGAGTTTAGGCAACCACAACAGGGTGTTACCTTCATAGTAGCCTTGGGTCCACAGTAGGGATTTTGGAACTTAGTGCTACTCAATCATGTGTGAATGATAGGAGCACCAACTCCATCATTTAGGCCTAGTGTTTGAGGCATGAAACCATGCATTCCCAATGATTGACGTTTGTGGGATTGTGATCTATGCTTAGGGACCCACTTGAGTGTTTGGGCCATAGCTTTGGGTGTGATTTCTAGAGGCAGTTGTGATGTTACTATGGAGTGCATTGTGATGTACTATCCTCCTCATTAGGGTTGACACTAGGTTTAACTACTGGTGACACTGTAGGCTTATGGACAATTGTGGTGCCCTTGCTAAAAGCCAGTACTATTTGAACATTACCTATGGCAAGGTGGATGTGCTGCAATGCATAGTCAACATTGTAACAAGCTTGTTTTTTGAACACACACCCTAGCAATGATTCCTTATCAACACTGAACTTGTTAGGTGGCACATAAAAGATGATGGATAGGATCCCAATCTCAATAGAAACCATTATTTTGCATTTTTCCAAAAGTGGATAGGACTACCCCCCAAACACAGCTAAGTTTTGCATTAGTTGGTTGCAATTGGAACTGACCCATGGTGGTCTAGTGTTCATACATTAAGATATCTGAGTTAGCTCCCTTATCAACTAGTGCATCAAGGGTGCATGCCTTTTGGGCAGTTACAATTATTTGCAGGTAGGCTGGTGCTATCGCTTCATCACCCTCCTCCTCTAGTTTAGTGATGGTTTCAACCCTCACGTTTGTCAATGGTTCTATCACATCGAAGGTTCATGAAGTGGATGTGATGGAGGGTAATATTTTTTATGTGATTTCCATTGAAAAAACCTATGCCCTCTCCTTCTAGGGTTTCAAGTTCCACATTCTCCATTCTACTAATATTGTGAACCTTGAAAGATCCCAATCCTCTGAACTTCATTTTCTTCTTCTATCCCTTGACAAAGTACATCAAGACTAAGTCTCCTTGCCTAAAGTCTCATTGTTTGACACGTTTGTCAAGCCAACTCTTACATCATGCTTTTTCACATATTAGGGTGTGGGTTGCAATGAGACAAGTCTCAGATAGGCATTCTAACTCTATTAACTAATTTTTCCATGCTTCTTGGCCCTCCCATCTCTCTTGGACTATTATTCTCAAGCTTGAAAAAAAGAATTCCATAAGTAAAATTTGGGAGGATGGGGGGAGATGCATTTCCCAAAGCTTCACAATCCTTCCCTCATGCCCATGAGAATACGTTTATTTTTTATTCATGTAAATGAATTGTTTCTTAGCAACTTATATAACTTTTTGAGGGTCTTCTTTTGGTTATGGTAGACCAATTTCCTATCAGACCACCAATCTGAAACTAGTCATGATGGTTTCCCGTCATATGGCTCCATGCAAATGGGGCAAAATGACCAAATCCATGCTCTTCTTTTTCCTTTCTCCTTAGTTGAGTTTTAGTTTTCTTGAAATAGAAATATTCTCTTCACATTGAATCAAGAGTTAAGCACCTTGTATAGGGTGGATTGAGTATCAATAACCATCAATTACCTTTGGAAAATCTCTAAAGCGTCAAAAATAGTCTAAAAGATCTCTTTTGTAATACGAGATTCAACTTTTTTATGTGCTTTATAACATAATGTTATTGATATGACTAAGCACTTGCTAATCTTGAGACCCCTAACACCAGTCCAATGTCGCATGTAGATTGGGTATGGTTTTGATTGTTTTCCTTTGCTTATATTTGTCATGAATCTAGCTTGCAAAAAATATATTGTTACTCTATGGTCTACATCAAAAGCACATCTAGCATATGTACCTCTAACTTGTAATTTTAATCCACAAAAAAATTGCCTCCCCCACCATTTGCATTCCAATAAAGTATTCAAGAAAATTTTACTCTCGCACCATCTACATTCCCAAGTATTCATATCAATGGCCTAGGTCAACTCCTTGTGAGCATGCATCTTACCTAGATCAATTATTATTTCTCATCTTTCTCTAGTAACATAGAGCACACTACATGCACATCAAGCATGCAAGCAACTCCAAGCCTCTTACAATGAGACTAACCCTCCCATTATAGTGCTTTATAGTAATGAGAAGTAAGCACCAACTCTGTGCCACTTCGAATTGCTAAATGTTTCCTTCGATATCATGAGTGATCACTTCATGATCACCTTATTTAGGCCCTTCCAGCTATCTAGTCCATTGTAAGAACTTTCATGGACAGTAGATAACTAACTTTGCCATTGTACGGGCTCAGCAATGAAGTGATTCAAGCTTATAAGGGATCCTATCATCCTGGAAAAGAATCTTCACTCCTTGATGAAGGGTTTTGAACATGCTTTAGCCCTCACCTACCATGCCCAAGTTGAAGCAACCCTCCAGACTCCTGTAAACAAGTCTTCACCTATAATCCCATCATAAATGATCCACTTGCATTTTGACATTGTGTGCTAGCTTGTCAAAGCACCATAATTTAGCCACTATTGTAAGAGGGACTCAATCATCAACCAAATCCATGTGAAACCCAATCAAACCACCTCCAAAGGGCCCTCACATAGACAAGTTAGAAACATGACATTAATCCCAACTCTATCAAGATTCTCCATTCGTATCTCCTTGGTGATAGATGCAAATATGTCCCCTTTGTTCTTAGCTATTTTTCTACCCCTAGCCACCACTTTTAGAAAATTATTACTGCAAAAGGACTTTCCTTGCCTTAGAACAATGAGGTTACCCTCACCTCAAGGGTACTAAACATTAGTCTACTTATCACAATAACTCTTTGACTTGTTTGTGAGAGGAATTGGAATAAGCACCAACCTTGACCACCAAAGTCACCCTTGAGCTTAAGGAAGCATGCCCCTAGCTTAACTTCTTATCCTTCTATTCACAACCTTGGCCACAACAAATTTGGCATGAAATATTCAAATTCAAAAGGTACCTTGGCCTTATTTCTTTCCATTGCCATAGGTACACAAAGATATTTGCAATGGTATCCACACAATCTACACTATTTTAATCTCATTCAAGCTGGCAAGCAGCTCTCACTATTTTGCATAAGCTTTCTTCTTCTCTTCTCTTCACTCTGTCTCTCTTCTCCACTTTCTCATCTCATCTTTAGACATAAGATATATTGTGGATTGCTATGCATGCATGCTCCCCTCCATAAATTCTAGTGCATTTTCCCTTTCATCTCATCTCTACTCTTAGCCTAGCTCCATGAACATCAGGTCCATGAGTCCCTCACCCAAACACAATTATCATGCTCAAAATTTCCCTTTTTTTAAAAGATCACCCCAAGTCCATGACATCACTTGACTAATTTATACTAGTCCACAAGTCACAAGTGTGAATATCCTATCATGCCTAGTTTCTTTAGGCTCACCTTAGTTCCACAAGCCCTATACCTAAACTCCCTCCAAGGAGAAGAGCCTTTAATTCCTTTACCCTCAAGACACTTAGCGATTGTCACATCTGCATCTTTTTCCTTGAGCTCCTCATAGTTTGCATTTATATTTGCAACTCTTAATCTTTATATTGAGCTGGCATAATGATGGACATGCCTATTGACTTTTAGTGAATTGGCCAACATTTAGCCTCCACTATTTGCCATGAGAATCATGTCTTAACGAATGCAACATCTTGTTAAAAGATAGTAATAATAACCAAATTAATCACTATTTTGCTATTTGGCTACTTAAATTAAGTTTTATCACATTACTATGTTAATAGGATTTGTAAGATTATATAAATTATTACATGAAAAGCATTTGCATAGAAAGTATACAAGATGCACATTGATACTTAAAATGATATACATGCTCCTTGAGCTCAAGAGAATATGCATGTTGAATTTAACCAAATCGGATGGTCTTGGCTCACCCCAATGAACTATGAGATTTGTAGACCTTTATCTAGCAAGAAAATGCATCTAAATGCTAGACTTAGGACAAAAAATTGGATAGTAAAAGGCTTGTAACTTTAATTTTGTCAAAATATAATCATGTTTAAACTTAACATGCTTGTAGTCTAAAACTGCTCATCATTCAACACTAAAAATTGAGCATCACACTTCCATAATTCATAACTTTTGGGTACACAATTTTAGTCAAACGTGGATCTTAAATAGAATATATAAGACATATGAGAAAATCCTTTTTCGATAATCTAAAAAAAAGCAATATGACATTTGAGAAGTAGAGAGAGGAGAGCCTTACTTTATCATTCTTCTCTTTACTAACTCACATTGGAACTAACTTTTTTTGTGCAATTGCTTTTATGGATTTTGGCATTTTGGGTTATCTTTATTTTTAAATAAACATTAGGTGTCAAATAATCGGACATTTCATAGAGGTGTTTCACAAATCATTATCTAACAAGTCTATAAGCATATATGAATTGTACTCTAAGTAAGGTTTGGCTAAAGTGTAGAGGGTCGAAACAAAAGATTTGGATATTCCCCCTCCTCTCCAACTCTATGGACATTGGGCTCTAGCATAGAGGTATATGGCGTATTGCATGTCCAAGCTTGCCCTTGTGTAATATCTTTTGGTATGATCACATGCATTAGGTACACTTTTTAGCATGTCTTGAATTGGTTCATTTAATTCCATTTCAATCCATTAACACTTCTAGTCTAGGGATTAGTCTAGAAATCCATAAATGTCTCCAATCTAGAGATTTGTTGAGTGTGTATCTCACTAATGAAGCTTCATTTGTGCACTAAGGCTCTCCCTAATTTCACATCCATGCAAGTTGGGCTTATGCAAGGGTCCTTTTTATTAATGTCCTAGGCCAACTTGAGGTTTATATTGAAAAGGATGATTGAATGGTACTCAGTTGCCTTTACCTGACTCAAGGATTCTCATTATCGAAGTGTTAGGCCAATAGGACATGTAATGTTAATAATTATGATTGAAAAGTTCTCAATTGCTAAAATTTCTCTAGTGTTAAAGGCTTAAGAATGGCACAAACTCAGGCATTTAGGAGTAGTAGCTAATGAGTTTGGAAGGTTAATTTTAGGTAATTTATATCTTTAGTTGCCATAAATAGGTCTAGAGCATTATGGCACATCCTCTGAAAAAATATCATTAAGGCAAAATCTTGTCCAATATTTGTTAGTGACTATTCTAGTCAAGCTTAAGCATAGAAGTTAACTTTCACACATTGGACTCAATACATAATCTTAATTTGTGCTTGTTGTTGGATGCTCTTATTGGGTGTAATGTTCCTAAATGAGCCTTGTAATCTAGCAAAAATTTGATGAACGTGTAGTAATATAAGCAAAACTAGGAGGAAGGGTAAGTGCCATGAGGGCCCATAACTACATTTTGTGAAGTTTATAGTTCCACCATCTTGGCGTCCTTATCTTAACCTAGAGGAGACAACCCTCTAATTTATAGTCAAAACTCATATCCAATACATGGACAAGACCTACTAAAATGGTGGTTTTGAACTCATTTCACTCACACAAGTGATGGGCGTGATGGTTGATCTAGTCCAATTCTTAGACAAATATTCCTTCTTACAATCATTAATTTAACATAAAGCACATGATGGATTTTTGTTTAATGCCCATTACAAAGTCCTAAATTCATTGTGGTTAGTTCAAAGTTGCTCCATAATTGCATTATTGATAGCATGTGTCTATCTAGTTCTCAATACATTGATAATTGAAGTATGGACTCACTCACGTGTTTGAGCGGCTACATAAAGAAGAGCTTGTTCGACCTTGAGAGTACTCTCCAAGGCTAGATGAAGCGGGGATTGTTCAAGTCATGGAATTGGATAAACATTATTCGTACCATTTGCTTTTCTTTTATCAATGTCTTGTCTTGCTGATTGATGGTAGCAATATATGGAAGAATATTGTTTGGACAAATTCAATGCTAAGCCCACCGACAGCCTAGTTGTAATCGATTATGCCAAAACGATGTGACAAGCGGGCAATTGGTTAAGGAATAGAAAGCTCGAGCTCACAACTTGCGCCATCACGATTCCAAGGAGGAATGGAGAGAGAGAGAGACAGAGAGATGGGGTGGTGTTATCGTGAGCCGTTTGATATTGAATCATCTCGCTGGCAAACAAAAGTTGGTGGCCGCATGAAAACACGGAATGTCATACGGGAGAATATCAGGTGGGCGGCGCTGATGTTGTTGGCCAAAAGCAATAAGTAAGGGAAAAACACAAGTGAAAGACAACAAGCATGGAGGAAGTTGCAAGATATAGATCTAACATCCACACTAGTTTTATGGGGATTGGGATATGGTAGAAAGCATGGCCAACAAATTGCAGATGTCAAAGACTTTGGGTATTAATGAGTGGTAGCAATGGGAGGCCTTTAAAATCAAGCATGAACTAGTGGATGTATGTGTATTCCATATAGCTAATGTCGAGAAGCATTTTACGTGGAGAATAAACATGGTGATTTCTCATGGTGTGCGAGACGTATTGATCAACTATATTTCTCTAACAACATGTAGTGGATGCACCAAGCTATGGAAGCCATAATCTATTTTGAATACTCTTTGTTAGACCACTTTCTATTAATGTTTGGCTTTTATGTTCTTAAGACACAAGTTTATATGGTAAGAGGAACCCTCCTTCACTACTAGCTCAGGATTAGTAGCAATAAAGACTCGTGGGGGACTTGTGGATGTATGGAGTATTGATGGTATGCAAGTGGTGCCTTTGCAAAGGGAGACCAATGCGTCAAAGCCATGATAAATATCTCCAAGGATTTATGGCATTCATTTTAGATGCTCTTATTCATGCTTTTGTGAATTTTCCTAATGGACCAATTATTCCTCATCTCATGCAAGGGCCTCTGGATTATTTGGAGAAACAAGAGAGATAAGCTAATCAAGGAGCTCAAGTTAGAGCTACAATATATTGGCTAAGGGTGACTACCCTACTCTTGCTTCTTCATAAACAAATTTGGAAAAATGAAACTTTAGGAGCTAGTGGAGATCATTGATGAAGGGAGGTTGAACACCTTGCAGGTAGAAAATCAAAGGTCTCTAAAAGCTTCCTAGTGATATAATGGGAAAGGAACCAATAGTGGATGTGACATCTCTACATAGGCTCATTAAGTTCTTGGAGCCAACATCAAGACTACTTGACCTTAGTAAAGCACTAATTTTTTACAATCCTTGTTCTTAAAATAGAATTGAAGATTTTGCTTTTTAATGGAAAAACATAAGACTCTTAGGATTGCTAGAATGTTAATACAATTCTTTCAAAATTTCTAGAATCTATGTAGGACATGCTTATGCAATATGACAAATGAAGTGAGGAGGTCTAGAGTGGTTTTTGAGAAGATATACACACAGGTTATAAAACAAATCCCCAAGTTCCTTCATAGATTGAGTTGTGAAGACTAGAGGCCACTCACAATGCTCACAACATCTTATTATAAGGTACTAGCTAGGGCTTTGGCAAGTATGATTAAGTTCATGTAACCAAATCGCACCCAAAGTAGGAAATTTGTCTTCAACCATAAGACGAAGGTTCATGAGGTAAGACTCAATGTCACCTTAGCAATTGACCATGCACTAATGCATGATGCCAACTTTATCATGGTAAACCTTGACCATCTTTGGGTATATGATGAGTAAAATGGGATTTCATGCTAGTTATTCTAAGAAACCAGGGTCTAGTGAAGCCCTGTACCACATGGTTGGGGCCCTATTTTCAAATGGATTTGTGGCATAAGCCTCAATGGCTACTTGCAAGATACTTTTGATCTTAAATAATCAAATAGATAAGGTTGTCCTTTGGCACCTCTATTGCTTTTTGTGGTTTGAAATTCTTTTCAACCTAGGGGACTAAAGCCTTGATTTTGCACTAGCAATGTAAATCTCATTCAATTGCACATCAAAAACTTTAAATTTGGAGACATCATGGTTTTTATGGAGGAGTATTGGAATAGCAAAGAGAAAACAACATAGTACATTGGTGTATCCAACATTGGAAAGGTCTCTAATAGCAAAGTTTCAATTGTACATTTAAGGACAATTTGAAAATTGTAATCCTTAGTCATAAATACTTTTCGATACACTTTAAAACAAACGTTTTGGTACTTCTAAAAGTAACTTTTGTTTTACTAGGATGTCCTAACACTCATTGAGACCAATTCATATCTTCCAAACACAAGCCTTCCCTACTATGCATGTATACATAGAACTAGGTCTTCCCTTGACCAGTTTGATCAAACATCTCACTTGACAACATGTACTAAGATGTTAGTTTGATTGATCTATGTGAAATTTCCATCAAATTTGAATGTTACTTTCAAACACTACATCTATTAAGTTATTTGAGCTTTTGAAAGCCATTTGGAAAAATTTCAACTTAGTCATCCTTTTGTCATTGAATCAATTCACATGCACCAAAATGGAATTATTAATAGATATTGCTAATTGAAAGTGGAAATATGTTAAATAGCTAAGGCAAGTTTATGCACTCTCATAACAAATTGACAATATAGGATTACCCAACTTACTCTTAATAGATTCTTGTGTGGTTATAAAACATGAAGAAATTAGGGATGCAGTATTATGTGCAAACACAATGTGGATCATTAAAAGACTTGAGAATCTGATTTTTTTTGCATTATTTGCCCTTTCCCTTTTGAACAAGCTTATCTTTTTTATGTAGCAACATTGCTAGTTCACTTAACCATCATAACTATTTGTCTAGAGTCATTGATTGGATTTCTTTATCTTGTTTTGTAGAAGTATCACCAAACATATTATGATTCATAATGGATGTCCTGAGCTCCTAAAGCAACATGGACATGTATGAACATGTGTACTAGCACTCATGTTCATACTTGTGGTGCACAAGTGCAATGATGCATGTATATTGGAGTTTGGAAAGGCTTCCAATAAAAAGAATCTTCCAAAGGAGCAACTGGATGTCGCTTGATTTGCTAATAGTGGCCTTGGGTAAACCTTGTAATCCAGGGATTGAAGTTGTAATTGCACTCTTTAAATGTGAACTATGAAGGGTTAAAGTTCTTAAACGGAATGAATGACTCAACAAAACTTGAAACCCTTTCAAAAAGCTGCAACGGCTCAAGTAAAATTTCCCATCATGCCATTTTTCTAATCAAATCAATCTTCAAAATGCGGATGATTATCCAAAAAATTGTAGTTCCATTAGCCAAGACAAACCCCATCTAAGGTTCTACCAAAGTTATTATTCCATGTCCAACACTCGCCTCTTCCACTAACCCTCTCTCACCTTGATCAAGCCTTGCTTCCTTCAAACCTAAGCTTGCTTAGCCTTGCTTCCCTAATCCATATGCTTGACTAAACTTGTTCAAGCCTCCTTTTTGCTTTATAGATACATAGACACGTACCTCTATACCTCAACTTCTTCTTAAAGTAGATAACCTTCCTTTTAGCCTTGAAACTTAGTATGGAAACTAAATTTCAAACTAGCTTCTAAGTATGTCGTGACATTTTAATGAAGGTGTAGCTTTTGATTTCCTTAAAGCCTTTAGTATTGAAGATTGACATGTCATGACCAAGTGGTCCCCATCAAGATAGACATGTTCTTAAAGCCTTTTAGTATCCAAGATAGAGATGTCATGACCAAGTGGCCCTCTTAAGATATTTATCCCTTGTTTCACTTGGAGTTGAAGGTTTCCTATGAAAAACCAATTTGTATGGTGTTGATTGAGGCCATAAGTTGGCATATTCAATGCCCATATAATGATGCATTTGTCCATGTCAAGAAGGGAATAATTTTGTTTTTAATATTCCATTGCCTTGCAATGATCCTCAATTTCTTCCAATTTTATGTAGTCTATAGTTGCCCACACACATCAATATCGTCTTTTGTATTGATGACCACATTTTCAAAACGCATAGTCAATTTTGTGGTTTGATATTCACATAGAAATGATCTTCTTGTGATATTTGGATAGACAATTACTTTTTTCGAATGTGTTGTTTGAGTTTGTTTATGTAATTAACATTGGTGTGAATATGGGAAGCAAGCCTGCTTTTTGACGTTCATGGATGCCCTTCATGAGTATTTTAGGGGACGTTATAAAATCATCGTTGCCCTTCCTTTTACCCATTGTGATGTGGAAGAAAAAAAACCCCTTAAATTTTAATTTTTCAAAAATTTAAGGATAAATTAGTGCAATTGTGTAGCCAAAGCAATCTGTAGATCCGAATTCCCCACATCTCAATCACTTAAAAAGTCAAGCTCTAAAACTATTATAGGTAACTACAACTAGTACTTAAGACTTAGAATATCAATATATCCAAGGTAATCAATCACTTTGACATGCCATTAGAAACCACAAAAGGAAAAAGACTCACTAAAGAATGAAGGTACCCAACATCATACAACTTGCATTACTCAAACATCATATATCCTGCGTTCTTTAGCATCTTGCCGAATCTCAAAAACTCGATCCCATTCCACATCATCTAGCTTTGGTCCTGTAAGTGCAACACGCATGAGAGCATCCAATGTTTTGATCGACATTGATGTTCTTCTTGCATCCTTAATCATATTTTATCGTGAGAAACCTCTTTCACACGCCACAGTGCTTGCTGGAATAACAATAGTAGCTTGCCATAGCTTCATTATATTAGGAAAGATTTCTTGCCATTCTTTCGTTAATGAAAATTCTCTCCATGCTTCTTTCATTGTAAAACCTTCACAATTTAAGTGAAGAGTCTCGGTAAACATAAACAACTCTCGTTCACAAGCTTTTCTATCAACCAAGGGATGTAATGGCTCATCTCCTTCCTTACATGGTTGAAGATTTTGTATCAACTTATCAAGCCATCTCTTAGCATTCTTCTCTCTAATTTCATCATCTTGAGCGTAAAAGCATGGGCTAAAAAGCTTTACATCATTAAAGAGTGGAAGATCAGGAAAACGTGCATTTAGACTATCTATTAAACATTGCACATAGTCCATTGCTAGTTGCATGCAAGATTTCAAAGTACCATCAATGTGTGGCCTTATCATTGGAGTGTCTTGCTTTGCAACATCATTTTTCTTCCCATTAGATGCATAAACTTTGTCTTTACCTTTAGGAAGTGGCCCATATATCAGGTCATGTCTATGTATATAGCCATCCTTATCAACCATTTCCAAGTATCCTTTTTTAGAGCATTCCAAGAACTTAGATAAGTATGTGGTATCTTCTACAAAATACATGGGTCTAAAAAAGCAATGCTTGAGCTTTGATATAACCACATCAATAGCACTTCCAATGGATGTTAGATCCACCATTTCTTCTTGAAATTTTAGACTCAAGAAATTCAATTCTTTTAAGATATCGGCCATCATATGAATGCAAAACTGCACAACAAAATGCGTTGCTTTATTGTACCAATCCATCAACTTTTCATTTTTCCAAGTTGTCAAGATGGCATGCATTAAGACAACAAGTCTTTCCATGACTTGTCCACGTGAAAGCCATCTAATTGCATGAATTTGTAACGGTCGATGTGCATCTAATTGCATAATCTCTAAAAGTGACATCAATTCATTGTTTCTTTTAGATGAGTTATTGATCCATGAGTACACTTTGTTTGCTAGCTTCTCTATAAATAGAAGCTCTGGAAATATTTTGCAAGCATCTCTAGCAGCCAAAGCTTCTCGATGTGCAATACAATGCACTGCTATTAAATTTGGCAAGTCTTTTCTAAGCAGCCCAACAACCCCTGTCTCATGTCCAACCATACATGATGCCCCATCAGTTGCCAAGCTAACCATTCTTTGCTTGGATAGACCTCTTGCATCAAGAAACCACATCAAAGCATCATAGATGGTCTTTCCTTTTCCATCTGTTAGTGTCATAATACCCATAAAACTTGATTGCTTACATCCCACACCTTTGCATGCAAGATAAGTACCATATACTATCAAATGCTTCTCAAGTCCTCTATCTGTACTCTCATCCAACATCACTGAGAAATATGGAGATTCTAGCATCGATACAATCTGCATTTCCAACAACAACTGACTTGACATTGCCAAAAGGAACTCAATGCCTGCGTATCGACTTGTATAAGAAGAGTACTCTGTAGTTCTTGGCATATTTGGAACATTTAGAGACATAGCCAAGTCACAAAGATCTTCAAATGAGGTTATTGAGTTGTCCTTCTTGGCAACATAATACATTGATTTCATGGTAGTGATGATCCTTGCCTTATTTGCATCATCTATTGATGCAATGTGTACTGGAATTGGCTTTGCTTTCTTTTCCACTACACAAGTGTACTTGGCTATTGCCATCTTATGGCCATTAGACAAAGCATGTACCTTGATCGCATCATATTGCATAGTGATACATCCATCTCCTATACCCCATGGACCGGATACTTTGTACATTTCGCACCATTCACATTTCATAACTCCTTTTTTGCCATCCCGCAAAATATATTTGAGCCAAGGAAACTTTTCTTTCCATTAGGCTCTGAATTTTCTTATTGAACCTTGTTTTTGCTCTCCTTTGGCATTTGAAGCATTACTTGCATTTCCCAAAGAAGGTTCCCCTTCCAAGCCATGCATATTACTTGCATTTTGTGTGGAAGACGACCCTTCCAAGCCATGCATATCTAAATCCTCTTGGAAATCATCATTAAGATCAAAATCAAGAGGACAAGTAGTAGCTTCCTCAAGAGCCGAAGAGGGAACTACCCAACCAAACATTGCTTTCAAAGTCTTTTTCCTCTTCATTTTTTTGGGTGCCATTGAGAATCTATACTAAAACACATACATTATAAAGCATTAATTTGCATGAACTATTATTATAATGCTTAAAAAAATCAGCGATGAAGATTAGATCTCATACCTTGATCTCAAAAGTAAGAATATCGTATAGTCAAAGCCCTTTGAGATTATAGATCACCTTCTTTCCACAAAGTCACTATCCGCAAAAGCACACCCTCAATATCCAATGGAAAGTCCTATAAGATGAAGACCACATCAAATTTAGATACACTTGTGTTTACAACCTCTCTATTCATTACAATTTACAATCAATATAATAAATAAATGTAAATTGTATTAGGCTCATTAAAAATTCAAACTATGGATCATGGAAGGCTAGGGATGGCCCCTCTAATCTCTGGGGAGTTGGGACTCCCTTGGAAAATATGCAGTAGTGGGTAGTGGGCACATCATGCTCTCTCTCTCTCTCTCTCTCTCTCTCTCTCTCAACAACAAACCTAACACGACCACCTTTTCTATGGTAAGTTCATGTGCCCTAGTTAGAGCATACCCTGCACACACATGACACCACCTCAGACGTAAGCTTCACCTTCCAAGTTTCAACTTCCAACTTCCCATTCCTCGATGCATTAGCCCAAAACATTTAGGTCTTACCTTCCAATTCTCAATTCCTGTCCTTCGAAGTTCAATGCCTTAGCCCAAAACTTAACCATTGTTGATTTACCCTCCTTCACCACATTTCGAGATCGCGATTCATGAATCGTAATGCCTCTCTCTTGAGTCCTACAGCCTCAGGTTGCCCCCCAAGTTCCAACCTCAAGTAGCATGCTCCACGGTTTCAAGCTCCCCCTTCGAAGTTCTCCCCCTCCACAAACCCTATGCCTGCAGGGCCGCAGGCTACCGAGCTACCACATTAGTGCTGTAGCTTGCACTGCTGCGACCTGTCCAGTGTCACCTCCTCCTTCTTCCCCATCCTTGAGGCTTGGATGATGGACCATCGTGGATTCGTGGTCCATTGCTTGAAGCTTCCTCCTCTCCCCCATCCGCAACCTGTCACCTCCCCCTTCTTCCCCATCCTTGGATGATGGATCATCGTGGTCCATCGCTTGAAGCTTCCCCCTCTCCCCCATCCTCGTGACTCGTGAGTCAGAACTACTGGCTCCTCTAGGCTCTAGCGATGAGGTTCAATGGCCAGCCTTCAGGTTTTAGGTCTTGGCAACATGCAAATTTGCAATACAACACGATGCATTGGTGATTGTGCAAGAGGGGCCATCCCGCCAGCTCTAGGCATCTAGTCGATTCAGGAATCAAGAGACTCGAGAGAAATGTAATAGGCTCATGAGTCATGAGTCATGACTCCATCACAGCACAGGGTATGAAGCACAGGGTATCAATCTGTCACCATTAATCAAGGTCCAAGAGGCTATCTAGTTTGAACTTCGTAATGTGGCATGATGCATCGTGTAACAAAAGTGAACTCGGGACTTAGGTTAGGAGTCACTGTCAGGAGTCAGTTCATGACTGAGCATACCTTATATGAGGTAGACAGCGACTAGTCTCGAGTCACTCTCGACTCTCCAGAGTTCAAAGTCCATCAAACTCCAGAGTCTAGGGGCCAAGGGGGCCAGGGCTCTCGAGTCTCGAGCCTAGAGTCTCAACTTTCAAGTCTCACTGCTCACTATTCACTACTCCAAAGTCCAAACTTCGAAGGCTCAATCTACAGGTCACGACTCACCAAGTGTACCGTGCGTGTACCTCAATCACAATTTGCAAGGTTGGAAGTTGGAACCCTAACTTCTAAGAATCAGAAGTTAGAACGATAGTACTATCATCTATGTAGGCTTTGGGAACTCGGGCCTGGGCATGGGCACTAGGGCCTAGGCAATGGGCACTGGGCACCGGGCACCCGAAGTTATTTAGTAACTTGTATCAAATTCAACTTGTAGTTTTTAACTCTACCCGTCAAAATGACGCCCATGTGAAATATATACACTTCAATGGTGATAGTCATATCAAAATAATGAAACTAAAATACGTGCTATGGACCCAAAAACGTGCATGACGCCCTTCAAAAAGCAGGCTTGATGGGAAGGTATAGAATGATGGCTTGGTTGACCATGCAATATGTTGGGCTTAAGATCATGTCTTAGATGTTATATCATAACCCACCCCTTGGATGATTTCCCATTAGTTTTGGTATAGTTGTATACCAAAAGTTGTCATGTGATGTATTCTTTTGAAACTAGGTGTTTTGTCGTAGCCATCTTCACTTTGTTAGTTTGTGAAGAGAAGCATGTTTGGGGATGAATTATTATTAACGAGCATGTTTCATTATAGTAGATTCATTTGTTTTGTTTTCTTTCTGACACATATGATCCTAGCACATTGTGCAATATAGATATAAAACTAAGCACTTTGAATCATTTTGTAACAAACGGTTCTGAACGTATACTGAGGTGTATGATGTGATAACTTGTACATGTTCGGGCATGGCATATGCTTTTTTTTCTATGCAACATTCATGTTACACAAGGAATAAAAATGCAATCGTGGAAGTCAAGTATTAATCACTCATGATTTGGTCTGTTGGAAATAGGGACATAATACATTGCTAAAATAGAAGCGCAAGCCCTAAGGAGACAGAAACGACGATTCTTATGTGCTGGCAGCTAACTAGTAGAAATGGAGTCACAGAACAGCTGCTAGAATATCATGTCAGGGATGACTGAGTGGGCACGCGCTTTAGGATAATACACGAGCGACGAGGTGATATGTTGCAGGGGTAACATAAAGAAGAGTCATCCATAGGCTAGCACATGAGGTGATATGGGGAGGGGTACATAAAGAAGAGTCTTCCATAAGCACACGAACACACACACACACACACACACACACACACACACACACACCCTCTCACTCCTTCAGCACTCCTTGCTTTATGGATACATATTACACACATATCTATAATATACTTAAGAGCTTCTTAAGGGAGATAACCTTATTTTTAGCTAAATTGGCAAAGTATGGAAGCTAACTTTCAAGCTAGTTTCTAAGTACATAGCGACGTTTTAGTGAGACGATGTAGCATTCTACATAATCTATTGGTTTTTTGTAAAAGCCTTTAGGACTAGGACAGAGATGTCATGACCAAGTGTCCCCCAATATAATTACCTGTCGTGTCATTTTGCATCAAAGGTTTCCTACAAAAACCAACTTGTATGATGTCCATTGAGGCTCCAAGTTGGCATATTTAATAGTCATCTAATTACAGATTTTGACCATGTTAAGAAGGGTGCTATTACACTTTATGTATCTATTTGTATCTATCGATTATGCCTTACTACCATGATCCTCAATTCTTGCACTTTTATTCCACTTGATAAATTAAGTATAACTTTGTACTTGATATTGAGAACACCAATAATGTTCTTACGATACTTCGACACAAAATTTTGTTATACTCTAATTAGTGCTCCCTTAGTTGGTTTCTATAAGTTATATTGGTGTGCATATGCACATCACACATTGATGGCTTGGTTGAGCCTTCATGCAGGCCTTAAGATCATGCCTTAGATGTTATATCATTAAGCCCTTGTTCATGGGATGTGTTATTTTGAAAGGAGATGTTTTGTGTTGATTATGTTCACTCTAACCTTGTTATTTTGTGAAGGATGTTTTGGGGTTCACTTATTTGATAAGTCATCAATGAGCATTTTCCATTATCTTACATTCATTCGCTTTACATAGTGCAACATAGCTTGGCAACTTCAAGACATGTTCATATTTTCCTATCATAGCAGATTCGATGCAAATGGTAAACTAGTTGTAACTTTTAGATGTTATAACTTGCACTTGGCTGTGCTTTTGTATGCAACATTCATGGCTCATGTGAAAACAATAAACATTAATCTTTGTAGAAGTCAAAGGATTATTCGCTCATGAATGATGATTTGGTTTGGAAGTGGCGAGATTGCGAAGAAAGAAGTAATTGTGAATGTCAAAGCAAAGGAGATGGGAACGATGAACAACTATTATTATGTGCTACTGCTAGGTGGGAGTGGAGACGGGAGATACAATTGGCAAATGACTCAGGAGGAGTAGCGAAAAAGGTAGCAGCTACTAACGAGAAAAGCTTACTGGAGAGTTCGGTAGCATGTCAGGCCGATGGGCACGCGGTTTAGTAATAATAAAGGAGGTGATGGAGGGGATATATAAAGAAGAGTCATCTCTAAAGTGGAATATTAGCACACGAT
This sequence comes from Lygodium microphyllum, assembly GCF_053477565.2. Classification (NCBI taxonomy): domain Eukaryota; kingdom Viridiplantae; phylum Streptophyta; class Polypodiopsida; order Schizaeales; family Lygodiaceae; genus Lygodium; species Lygodium microphyllum. The sequence continues at coordinate 68,685,408 of NC_141148.1, forward strand.
TTCTCACGCACCTAGCCAATACACTCAGCCTCTAAGGCATCCAGGTCCAACTCTCTCATATACATGCACAAATCTGTGTCACATATACTCAATCACATACACAAATCGGTGTCACATATACTCAATCACACATGTCACAGTCACTGCACCTAGGGGTCACAGTCACTGCACCTAGGGGTCCTCAAGTTAGAAACGTCCAATGGCTTCAGTCGACCAGCTCCAGTCCCTAAAGCCCTAGCCCATTTTGATTTCCTACTTCATGCTTAGGGCACCTCAAGAGCAGGACTTCCAAACATGTCTCCCTAAGCCGTGCACCACACCTACAATGATGCACTAACCGAGTCCTCAAGTGTGGGACAACACCCAGGCTTGGACCCAACTATGAGTTCCACTAGCATGAGCACAATGTACCACACGGTAAGGTAAACACACCCCCAGATAGTGCACCTTCTTTTCTTTTCAGACAAATACAAATGCTATAACCCACCAACTTCAGAGGCCCCATCAACCATTTGATCAATTCCTTCCCAAGACCAATCCCCATGAAACCACATCATCATCGACTTACATAACCATTCTCTGACCATTGTTGCACAACATGTCACCATGCAAGGAAATGAAGTAGAGGAAGACCAAGGAAGCCCAAGTCAAAAACTGAATATAGAAGCTCATTTTGCTTAGGCAGGAGAAGTGCCGGACATGGCAACCTCAGAAAAAATGTGGGAAAGCTCAAATATTTTGACGATGTCCTCTCAAGGATGAGGGAGATCCTATCAAGGATGAAGGATGCTCTCTCAAGATGGAGGAAAGCACCGAATATTCTAGCAAGGCCTGCTCAAGGATGAGGGAGAACCTTCGAGGGCTCTCGCAAGGAAAGTGTGACGCACAATGTAATTCATTTTATAAGAAGTGCCAGGTTTCCTCCTGTGCAAGTGGTAAAGTCTAAATGGATATAGGTGAAGGGATGAGGCAAGTTGAAGGGAATAGAGAAAAGCCATGTTAAGCTCGCATTGTAGAAACCTCGGAGGGTGAGAGGAGGGATCCATCCAATACCACTGTCAATTTCAAAGACAGATTCACCCACCTTTCAATCTCCAAGAGGGATCCGTCCAACACCATCTTAAATTTCAAAAGATAGATATGCCCACCCGCCATTCTCCAGGAGGGATCTATCCAACACCATCTATAATTTCAAAGGACCGATCCACCCACCGTTAGCATCAAGGAGGGACTAGCCCCAACACCATCTTCAATTTCAAGGGCCAATCCATCCAACTCCGTCCTCTGCAAGGGCTTGTATACAAAGTCAAAAAGCCATATGATTGCACCCCTTCTACCTTCCAACTGCTACCCATGAGTGCTATGGGACTGGAACTCGACTAGGAGGGCGTAATGTTAGCCTCAGCACAAGAAAAAGTGGAAAAAGTGAAAAAGTGCAAGTTGGGAGCTAAAAGAGGTAGCCTAGAAGGAAATCGGAGGAAATGCCTGGAAGCACAAGGGCAGCCTCAAAAGCTAAGTCAAAGGCAAAAGCACATTTGTAAATGCAAGGCACCCCTAAAACTTTTGTAAAACAAAGCCAAGCTCCCTCCCATGCAAATTGTAAGGGTAGACAGGTGATAGAAAGGAAGTTAAGAGGATAGGAGGACAATGGGAACCCATGTAAAATAGGGGATGACCACCCAAAAGGGATTAGGGCTTTGTATATAAACTCAAAAAGTGAATGAGAAGCTCATTCTTTAGTGTGTGGCAAAGTGGACTCATCTTCTTCCCTTCTCCTTCTTGCTTGCTTGTGTGTGCTTGAGAGAGTGTGTGTGAGAGTGTGAGGGAGTGAGTGTATGAGGGTGAGGGATCTTGGAGGTGAAGCTTTCCATCATCTCCTCTCTTCTTCTCTTCTCTTCTTCTCTTCTCTTCTCTTCTCTTATCTTGCACATGGCTATGGAGGATGGATAAGCTTGGAGGTGGAGGCTCGAGGGTGCTTGAGCTCACATCTCAAATTGTGGAGCTACCGGTGTGCTTGAGGAAGGAGGCAATTCATTTGGGCATTGAGGTAAGCTCACTATACCCCGGTAGGATCAAAGGTGCATTGGCTAGATGAGAGATAGCCATAGGTGTTCACTTGAAATGCTTGAACAATAAGCGGTCCATGGGTCTTGGCAGTTGTCACCTCTACAACAACCAAGGCCAAAACCAATCATAGGATAGTCATCTTGACTACAAGAGAAAAGACTTCATCATATTCAACACCATGCTTCTACTTAAAACCCTTAACAACCAATTCGGCCTTATACGCTAGCTTGGAACATCCAAGAGTACTCTTTAACTTGTACATCCTTTTGCATGGCAATACATGTTTCCTATTAGGACAATGAAACCAAATCCCATGTATGGTTTTTTTGTAGTGAATCAAACTCAAACTGCATGGCCCTCTACCAAGAGTGACTATCACCTCTACACATGGCCTCCTCATAAGTAAGAGGCTCACTATAATCTGCCACCATAGCATAGTCCATGGAACGCACAAAATGATTAAGCTAACATCTATCTCTAGTAGACTACCAGGTTGTGGGGCCTATCCATCCTGTCCAATATCATGATCATGGGCCACTAGAATATCAATTTTAGGCTATCTAGCTGGCTTTATGATAACATGAGGCTCCTCTTAAAAGATCACCCTATGTATCTCAACTATCTGCTCATGCTACTTATGCATCTTTTCCTCATGGAAGACAACATTATGTGGTTGCGGATGACCTTCTAAGCTTGCAGATCCCATAGGCCATAGCCCATCTCACCTATATTCCCATAACTAAGAAAGATGCATTTCATTGACTTAAGATCTAGCTTATTTTATTTGCTCTTGGGTAATGGTAGAAAGCCTCATATCCAAAGACTCTAAGATGCGCAAATGAGGGAGGTTTTCCAAACTATACCTCCTCTACAACCTGAAATCAATAATAGTGCATGGGAATCTGTTTACCAAATGTACGACAATGATGATTTCCTTAGCCAAAAAATGTTGCCTACTTAACTAAGCTTATTGTAGACTTTCCTAAATGTTCATGTTTATGTGCTCGAGGCAACACCATTCTAGGGTGGGGTGTATGGGGCAGCCAACTCACTCTTAATACCCTTGTCATCACAAAACTACTCAAAGGGTTTAGAAATATACTCACTCCCATTGTCAAACCTTAGGTATTTTAGTATATACGTAGACTGATTCTCAACAAGAGCAAGCCAACATTGAAAGGTAGATAAGATATCCGATTTTTGCTTAATAGGATATGTCCAAACCTTGTGTGAATAATCATCAATGAATGTACCAAAGTACTTCACACCACCCAATGATTGACAGGGCATGGGACCACATATATCGAAATGCATAAGAACCAAAGACTCACCCATGCACACAATGCTAGACTTTGTATAAGAACTACATGTTTGTCTACATTAAACACAATGGTCACAAGAATCAAAACTTGAGACAGAAGATACTACAAATGAATAAGCATTTTTATCCCTTTAAGGGTATGTGTCTAAGACAATGATGCCATAAAGGTACATTTGATATGTCAACAAAAGCAAAAAAAACCTTGAGCAAAAACACGCTTCCCATGGGTAATCTTCCATGCAAAATCACCAAAATATATATAACAGCATGCATCATCCGATTGTCCCAATAGATAGAAGGATTTTGGTCAAAGTTGGTACATGAAGAAATAATCAAGAAATACCAAGCTTATTGTAGACTTTCCTAAATGATGATTTCCTTAGCCAAAAAATGTTGCCTACTTAACTAAGCTTATTGTAGACTTTCCTAAATGTTCATGTTTATGTGCTCGAGGCAACACCATTCTAGGGTGGGGTGTATGGGGCAGCCAACTCACTCTTAATACCCTTGTCATCACAAAACTACTCAAATGGTTTAGAAATATACTCACTCCCATTGTCAGACCTTAGGTATTTCAGTATATACGTAGACTGATTCTCAACAAGAGCAAGCCAACATTGAAAGGTAGATAAGATATCCGATTTTTGCTTAATAGGATATGCCCAAACCTTGTGTGAATAATCATCAATGAATGTACCAAAGTACTTCACACCACCCAATGATTGACAGGGCATGGGACCACATATATCGAAATGCATAAGAACCAAAGACTCACCCATGCACACAATGCTAGACTTTGTATAAGAACTACACGTTTGTCTACCTTAAACACAATGGTCGTAAGAATCAAAACATGAGATAGAAGATACTACAAATAGAATAAGCTTTTTTATCCCTTTAAGGGCATGTGTCTACGAAGACAATGATGCCATAAAGGTACATGTGATATGTCAAAAAAAGCCAAAACAACCTTGAGCAAACACAAGCTTCCCATGGATAATCTTCCATGCAAAATCACCAAAAGATATATAACAGCATGCATCATCCGATTGTCCCAATAGATAGAAGGATTTTGGTCAAAGTTGGTACATGAAGAAATAATCAAGAAATACCAAGCTTCCATTGCTAGAAATATCCAAGTAAGAATCGAGATATGTAAGAGTAAGTAGCAGTGAATAGGCATGCAACCGATACTAAATTCTGTCATGAACTTAAGAGAGTCAATAAGCAATACATCCCATATGCATAGACCTTGTGTATGTAATAGATCTCAAGATCAAGTACATAGTTCCATCAAATACACAGTTGACTGAGTAAAGAGTAGTAAATCTCAATATATAACCAAGAAGCATATATATATACTAAATCCTTACTAATAGAGGTAACTACTAATGTCTAAAGCACCTAAATCAAATCAGCCCACTAGTAGGTGTAGCTGCATCCAAGAATATCCAAGAGAGCATGTACATAGGCAAGAGTGCTACTATTTCAGTACATCCATCTCAATTGCATAGAAGATCCAAAGCTCTAATGCAAAATACCCAAGTAAATGTGAATATCTCAAATGCATATCCATTGAAGTGTATCCAGAGTGTAAAAGAGTAAGGCAAGTCTTAGTACATCAAGTACGTAATATCAGGGTAGGCATCAAGAAATACATCTAGGATCATAAAAACCAACAAACCCATATTATCAATCACCAAAGTAATTGAAGCATATAGCCAAATCTCCAAGACATCAAATGTGGCTCGAATCTGAGTGTCAAAGGTACTTACAGAGGATTATGACAGAGGACTATTACGATAGCAATAATCCTCTGTAAAATTGAGCTAATTAGGCTCTTAACAATATAAATAGCATCTCAAAGCACAACCATACAATTCGGGCACCAAAATAACATCCCCAAAGCATCAAACATGCATTATGGAATCTACTATTTGCTATCCACAGGGTATACAATAGGTATGTATGTACCAAATATTAGAGCAATGCTTGATCCAAACTCTCCAAGCAATGCCGATAATGAAGTTAGAAAAAGTCAAAAGGACCCCCAAATAATGGGCCAAGCACATGCAAGAGGGAAGAATCAAAAGGCAGGAGGGGAACAACAAGGTAACCCCTAACATGCCCCAAAAATTGTGAGGGCTACTCTTGGGGTTCTACCTCTGTTGTAACTAAGTACATGCTGAATGGGATGGGGATAATCAGTGAAGGAAGGAGACTAATATCTCATTGAGTGGCTATCATGAAACCTTGAGCTAAAGCTTTGTTGTCACAAGCTGAAGTGAAATATTCCTTCTGACTATGATATTTTAATCGTAGGTGAATAATGAATTGCCATTTAATCCCCACTACAAAGCCCTGAGTACATTGTTGTTAATTCAAGTTTCTCCAAAATTGCATTGATCGCATGTCATGTCTATCTAGTTCTGAATACATGGATAATTGAAGTGTGGGCCCCCTCACATTCTTTAGAGTATTGTAGAGGGCTACATGATTGAGAAGATGTTGTTACACCTGAAGAGTATTATCCAAAGCTTACATTGACTCTAGGGATTGTTGAAACTCATAAGCTCACCAAGAGCCAATATGTGAATAGTCTAAGGACATCAATTATGCTAATATTATCGTGATTGGGATACGAGACATGCCAAAACAATGTAGCGAGTGGGCGATTGGTTAAGCAATATAAAGCAAGATCTCACAACACGTCAAAGAGAAGCCAGCTGTTCGCAACTTGAGCCACATCACGATTGAGAGAGAGAGAGAGAGAGAGAGAGAGAGAGAGAGAGAGAGATGGAGATGGTGTGTTATCGTGAGCCTTTTACTATTCAATCGTTTCGCTGGCAAACAAAAGTTGGTGGCATGAAAACACGGAATGTCATACGGGAGGATATCTGGTGGGCGGCGCTGATGTTCTGGGCCAAAAACAACGAGTCATCGAAAACCTTATCACATAAGCACATTGACAAGCCCCTTATTTGCATTCTTTTTTTTTTCTGAACGGCATAAGGTGCATGCCCATAGTATGTGAGACTAAAAGACGAGGCTAAAGAGGGTGCCATGCAAGCTTCAATCTATTTGCTATATAGAAGTCTCTTAACTAACCTCTATGACACGTTAGAAGCACATAAAATCTTTCAAACATGCTATTTTGCTATTATGCAAGGGATTTGGAGGTAGTTGCATATTGCTCAAGCCCAAGCTAAATCCTAACACGTTATAAGCAATACACTTGCATGTAGGAGGTATAAAAATTGGCATGTTTCCAATATATGCTAGGAACAGCACATGTGAAAGTGCAAAAGTATAGAGAAAGTTGCAAAACGTAGGTCCCCTCAACATTTTCCTTCGAGATTGCAATATGGTAGAAAGCACGGTTGACAATTTCCACACATCAAAGACTCTGAGTATTGATGAATAGCGGTAGTGGGAAGCCTTTAAAAGGACGCGTGAACTAGTGGATGCATGTGTATCTAATAGAGCTAACGCTTGCAAGCAATTTACCTAGAGAAATAAACATGATGATGATTCATGGAGAGCAGGAAGCCTTGATGATGTGGAGATGATGTGTAACTCTTCGATGGCATGTAGTGGGTGCATCTAAATGTGGAGGTTGTTGTCATCTCTAGCTGAACCCCACAATAGAAGAGTTCGGTTTCCCAAAAAAGGTTTGTCCAATGACTTTAACTAATGCTTAGCTCTTATGTCGTTAAGACCCCAAGTTTGTATTGTAATGGTCCCCCTCCTTTTAAGGTGAACACTTTAAGGATTATTGGAGAAGAAGGAGAGAGATACTAATTAAGGAGCTCTGGCTAGAAACACTCATCAAGGAAGGTTGACCACCCTATCCCTTTCTTCTTCAAAACAATTGGAAAAAGTTACTTAAAGAACACATAGATGAAGCAATCTTGAAGCACATCTTGTAGTAGAAATATTAAGGCCTTTAAAATGTCTCTAGCAAATATAGTGAGAGAAGAACCAATAGTGGATGAGACTCATCTACATAAGGCCAATGAGGTCTTGGAGCTCATACCAAGATTACTTGACCTTGGTAAAGCATTGCATTTTTACAGCCCTTTTTTTGAAAATGAAATTGAAGGTGCTATTTTTTCAATGAAGAAAACTAAGACCCTTGGGATTGATGGAATCCCAATATAGCCATGTTAGAATTTCTAGAATCTATGCAAGGCAATCTTATGCAATATGATAAATGAAGCAAGGAGGTTTGGAGGAATTTTGGGAAGACAAATGCATGGATTATAAAACCAATCCGCAAGTTTCCTTGTAGACTAAGTTTGAAGGGTTAGAGGCTACTCATGATATTCACAACCTTTTATAAAATAGCAACTAATGATTTGGAAAATATAGTTAAGCTCACATTATTAGAGTGCACCCATAGCAAACTTTTATAAAATAGCAACTAAGGCTTTTATAAAATAACAACTAAGGCTTTGGCAAATATAGTTAAGCTCACATTATTAGAGTGCACCCATAGCATGTAACTTGGCTTCATCCACAAGAGGAAGGATTCATGATGCAATACTCAATGTCACCTTAGAAATTGACCATGCATTGGTGCAAGATACCAACTTTATCGTGGTGAACCTTTACCTTTACAAGGTGTGTGATAGAGTACGATGAGATTTTGTGCTAGTTGTTCTAAAGAAAATGGGGTTTTTGAAGTCCTTTGCTATGTAGTCAAGGCCCTAAATGTCATCCTATGCCTTAACGGTTACTTGGTTGTAAGTTACTCTTTAATCTTAAAAGATTAGTTTGGCAAGGTTGCCCTTTGGTATCTTTGTTGTTTGATGTGATTTTGGATTCTCCTCTCAAGAATGTAGACCTTCTCATAACTAGAGCAATGAGTGTTCCACTACTGAATGGAGAAGTGTTTGAACTTTGGGGGTTTGATGTTTATTGATGCTAAGTCAAGCATCATATGAGAGGACCCTCGAAGTAGTGCTAAGTTGTTTGAACCCTTTGAAATGTTGTCAATAGTATTTGGATTGTGGGTGAGCAAGGAGAGAGTATATGTGCTTAAACTTTCCTACAAGGAAGATGAAGACATTCTTGCCCAATTCAAATTCAAAAACGTTTGATAGGGAGAGGGAGGAGACACTTGGTTGCCCTATTTGGGTTAACCTCATCTTAGTAGAGGTTTGAGTGGTTAGCAAAAAAGCCAGAAGCAAAATGGATATTTAGAGGGGGTTCAAGTCAATTTTAAGGGTAGGGTTGTAGTGAGCAAGCATATTCTACACTCTACTATAGTCTTTGTTGCTACAATCTTCTCGTTTAGCAAGACACTTTGGAATTGAATTGATATGCTTTTCATTTTCATCCTTTGGACTTGTGGAGAGAAAGAGAGAGAGAGAGATCTAGCACATCATCATTTGGATGTAGGCATATTCTTCTAAAGCAGTTAGAGTATTGGGAAGTTGATGGACTCTATGATCAAAGCCTTTAATTCAACATAAAATGGAGAAAATGTTTGGGTAGTATGCAGCCATGGGTAGTTTTGATTAAGGAATGGATCAATGAGGAAATTGTAAGGGAAAAGGGAAGGGATGATATCCTTTTCAATAGATCATTGGTCCAACCTTAAGAGATGAAGATGAAAGCTTTAGAGATAGCAGATGCCATTTCTTCAACTCATGGTAAGAAGTTCTCAAGGAGATTAAAATGAAAGGTCATGGAGTCAAGGGTGACTTATCCCTAAATACTATTATTTGTCTTAATAGCAAAGTGTTTGAAGAGAGTATATCCTTCAATGTTTAGGGCTAAGCTTGCAAAGAGTATTTGTAACAAAGGGATACATAGGTGGAAGGATCTTTTGAATCTAAGGATCTTGGATTGGCAATACCTTCAAGAGAAGTTGTTTACTACATTTTTTAGAGTGTAGGGTAACAAGTCATCTTTAGAAAAAAAAGTGCAAACATAGTTATCTATAATTGATTTACACCCGATGGGCTCAAATGGCAACAAGTTTTGCACAAATTCAAAGAACATATGCCATCTCCTCTTCTAGAGTATCATTAAAACTATTATGTTGAAGTCAAATTGGGACGTCAAAAATAAAGTGGCATTCACAAAAGTTCCATTGGCCATAGAAATAAGTGGTGTTCAAGAGAATTCCCTTGGCCATAGAAAAGCTAGGTAATTTTATTCAAGAGGATGTGAAGGAAGCATGCAAGGTGATTATGTCTCTAAAAGTAGTCACTCTACTAATATTGTAATGAAGAAACCAAGGAACTCAATATGGGCCTAAAGAGCCATTTTCAAGTGTACATATCTACCCTTTAGTGAAATTTACTGCATAATTTACTGCATTACAAAAACTTTATGGCATCTACCCAAAGTAGTCACTGTCGCAAGCCTCATATCCTCTCTTCACTCATGATGTGAGGTTGTTGTAATACAACAATGCCAAGGGATCTAAGTCTCTAACCACTTACAAATCTAAGATATAGTGAACGTGCTTCTTCATTTATGGGGCCTAAGTGTACCTATATCTATCTCATGGGCCCAAGAACCCTACCCCTCATACATCTCCACCTCAAGAAGGTGTGCATATACATATCTCATTGGGGTGAGAAGACCAAAAATCCTTAACCCACATACATCTCCGCTTCAAAAAGGTGTGCTACCCTCGAGTAAGTTACTCATGAATATATGCATGCATCACGTAGGTTGAAAATAAGCTCTTTTTAAAATACCATTTTTATACATTTTTACATACAGAAGGATATAATATAAAGGGATTATTTACAGATTGAATAGAAAAAGGGCTATGATTTATTCAAAAAAAAAATCACAGATAAGGATATTTATAAATAGGCCTTGAACGCGCGTGATGTAGAGGATATACATAGAGTAACTTCCCTGAGGTGCTACCATGAGTGCCTATGTGTGAAGGGATTGCCCTTGAGCAAAATTATAATGAAAAATCCCCCTCCCATTATGGTGTGGGGGGAAAGGATTGAAACCATGTTGCCTTTGTGTTCTTCACCTCGTTATAAGACGTTTCATTTTATTGTGCTACTAGAAAAGCAATATCTACTATAGTCTAATGCATAATCTCAAGATCTGGCTTAATGGGACTAAAGCCTTTATTTTGCACTAGTGATGTTAAGCTTCATTCAATTGCACATTTTGGAACCTTCAACTCTTAGCTTAAAATAGTCATAAGAATGTATATTTGAAAAGAAGAATGGTAATGGGGAATAGCAAATAGATAACTACACGGTACGACGGTACAATCAAAATTGAATATGCCTCCAAGAGTGAAGTTTTTATTGTATGTCACACCAACCTTGAAAATTGTAACTTCTAATCCTTAGTTGTGAACAGACACCACACTTCAAAATGAAGGTCTAGGTTTGAAAAGGAAACTTTGTTTTATAAGGATGTCCTAAAACAATAAGCTCACTTTTACATGAAAAAATATTGGAGCTTGTACGAACTCAAAGCTTTACCACTGCCTACTTTTTGAAAAAGACATACTTGTCCGTCAATCAATGTCTTCCAAATGCAAGTCTTCCATATTATATACGTACATTGACAATGTGTATTGAAATGCTAGTTTGATTGATGCATCTAAAAGTTCAACAATACTTTCAAACACTAATTCTACTAAGTTATATGAGTTTCTGGGAGCCATTTGGCAAACTCTCAACCTAGTTATCCTTTGTTCATTTACCATTTTTACATGCACCAAAAGAGAATAATGAATAGGTATTGCTAATGGATGGTTGAATTATGATGCATAGCTAATACAAGTTAATGCATTCTCATAAAATTTGTCATTATATTGCCTAACTAACTCTTTCAACATATGGTCATAAAACGTGGAGAAAGTAACAACTGACTATTATGTGTAAATACAATGCATAGGGTTAAGAGACTTGTGAATCCAAAAGCTAGTATTAAAGTTCCAATTGGTTAATTTCTAAAAATATCATCAAACACATAATTTGATTCAATAATGGAAGTCCTAAGCTCCTTAAGAAATAGAAATGCCTGTAAGCATGTGATATTCACATTGTTAACTCAAAATGCAAACTATTACGAGTTGAAATTTCTAAGTGGAATGAATGGCTCATAAAAATAAGGTTCGTACAAGACAAAGGATGCAAGACAAAGCAAGTAAGGAAGTATCATCAAAAGGAGCTCTTATTATGGAATTATATTTATCATGATTTTTTACCAAATGTCATTATGGAAATAAGTTGATACTGTTTATTTTGGATTTTGCTCATTTGTCGCATGATCAGTAACTTGTGGAAGTATATCTATCACGATATTTTACCAAACGTCACTATGGAAATAAGTTGACTTTATTTATTATGGATTTTGTTTATTTGATGCATGGTCAATGACTTATCACACGAGATGCATGGATGATACTATTCACATTATTCATTGGTAGATAGAATGAAGGATACTAGTATGTATTGTGTTATGGTGAGTAGATTATTAGACAGAGTTATGCAGGATTATCATTTTGCGATATGCATTTTGATGTGTAGAAATTATGTGCTTCGTAGCTTGAGAATATTAATGGAAATTTGATGCTATGTGGTGTGAAAATACTCTATTTTTGTCGGTTTTCTTAAGCGCAAGGACTTTGCATACGCTCCTGTGCAATAGATTTATTTTGGACGTACTCATTAGAAGGGTTAAAAATATTATTTGTAGACGTAATGCTATTTAGAATAGGGTGTATTAGATTTATTTGCCCAAAAGCAAGTTGTGCAAGGGAAAGGAAAAGTAAGAACGCAAGAATGTACCTTGAATGTATTTTGAGCACAAAAGCTTAATTCAATTATGTAAATACATGTATGGGGGAAGATTGTACGTCCCAAACTTGCATTCTGTAAGTTTTGTGGAATTCTCTTTTCTCTTGCAATTTGTTCGAGTTCTATTTTCTTTCAAGTCTTCCCTATGGTTGATGAAGGCTAGCAACACCTTCTGAATCCCTTTCAAAAATATTTCAAAGAGACCTAATTACTCGAACAAAAATTTATATCAAAGCCATTGTCCCCACTTAAATCCATCTTGGAAATGTGGATGATCATCCATGCCAAGAGAGCCCCCCATCTAAGGTTGTACCAAAGTAACTACCGATTCTATCCAATGCCCACCTCTTTCACTACTACCCTTTCACCTTGATTAAGCCTTTCTTCTTTTAGACATGACCTTACTTAGACTTGTAGTGCTTCCTTAGTCCCGATGCTTTATTAAACTCCTTCAGCACCCCTTGCTTAATGGATACATATTACACACATATCTACTATAATATACTTAAGAGCTTCTTAAGGGAGATAACCTTCTTTTTAGCTAAATTGGCAAAGTATGGAAGCTAACTTTCAAGCTAGTTTCTAAGTACATAGCGACGTTTTAGTGAGACGATGTAGCATTCTACATAATCTATTGGTTTTTCTTAAAAGCCTTTAGGACTAGGACATAGAGATGTCATGACCAAGTGTCCCCCAATATAATTACCTCTCGTGTCATTTGGCATAAAAGGTTTCCTACAAAAACCGGCTTGTATGATGTTGATTGAGGCTCCAAGTTGGCATATTTAATAGTCATCTAATTACGGATTTTGACCATGTTAAGAAGGGCACTATTACGCTTTATGTATCTATTTGTATCTGTTGATTATGCCTTACTACCATGATCCTCAATTCTTGCACTTTTATGCCACTTGATAAATTAAGTGTAACTTTGTACTTGATATTGAGAACACCAACAATGTTCTTACGACACTTCGACACAAAATTTTGTTATACTCTAATTAGTGCTCCCTCAGTTGGTTTCTATAAGTTATATTGGTGTGCATATGCACATCACACGTTGATGGCTTGGTTGAGCCTTCATGTAGGGTAGCTTAAGATCATGCCTTAGATGCTATATCATTAAGCCCTTGTTGATGGGATGTGTTCTTGTGAAAGGAGATGTTTTGTGTTGATTATATTCACTCTAACCTTGTTATTTTGTGAAGGATGTTTTGGGGTGAATCACTTATTTGATAAGTCATCGATGAGCATTTTCGAGTATCTTACATTCATTCGCTTTGCATAGTGCAACATAGCTTGGCAACTTCAAGACATGTTCATATTTTTCTATCATAGGAGATTCGATGCAAATGGTTTAAAACTAGTTGTAAATTTTAGATGTTATAACTTGCTGCACTTGGAAGTTGGCCGTGCTTTTGTATGCAACATTCATGGCTCATGTGAAAACAATAAACATTAATCTTTGTAGAAGTCAAAGGATTATTCGCTCGTGAATGATGATTTGGTTTGGAAGTGGCGAGTCGCGAGATTGCGAAGAAAGAAGAAGTAATTGTGAACGTCAAAGCAAAGGAGATGGGAACGATGAACGACTATTATTATGTGCTACTGCTAGGTGAGGGTAGTGGAGACGGGAGATACGATTGGCAAATGACTCGGAACTCGGGACTCGGGAGGAGCGGCAAAAAAGGCAGCGGCTACTAACGAGAAAAGGCTTACAGGAGAATTCGGTAGCATGTCAGGCCGATGGGCACGCGGTTTAGTAATAATAAAGGAGGTGATGGAGGGGATATATAGAGAAGAGTCATCGCTAGAGTGGAATATTAGCACACGATTTCTCACGCACCTAGCCGGTACACTCAGCCTCTAAGGCATCCGGGTCCAACTCTCTCATATACACGCACAGATCGGTGTCTCATATACTCAATCACATACACAGAACCACATCAGCTACCATCTCTCTCTCTCTCTCTCTCTCTCTCTTCTGCGCGCTATGTGTTATAAGCGGTTCAATGTCTGGCCGTCGTTACTGCTGTTTGTTGCCGTGATGCAATGCGGTGGTGCTTCCTGCAGGCCTCTGAATAGCCGTCGGCTGGCGGCCTTGGTCCCAAGCTCGCCCCTCGTTCTCTCTTACCACGACGGGCCTCTCCTCACCGCCCCCAAACACCTCTCCCTCTACCTCCTCTGGTATGGCGACTTCACGCCCGCCCAGCGCTCCGTCATCACCGACTTCCTCTCCTCCCTCTCTTCGCCGTCCGTCAGGCGCCGCCGCCGTCCCTCCGTCAGCTCCTGGTGGCAGCCCCTCTCCTCCTACTACGACAGGCACAACGCCTCCGTCCCGGCCTCCGTCGCGCTTGCCGGCGAGCTCACGGACGCGGCTTACTCGAAGGGGAAAGCCCTGAAGCGCTCCGACATCGAGGCGCTGGCCCTAGGGGCCCTGCGGGCGAAGAAGAAACCGGGGGCGGTGTACCTGGTTTTGACGGCGGCGGACGTGGCAGTGGAGCGGTTCTGCATGGACTCGTGCGGCTTCCACGACTATACGTTCCCGAGCCGGGCCTCCCACAGCAGGATGGTGGTGTATGGCTGGGTGGGCAACGCGGCCACGCAATGCCCGGGCCAGTGCGCGTGGCCCTTCGCGGTACCGCAATTCGGGCCGCCTAACCCGCCGCTGGTGCCGCCCAACGGCGACGTGGGCGCAGACGGCATGGTGATGGTGGTGGGGACCGTCCTGGCGGGCGCCGCCACGAATCCTTACGGGACGGGCTACTTTGAAGGGGAGGCGTCCGTGCCTCTGGAGGCGGCCACCGCCTGTGCTGGCACATTTGGGGCGGGCGCCTACCCGGGGTACCCCGGCCAACTCCTGGTGGACAAGAAGACGAAGGCCAGCTTCAATGCCTATGGCGTTGGTGGCCGCGAGTTCCTCTTGCCCGCCTTGTGGAACCCTCGCACCCTCACCTGCACCCCTCCTTAACCCCTTCGCTCTCTCTCTCTCTCTCTCTCTCTCTCTCTCTCTCTCTCATACATTGTCCATTCCGAGTGTACCATAAGCCGCGCGCACATTGCGCACAACTGCAGATCTGTTCTTATGAGATTCACACCCGGCGAGGGGAGGATCACATTCGTAACTCGTCTCGTGACCCCCAAGTACCAAACCAGCGAGAAGGTGAATCTCAAGGTACATGCAGAGTCTAAAGTCAGCCAAATTATGTAAACTGTCGACCAACCTATCTTAGAAACAAATCAATATAAATAAATGGCGTTTAAACTTTAAAACAAGCAAAGTTATATAAACTAGCACTCTGCCGTACAACCATGCCAGCTCAGGTCATTTGGACACCTCTAAAGTGATGTTGTTTACCTTCTCTCTCCCTCTCTTTCTCTCTAATAAGGTAAGGGCTGTGTCACGTGCAGTGCTTCACGAGGTAGTGGGGATATATTTCAAGAAAGGTGGCTCCAGTTTCGCACCCAATGTTTGCCAGGCTAAGGAAAAGAGGTCGTGTGTCAGAGAGGCGGTCCCAATTGTTGGAGAGGAGGTCGTGACTAGCTTAGGAAAGAAAACTTGATTGGTCCAATCATTAGCGATAGTGCTACTAAAACGGTGTTTTCTCCTTGCGCTAGCAACGCCTACAGCAAACTCCACTAACTCTACTAGCACAAAACTCCTACGGTGCCATGAGCTCATAGTGGCGGGAGTGGGGTCTCCCTCCCCACACTACAGTCGAGTGCGACACGACTCTGATTATATCCCATACATAGGACATACTTCTTGCAACGAAACACTACACCAAGCACAAAAACAGAAAACCTTTTCACATCATAGATAGTCAACGTACACACACACACACACACACACTCTCTCTCTCTCTCTCTCTCTCTCTCTCTCTCTCTCTCTCATAGAGCACAATGTTAAGTTTACCAAGTTTACCACATTAGTGTGAGGCCAAATGTTGTATATTACTTATACATTTCCATCTCTTCTTTGATTCTTGCATATATCTTTCTATATAGTACTCAAGCTTTAGCCTCACATTGACATTTTCTAACCTCCATAGTGTTGGTTGAATTCCAAAACTAAGGTGCACACCCATATCATTTCAAATATATGCAACTAACTCAACTCCTACATGCCACACAATGTGACATGTAATCATAAGATATAAAACTTTTGAAGGTAGTATATTATGTGTTTCGAATGTAACTTATCAATTTGGGGAATTATGCACTTAAAATTCTTAATCACAAATTTATGCCTTGCTTTCTCTCTCTCAATCAAGTACACTATCGAATGACATTACAACCTCCAAATACATCTATGTAGAGAGCCTACATGAAATTCTTCGTCATAGGAAGAGAAGGGAATAAATCTACTACACATGCAAAAGAGTCTTAGATAGTGGCATAATTTGTCACTTGACCATTAGAGGAAACACCATTACCTCGTGTGACAATTAAATAAAGCACCATTACTTTGTAGCACTAGATATTGACTGAGCAGGAAAGCTAAAAAGTAGGAAGATAATGTGATAATTAATGGATTTAAAACTAAATGGAGGCAAACCCACGCAAATACATTAATCATTATCCCGTGGCATTCTATGACTATACAACGTTCGAATGAGTGCCAAGTTTTGGGTTTTGAAATCGACTTGGACATAGATGTTCCAATACGATTTTACCGTAAGTGCCCATGTGGCATTCTATTCCATATAAAATTTGTACCAAGCATCAAGTCTTTGGTCCTTAAGTAGAATTGGAAAGAAAGGGAAATCATATCTCTACAAATTGTATGATTCTCATCACAAACATTCGGGGAAGGGGGGTGCACACATGTTTATGCAAGTATGCCTCTCTCTGTGTGAATAAATGTTGGCATATATTATGCATGTAAATATGAAAGGAGTGTGTTGTATATGCATAAACTCTTGTAAACCTACACCCTTGGCTTTTTATTTTTTAATGAGGCCATAGGTTTGATGGGTTTGATCTTGCCCTGCACCCTTTGTTGGTAGAACTTCTTGCATCAGTGAGGAAATGAACGAACTCCCCAAATCACCCAATCAAGTACTAAACCTGGTAGCACATGTAACACACATACCCTTTCTAGCATAATGATAAGCCCCTTCAATCAACCTCCCCCCCCCCTCTCTCTCTCTCTCTCTCTCTCTCTCTCTCTCTCTCTCTCTCTCTCTCCATAAACAAACCAGAACACCAAAAGATTTATGCATTTCTATTTCGGTAATCTAAACTTCAATATCACTATGCATTCTTAAAGAGAGTGGTGAAACCATTCATATATGATATATGTTTTTGCTCTTCCTATTGTAGATCATACTATATGCAGGCTTATAAACATCATGACACTATACCAATTAGTTTGCATTAACTTGGCATATGATATTGACTTCAAATTTCTCAAAATCTATATCATATATTCAAATGTTTCCATTAGGAATCATACTACATGACATGTTTCCAAGTATTCTACATAAGCATAGTCATTAGAGTAGTACCAATTTTACATACTTATATGTTGAGAAACACGGATCTAGAGCAAGGTTTAGCTATGGTGGATGAAAAATGAAGACGACTTAAATAGACTAACTGTTTCACAAGTGAATTAGGTTCCAAGATGGAAGCTTGGACTCATAAACACATTCTTGTGTAAGATGGACAATGACACTGACAATAATTCAAATTGATAGTTCCATTGCATTGAAATGAGTGTCAAGTACATGCTTATATAGCTTTTGGATATTACCACTTTTCCTCTCTGTGCTTATGGGATTTTGGACATCTCTTCCTAGAGCATTCTGGAGCATACAACTTTTGTCATCTCTCTTATACAAAGCCTCTTCTAGGCATACATCATTTGATTTCTCAACATCCCCCCCTCAAATGATGAGTCTCTACCCTTGCTGGCTTTTGCCCCCCCTTCATGATGACATGGCCTGAGAAACTAGCTCTCTAGCAGCCTAGTCAAGTTAAGGCTTGAAACTTTACATTTTTGGTAGGGTTTTTACAGTATCCACTATGGGAACAAATTCCTTAAAACAATTTGTCATAGTTGTTGATAGTAGCGGAAGTATCTTTTTCTTCCTCTTCATTCATGAATTGACTTTGGTGGTGGTTATTCTGCATCTGCTGTGCTCTTTTCTTGTGGAAGCATTCACTGACAATATGGCCAGTTTTAGCACAATAATGACATGTCATCCGACTCATGTTGTCGGTATTGAATCCTCGACCTCTTCCCTTGGGTCCAGTAGCTCCTCTAGTGTATAAGAGGTTTTCCCTTGAGCTGGTCTCTTTTACATCTTTGCTTTTAAATTTGCTTTCTCCATCAAGCAGTGAGTGCTCAATATCTTTGAGTGAGAGACTTGGAACATTACTTAGAGTGGACACAAGGTTTTCATATGGATCCTTGTTTACACTTGCAAGTAGTACGGCTATTGCTTCATCTTCATCAATATTCTTCTTAAGAGTTGCAAGCTGGGTTTTTAGGCTCTTGAACTTGTTAATGTGCATGGTCATAGAAGCATTGTCTTTGATATCTAGTTCATAAAACTGCATGAGTAGTTTTACCTTTGAGTTCTTTGCTTGGGTACCAAACATTCTGTCAAGTTCCTCCCAAGCGGTTCTAGCATTTCTAATGCCAGATATATGATGTAGCACATCATCACTTAGTCCCCAAGCAATGATGCATAGTGCCTTGTTATTCATCTTCTTCCATTCTTTTGAACTGGTCTTCTTCAACGAACCCATCTTAATCATCTTCCTTCTTGTTATCTGCATCATCTTCAAACAAGTCCCATAAGTCTTTCCGCATAAGATGGTACATGGTCTTCTCCTTCCAAGCATGGAAGCCTTCACCATTAAATTTTGCTATATGTTCCACTTCAATCATCTTGAGTAGGAGGTCTTACCACAAGAAATCTCGGGCAGTTTCTATCCTTTTACAAGAAGATTGAGATTTACAAGGGATTTGATAATTGCGACTTTTGTGCATAGTGCAAGCAAATAATTTTTTATGTGGGAATTACAAAGTGTCTTTTTGAGTGCTTATGAGTATGAACTGTTGTTACAATGATTGCACAAATGAATTCAAAGGCTACGTGCATGAACTGGGTTTGTGCTACGCTGGTTAGAGAGATATAGTGTGAAAGGGGGTACTTAGGAAGGGTTGATTTTAATCTTAATGTTAAGGTTGAACTGAATAGACCAAACCCTTATCGTTTTTCGTGCTCTCTTCTGAGATTGAGACGCAGACCTGCAGTCTCATCTTCCAAGATTGATCTCGTCAGACTGCATTGCTTTCTCGGTCTTCTAGATTCTTCCTTTCAATACAGCGGCCTTATTTCCTGACAGCAGCACTCGATCTCTTATTACTCGATCGGTACCAGGCCGTGAGGATGTCAACAGCCTTCGACAAATCTGATGACACAGCTACGCAGATTGTTTGAGGTCGTCTATGTGCAAGACAACAGGGACTGCAGAATCCAGCAATTATGGAACTCCACGACAGCAACTTACCCTTTTCTCTTGACTTCTTACTTTGTCTTGAAGGCTTTCAAGTCCATTCAGACCAGCATACATTAGACTAAACAAAACTACTCTTGGACATTGACTCCACAGCCACAGAGATTCAATCTTTATCTTCTTCTTTTGACTTGATTTCTCTGTCACTTAACAGAGACAAAAAAAATATCCCCCTAGCTTCTTGAAGTTAGCCCCTCTGCTTATGAGAAGAATAGAGCCTTTGTTTGTGGGATAGGCAGCTCCTTTGGTTGAGGTATGAGTAACTTCAAGGTGAAGACCAAACCAAGCTTCTTGATTGCCTTGAGTAGCACCTTCTCCCTTGAGCTCTTCCAACAGTACCTCTTTCCTCGAGATTCTCCTACACACACTTGATGTTGGATGGAAGTAGACTTGTACAAGGAGAAGAATGAAAGAGGGACATATTGTAGAGCTTGCAAAGAAGAAGAAATCACACCACTAGCTACCTAGCTTAGCCATGGCTCTGATACCATGTTGAGAAATACGGATCTAGAGCAAGGTTTAGCTATGGTGGATGAAAAATGAAGACATTACTCATAATGATATGGACTTAGATAGACTAATTGTTTCACAAGTGAATTAGGTTCCAAGATGGAAGCTTGGACTCATAAACACATTCTTGTGTAAGATGGACAATGACACTAACAATAATTCAAATTGATAGTTCCATTGCATTGAAATGAGTGTCAAGTACATGCTTATATAGCTTTTGGATATTACCACTTTTCCTCTCTGTGCTTATGGGATTTTGGACATCTCTTCCTAGAGCATTCTGGAGCATACAACTTTTGTCATCTCTCTTATAAAAAGCCTCTTCTAGGCATACATCATTTGATTTCTCAACATTATAAATATGGTTTGTAATAATAGACTGCATGGGACAATCAAAGCTACAGGAATAGATGATGGTACTTGATGAAGGGATCATAGTTCTCTCAAGAGTATAAAAGAAGGAAAGAAGTAGTTCACTAAACAGTATGAAGGAGAAAAAGAAGGGTGGTCTCAAGAGAGGCCAACATCAATAGAGGCCAAGCCATTCATGTTTGTTCCTACAATGTCATGGAGAAGTGTGATTGAAGCTCATATTTTACTACTATTAAGGGGAGGTCGGCGGGGCACAGGCCACATGGTGCACTCCCCACCCTGCCATGCTCTACTGAACGGATTCACATGACTTTGACTCGTCGACTCCGCCCATGCCCCTCTGTGATCATGGCTACATGTAACCAACCTCGAGCCCCTCTACATATGTCATGTGTTGTTGTCCATTTCTCCTGTAGGCATAATGATAAGTGAGTGAGCAGTAGAGACACTTTATAGTGAAGCATAGGGCTTTCGGTTGAATGTCGAATTTTTGACTCTACAGGTCACATTGCCACATAATGTCGAACATACATCAATGTCAATTGGATATGCATTGATTATACACGACTATGAATATGCATCTATATACACATACATGGCCAAGTGTATAAATAAGTGTACAAATTCGTATACATTTTTCAATTTAATTTAATACAAAAAACATATTTAATATTACAGATATAAAAATATTTTTGATGTAAAAACATAATTTTAGTGAGTTTGGAAATCTTCCAATTCCCATTTTTTGAATACTAAAAAGGTGGCACCCGGATAACATGCACATAAGTTTGTCAAAACCATATGATGTGACCTATCATTAGAAAGTGCTTGAAAAATGGAATCTATTGAGGTATAGAGCTCTTGATTTAGAGTTATAGTGTTCAAGTTATGACAAATCCAAAGATTTGACCACGTGTCCCAAACTTATGGGAAATTCCCATATTCCCCAATGTGGTGTTTAAATGTATATGAATACTTATATATTATACATGTAAATACTATATATATATACACACACACACACACACACACACACACACACACACACACACACACCTAATTATGGTATTAGATAATACATTTTTACATAATTAAAATATTACATAAATATATAAATACATATATGTAAATATAATATGTGATAAATGCATTTTTAATATGCAAGATGAAATACATTCTTATACTAAATTATATACATTAATATATATAGAAATGTTGTTATATATTATATATATTAATGTATATTATTATTATATATATAATATAATATAAATCCAATATTGTATTAGCACTTATTTGAATAGTATGTATTTAAATGTTTTATTAAATATAACATTCTATAAATAAGTTTTTAGTTGATTTTATATATGTATGTATGTATGTATGTATGTATGTATGTTAGATATAAATATTTTTATTTTATAAACTATATATATTATACTATCTATATTAAAGTTTATATAAATATAATATTAATACATAAATGTGTGTATAATGTATCAATATGATATTATATAAATATATTACATACACATTATTACATATTCATACCATATTTTACACACACACTTGTGCAATATTATATTATATTATTTTCACACACATGGGTAGTGGATATCAAAGCAAGGTGGTAGAGACTGAGGGCCTCTATTCTCAACTCTTCTGGATATGGCACATTGCTAGACATAGCAAAGTGGAAGGATTTGAATGACACATGCAAGGAACACAATTGCAGTTGGATTGTATAGTTTGGTAGCAAAACTTCATTTGTGTTGAGGGTGTACAAGTAAGGGGAAGGGATGGATTTGATGCACTTCCCCACCACCATGTAGTCCCCTAGCTAATATAGGCAAAAGCTCTACTTCCACCTATTACATTGTGCATTAGGGAAATTTAGCTAGGAAGGGCCGTTCACTTTGATCATATATGTCCACATTAGCAAGGATGAGCAACGTCTGCATTGCTTAAATTGATTTAGGAGCAATGAAGTTTGTGGATAGAAATAGAGGCCGCATGTGGGTAGAAGTAGAGGCCGCATGAGAGTATGGAGGGTCTTACATGATTGCGAAGGAGGGGATTCAATCAAACATATGTAAATGGAAGCTTTTTATCTCTTACTCTATTTAGTGCAAGGGCACTTAACAAAATCAATCTCTTTCTTATGGGATCTCTTTATCTCCGATTCTCCAATTGCATTTAATGCAAGGGAACACTATTACAGACACCCCTAGCCTCTTCATTTGTTTATGTATGTGATGGAAGAGTATGGAATTTGTGTCCAAAGTAGGAGGCACATATCTCTAGCTCTACATAAGAAGACACCATGGAAAATTCACATCTACCAAATGGTGTCATGCTACTACGCAGACATAGTGTGAAAAAATCTAGAGTACATCGTCATTCAGATTTCTTATTGATCTAGAGAGTCAATGCCATATTACTCATTAGTGTCAGTGTCCGTAGTGTGGATGGTTCAAAAATACTAGATTTTTGGACAAGTTTAACCTATTTTTGATATTTTGGATATTATTTCTTATAAATATTCATTTAAAGCTATAGACAACTTTTAGAATAGGATGACATGTAAAAAAAAGTAAGTGGCTTTCAACCATTTTTGGGGGATTTTATGCAAAAAGAAGGATTGGCAAAATTGCGTGACGTGTAATCGCAGTTTACAGGCAGCAAATAGCACTCCAAACTAGGAGAAGAAGAATGAGCGATTTGGGAGAATTTTAAGTAGGCGTCCTACTATTTTACCCCCCTTTCGGAGTCAACAGAAGCATCAGATTGGCGATCTAAGAAACAGAGAGGAAGCTATTATTTTATGCACATTTTGGGTCTACAAGGGATTTATATTCTCAGGATGCAGAAATAAATTGACAGGCTTCACCTCTATGAGTATTCTTCTACATCTTCTATTTCTTCGAACCCCTTCTCTTTCATCAATTGCTCTCCCTGAATCTCCCTTCACCCTACTGCCTCTTACCCCCGTGGTAGACTTTCGACCCTAAATGCTCTGACAATGGTGAATCCGATGTGAAAGTCGACAGCCCAGGAGGTGTGTAAAGATGGGGTATTTTTCAAGTTCAAGTGGTGGTGATGCTTTACAACAGATGATTGCTTTGTTGTAGCAACAACAACAACAATATTTGTTGTTACAATAATAGATGTAAACTCGGTAGGAAGCATGAAAAATTGATTCCTTAGTTGTAAATGCATTACGGGTAGTGGGATAGGAATTGAAGCAATTTAAGGGTCAAAATGTTTCAGCCTTCATCTGGTTGTATGAAGAAAAGATGTTGTTCCATGGGGTACCACAGTATACATGGAGTCGGTATTTCTCCCTGTTAACCCTCAAACGAACAAGGTGGAGAATCCAAAAAATCTAAAGCTAAAGACAAGGCCAAGGAAAAAGTGAAACGAAAGACGAAGGTACGCCAAGAAAATTTTGAAAACGCAAGAAGTGCAAAAAAGTCCTAAATCAAGGAGAGAGGTGCGCAAGAAAAAGTGTAAGTCAATAGTTTTGTAAAAGAGCGCAAGGTGCACCATGATTTATTTTAAGAGTGATGGCTCTCACCCGTGCAAATTGTAAAGGTAGATGGGCGGTACGAAGGAAGCTAGGAAGATAGGAGGACAATGGGAAAAATGGCCTAGGCCACGACCGACCATGTAAAAAAGGGGATAAGGGGATGACCGCCCAAAAGGGATTTAGGGTTTTGTATATAAAGTTGAAAAGTGAATGAGAAGCTCATTCTTGTGTGTGGCCAAAAGTAGCTTCTTGTTCTTGCTTGCTTGAGCTTGTGCTTGAGAGAGGGAGTGTGAGAGTGTGAGGGTAAGGGACTATGGTGGAGAAGCTCTCTATCTTCTCCTCTCTTCTTCACTTCTCTTGTCTTGGTCACATCAATGGAGCTTGGATCATGGAGCTTGAGGAGATCGAGATTGCTTGAAGCTTGCAGTTGGATTGTGGAGCTACTGAATTGCTCAAGAGAGGAGGTAACTTGATTGGGCATGGAGGTAAGCTCTCTACACTCATAGAGAGAGAGAGCGTGTTGGTTATGTGAGAGGTAGCCATTAGTGCTCAGCTTGAAATGCTTGAAACAATAAGTGGTCCGTGGGTCTTGGCAATTGAGTTTGATCTCGCCTCTACATTTTGGTTCCATTGCCGAGATCAACTAATTCAAGCCTTGAGTGCTTGCTAGGATCAATGGATTCAAGCCTTGAGTGCTTGTGCACTGTGAATCGAGCATTGAAGTAGGGTTTTCCCCAAACTAGTGCTGGAGGTAGATAGGTAGGAACCGAGGGAGTTTGAAGAGATACTCGATCTCCTTACCAAGTAAGTTTTTGGATTTGGAAAAGTAGATTGGAGTAGTGTAGGTGTTTGCTTTGTGATTTAGATGCATTAGAGTAGGAAAAAAGAGAGGAAAAATGCATTAGGATTTCTGTTATCATAACAGGGCAAGAGGGTTTGATTTGTTTGCCGATTTGTATTTTGGAGTTTGTTTGCTATTCTAGGTATATTTAATCCTTCATTAGGGTCTATTCTTACATTCTTGAAGTTTGTGTGGCCCCTCATAAGAAAAATCTTTAGAATCGAGTTGATTTTTGTCATTGCTAGAAACACATCTTCAGGAATCGGACACTGTTACCAAAGTTCCATTCCTAGAATCGAACTCGTCTGATTCCCAGAATTGAACGATCCAATTTTTGAACTCGGACCAACCCATCCTGTCCAATTGGACATACACTGTCCGATTTCGAAAATCAGACATCCCATAATCGGAAACGAAAATTGGACCATCTAGAATCGAACACATGTCAAATTGGACGTTCGATTCCTAGAATCAAACTCTCGAAATCGGATGCACTAAAATTGGGCACGCAAAAATCAGACCAACCCATAATCGGACAACCAAAATTGGACCATGGACCACTAGAATTAGGCCACCAAAATCGAACCACTAGAATGGACCATGGACCACTCGAACTCAGACCTTGGATTGGCTGATCGAACCAACCTAAAATCAGAAATCCAATTCTAATAATTAGACACCTCAAAATCAGATCCCTGAGAATCAGACAGAAAACTCTCAAAATCAAACAGGTAAACATAATACAAATTTAACACATGTAACCCTTGAAACCGATCCAGAGACCATATAGAGTTGAAAGTACATTATACGCATGTCGTGACGACAAGTCCTCCAAATTAGATCCTAGTGTAGTAATGGCTCTGCAGCAACAAGCATAGATTCTCACTTGTGCAAAACAACAACCAAAAGCTCATACCATAACAAAGACAAACAGAGACTCTAGAACCTCAATGGGCCAATCTAGCCAGTAAGGGCAAAAAGGCCACACCACAAAAACATGTTTATGTTGCATTCCGACTACATCTAGTCAAAGTAAAATGCAACAACATCAAGGTGCAACTGCGAGGATGACTAGATATGATAGTCCTAATGATAGATGCACCTTGAACAACACTGCAGAGACAACCCAAGACATCAATAGAGAATCCACATCTGGTTGTGCGGTTGGAGACTCAAAGGCATGTATCAGAAGGCTTGAATTTATAAGCCAAGACCCGAAAGATCAAGACATAGTATTGCTTGCTTATCTTAGGGTCAAACTCACTACAGAAACAAAGCATAGTGTTGATGCTCTCATCAATGAAGGAGCGGATTTTAATATCTTGACCTATGAAGCATGGACTAGGCCAACCAGAGCTCACACCGACTAATGCAACTCTTAATCCTTATGGGGAACACCCACAAGCACTTATATGAAAGTTCAAAATCCTTGTAACTATTGAAATGGAAAGCTAGCCTATCCTATTCCATGTTCCTCCAAATAGTGCTAATTGTGGAAAGGAAACCCTCCTTAGGAAGACGCTTCAAAAGGGCGATGAAGTGTGAGACCAATTATGTAGCACAAAGGATACACGACACTACTGAGTGTGAGGATAATCACAACCTTTAGTAAGGGTGACCTTATCAAATCTTGAGGGAAAGACAAGGAATATTCTGATATATGAGGCAAGCCTGGTAAAAACAAGAGCAAGGATTGTTGAAAGAGTTGATACAAGCACATGTTGAATAGAGAGAACCAATGAGCAAGGCCATGCTTGAAACAAGAAGGTTAGGAGACAATGCCAAGAATAGGATTTGGACTTCAAATATCATAGAAGACCACAAAAGAAGCCCAAGCCTTATAGACGAAGGTATCAATGGAGAGCCAGCACACCGCTAGGATGGATATCCAAAGTGTTGCTACATGCTCAAGGGTATTACGTAGGTAACCGATGGATTTGGATACCAAAACCCCTTGCTAAACTACCTCTATCAGCTGAAGGCTAGATCGTATCAAAAGAAAAGAAGCGCAAGAGGAAATCTAAACAAAAATCCGAGTCTTAAGTAACAACATTGGAGTGACTAAGCCCCTCACGATTGAAATCAAGAAACCAAACATGACTGTTTGAAAGGTATCTCCTTAGCCTAGCGTGCTTAACAATCAGATATCATATGTAATCGTAGAATGTGCACAAAGACCACTAGTGCTAAAGGAACCTTTAACTTCCCAAGAGGATAATGAGCACCACAGGCACAACGCTTCTCATGATAAGGTCGATTGCTCAACAAAGCACATGGCAGAATCATCTAATAGCCATGAGCAAATCTTCCAGCCAGTGCCAAGTTTACCTAGGAGTCCCAAATCTCCTACACTCTCTTTTTCTAAATGGACACGAGAACTACAACAGCAGTCATCAAGTGCAGCTGGTCAATCCCAATCTCTATCTCCATCAAAGCTTCCAAATGACCAATCTGTGGGACATGACACCACCCCTAATTCTCAACCTAAGGATATGCTTGTGCAATCCACTGTGACTAGCTCAATTGATGTTCGATCTGCACAAGTGAATGCACAAAGGGAAACTAAAGACACGACCACCTCTAATCTACTTAAGGACTTGATACCACAATCTACCAATAGTAGCCAACCCACTGAACTAGCTGCTACTACTTCCAATCAGGAATCACAGCAGTCACAGTCTTTGGCTGTGACAATGTCCCTTGTGGAACGTATCTTTATCAATACACCTATGGAAGAAATGTCACAACCAATATCCTTGACACCTCTAGCAATTTCGAAGGACCTGAAGCCTAGGCTTGAGGAGAAGCCTCTCAAATATTTGGCCAAAGAGATAGCACATCTGACTAATGAACCAAAGATGAAGTGCATGATGAATCTTGATCACAAGCTAACAACCATCACACATGTGTACGTCCATGTGGACATTGGAAGGCCAACACTAGAGCATACAAAGCTCATAGCCGAACTTGTGACTTGGGACAAGCAAGAACATGTTTGCTCCCGCTATGTAGATGTCATGCTAAAGAAGTCATAAAGGACATCCCAAAAGCCACAGCTAGGGAATTGTGCTTGATACCCTCACTCTATATTGCTCAATGTGAGACAAACAAGGAAAAGCTCAAAGCAATCAAACAAAAAGGGAAAGGACAAGGTAACTTTGTGTAGAAATGGTACTCCAATCAAAGTTTGGCAGCCAAAATTGGCCACCAGCTAATGACACTCGCTGAGCAAAGGAAAGCCCTTTGGACATCAATACATGATCCCACATATGTTGCCCCAACCTCATTAAGAGTGTTGGCAATGGTCCATGAGGTCCAGCTTTCTACCATTGTCCAAAAACATCCCTTGTACAATAAACTACTACTAGAAGAAGATCTACACATGGCTAGTGGGCTAGGAGTAGGAAGAATGGTACTTGATGTTAGTGTATATGTCTTTTGCCTCACTCAAGACCCTCCAATCCTAGAAGAGGGAGTGATCTAGTAGAATTCTAACCATGTGTGCTAGTATTTTACCCCCCTTTCGGAGCCAATGGAAGCATCATATTGGCGATCTGAGCAGCATAGAGGAAGGTATTATTTTATACACGTTTTTGTCTACAAGAGTTTTATCTTCTCATAATGTAGAAATAAACTGACAGGCTTCATCTTTGTTAGTATTCTTCTAAATTTTCTATTTCTTTTTGTGAGTATTCTTCTACGTCTTCTATTTCTTCAAACCCCTTCTCTTCCATCTACTCCTCTCCCCTAAATCTCCCTTCACCTTCCTGTCTCTTACCCCAGTGGTAGACTTTCGACACCAAACACACTGACAATGTGTTAGGGGAAGTTTATGCTATCATCATATGTGAATTCCAAAAGATATTTGGGCTGATTTGGGGCTAATATCTTCAGCCATATTCAGAGAATTAGCTACAACAATGTTCTTTTAATTCATTTCTTACTCTATAGAAGACATCTTGTCAAAATATGCAAGTATTATGTGCCCCTATGGTAGGGCAATGTTTGTAGATCATTCATAGATGCTTTGAGTTGAATTAAGAAGAGTTTTTTCTCTTATTTCTTGGCTGTTGTAACTTATCCTTATCAGGAACTCAATTTAAAGCTCTCTTGCAAGTCTCTTTGCCCTACAAGCCTTGTAATTGACTCATAAGCTTTTGTCCCTAACAGTCTACATTGAATGTAATCATGCAAAGTTGATTCATGCTATGGCATCATGTATGAATGATGGGATGCAGAGTTGTTTATGATACATGACATCATATTGTACTTAATTTTATAATTTGTGATTACTCTTAAATTCAAGAAAACAAGGTTAATTTAAGTTAGAACTTATGAGATAATACTCTTGTGATCTTTGCTAAGAACATGCAATTGGAAGCTCTATTAACATCTTCAAGAACTGGGCTTGAAACCTTCAATCCTTCTCTTATCTCTACCATCTCTGGAGTCTAAGCTCTTGAACCCCCATACATTCTTCTCTCTCAAACCCCTATGATTGACCGTGAAGTACCTCTTGAACCTTTAAACATTCACTGTAATCTACTTATCTCTTGAAGACACATCTCTATCTATCTTGTCTAGTTTTCTTGCCAAACCCCTATGGTGACCTTCAACCCTACGCGCTGCGACATTGGTGAACCTGACGTGAAGGTCGGTGTAAGAGAACTCAAAGATGGGGAATTCTTCAAGAGATACTCTACAACAGTTGGTGCGCATACTGCGACAGACTCAGCAACAACAAATCCAAATGTTATAACAATAACAACAAAGGCAAGACGAAGAGAAGATTGATTCCACAGCTATCAAGGCCCTAGAGGAAGTTGGGGGGGATTAAAACAATTTAATGGTCAAAATGTCTCTGTTTTCATTCTCTTATATGTTGAGAAAATGCTCTTCTTTGGTGTACTGTAACATGCATGGAGTTGCTATTTTTCCAAACTAGCCAAGCATGGTCTTCAAGAAAGAATCCATGGTCTTTTTCAATGAGATGCGGATTAGGCTGCATTCAAAAAATCCCTATGCAAAGAATTATTCTTAGAAGACTCTGGCCTAATGACAAAGAAAAGTTTCACTGATTGGGTTGAGAAACCCAACAAAGGTTTAATTACAACAGCTTTATACCATGAGTTTGAAAGTAAATTTGGACAACTTGATGCTGAAGACCAACAAAGTATGGAAGGTCACAAGATTAAATTATTCCTTAAGGCTGCAGATCCCATTCTACAAGAGAAGCTTGTTGATCGCCTAGAAGATGCTACCTCTGAATCAGGAGTCAAGACTGCATTTACAGATGCTATTGATGCAATTAACATGATTTCTCGAAGAGAGTGGATGAGAATAAGATTGGGCTCTACTTCAACTTCAACAACTCTATTGACTGAGCTTGTTCCACTTTCAAAATCCCCTATTCCTTTAACTAATCAACCAACTCTTTCTTCTTCTGTTTCTTCTAAAAATGATGTCATGGATGAACTCATTAAAAGCATGTGTGACCTTCATCTGAATCTTACAGAAATTAGTTCCAAGGTGGAGAAACTGGATGTCAAAGTTGAAGAATAAGGACGATCATCAAATCAAAGACCCATAAGAGAAGGCTGTAAGAGGCGGTGTATTTGGTGTGACAACCAATAACATGACAAGAGGGAGTGTTCTGCCTTCCGTGAGGCTAAAGCACAAAAGCTCGTCTTTTGGAAAGACAGAAAAAATCATGTAGATGAAACGGGTCTTCCACTGGAGCCAAATTTTGGCAATGGTGGAATGAAGAAAAGATTAGAAGATTTAGCTGTAAATAAAGCCTACACAGCAATTGATGCAACTACCTATGGGCTGCAAATTGAGCCAACTAAAGCAAATTTGAAAGCATGTAAAACTAATGTGCAATCTAAAGTATGGATGCAGGCATTAGATCAATTAATGGAACACGACAAAGTAGCCAAAGATGATTTGACTAACGCCAGTCAATGCATTTGGTTGACGTCAATCATAAAGAAGTCTTGATTGAAGAAAAGAGAAGAAGAGAAGATGAACTAGGGCCTTCCTCTTCTAGCCCTCCCAAATGGGTAACTAGAAGAATGCCTAAACAACAAAAGCTTGCTGAAAATATAACCCTAGATCAAGAGATGGAAGATGTGCCACAAACAAAGAAGACCGAAGGAGAGAAGAAAGGCAAGCAACTAGGCTACAAATTGCAGTCTGACATAGAATGTGCAACCGATCTCAAACAAGTTTTAGATGAACGAATTCTGAAAGTAAAATTGACTTCACCTTAGGTGAAATTCTTGGAATTGCCAAACATGAATTTCATGATGTAATTATTAATGTAATCAAAAGAAAAAGACAATATGTTGGCGATGATGCTGAAGAAATAGTGCATGCTCTTTTGCCAGCTCTTCGAGTCTTTGTGCAGGATGAAGAGAAGCTAATTGCATAAGGAATTTGGCTTAAAGCAGTTAAAGAGTTAATTGTAGCAATTGAAGCTGAAGATAAAGAAAGCATGGATGTAAAAATTAAAGAAGTGAAGGCTGAAAATGTAATGTTCGGCTCGTCTAAACCAGTTGGACAGCCCACTTCTCAAAAAGAAGATCATCTATAGCACATACATGATGAGGAAGAAGCCTGATTCATTCCAAGCAGTCACTACTCACATACACATTGGGCAAGAGCAACAAAACAGAGACAGTCATCAAAATTAGAGAAAAATAAACACCATGTATTACACTCTTAGACCATGGTTCTGAGATAAACATCATGGCAAGGAGTCTCTATGAAAGTGGCGGATGAACAATAGATGTTGATCCAGGTTGGCGAATGAGAGCTACAAATAACTCTTCTGGAGAGTTATATGCTGCATGTCCTAATGTGCAGGTAACTATTAGTTCTAGATCCTGTCCTGGATGCTCCATGCTATTGCTTTGGGTTTACATACGTTGATTCTAATGAAAGGTGCTTTAGATATGTGTGGTTCCAAACTCATGCCAGATAAAAAGGAATTTGGTTTTATCTTTCCCTATGACGGGAAAAAAATCATATTATAGAAGAAAACATGTCTTCGTTCAAAACAAACCGCTACTAAATTAAACTAAACTAAATAATACTCTCTCTCTCTTATAAACATAATAGTCATAATGTATAGGACCAAGTTTCTTTCTCTCAAAATTTATTGGTCGAGCCCTTCTTCAAGAACGAAATTTTTGAATTGCTTAGGTAAATCCTATATAGTTGTTGTTGTTGGTGTTCTTGCAATGCCATTCTGGCTAACTCCGTAGTCTATAAATTTTGCAAATTCTCCCCAGTGCCCAATTGTAAGAAAGGAATTTCAATCCTGTAGGCAAGTCCAATTTCATATCTTTAAAATTCAAATGGACACCTAATGTGCTTAGCCGATCACATCCCAAAGTCATCAAAAAAACCTATCGTGTAAGGATATAATAGGGATGTTGAAAAACTCCTCCCTTTACTCCAAAGGGGACATGGAGAACTTCAAAATTTTTATATACATGTTGTTTGTCCTTGAAAATTACTAAATTTTCTTGGACATGTTTCCAACGATCTTAAATTGAACTTGCTAAATTAGAGTTGATAGAGGGAAACACTTGGATCATGGAGCTATTGGAGTGCTCGAGAGAGGAGGCAACTCGATTGGGCATGGAGGTAAGCTCACTACACTTGTAAAGAGAGATAGTGCATCAGCTGTGTGAGAGGTAGCCGTTAGTGCTCGACTTCAAACGCTTGAAACAATAAAGTGGCATGTGGATCTTGGCGGTAGCTTGTCTCTACACTCCCGTTTGGCCATGCATGCATTGCATGATGATCGGATTGATGAGTTACATAGAAAAGATGCTGATTGGGCAGCTTTTAAGAAAGCTTTGAGAGAAAATATTTTCTTGGAAGATACAGTAACTAAAAAGACATTTACAGATTGGATTGAAAATCCCAATAAGGAATTTGAAAGTCGGTATGCCCAGTTGGATACCAATGAGCAACAATCATTGGAGAGTTAGAAATTTGATATGTTTCTGAAGGCTGTAGATCTTATCTTGTAGGAGAAGTTAACTGATTGTTTAGAAGATGCCTCTTCTTAAATAGGGTTAAAATCAAATTGGGCTAATGTAACAACCGAGCCAGTGCATATGTTGGTAAAGAGAGAGTGGATGAAATTAAAATGGGTTACAGGCACCACACCTGCCCAGTGCTCAGAAGGGGGCTAAAATTGCAGCCAAGGTGCCTATGGCTATGGCAGAACAACCAGCTATACCTATTGGTCCGGCTCTTAAAGGTGATGCTGTGGTTGAATTAATCAAAGGTATGTGAACACAATATTGGTGAGTTTGGGAATCTCCCAATTCCCATTTTTTGAATACTAAAAAGGTGGCATCCGCATAACATGCCCATAAGTGTCTCAAAACCATATGATGTGACCTATCATTGGAAAGTGCTTGAAAAATGGAATCTATTGAGCTATAGACCACTCAATTTGGAGTTATAGTATTCAAGTTATGACAAATCCAAAGATTTGACCATGTGTCCCAAACTTATGGGAAATTCCCATATTCCCCAATATGGTGTTTGTGTGATTTGAGACTGAATTCGACAAAAATCTATGCAAAGGTCAAAAAGGTGGATTTCAAGGTAGAAGAGAAGGGTTGGGCAACATCCCAAAGGCCATATAGATAAGGATACAAGAGGAGATGCATTTGGTGTGATAGTTTACAACATAAAAAGCGAGACTGTACAGCCTACCATGAAGTGGAAGTGAAAAGGTTAGTCTTTTGGAAAGATTACAAAATACATGCAATAGAAGCTAGTCTTCCAATAGACCCAAATTTTGGAAATGGTGGCATGCAGAAGAGGTTGGAAGAGATGGCTGCAAGGACAACATTTGTTGCCATAGATGCAGCCACATATGGGTTGAGAATTGAACAGACTGATGAAGCTCATAAAGGAGGCATGGCTGAAGTAAAATCTCATGTTTAGATGTAAGCATTAGATTTCATGGAAAAAGGAAAAGCAACAAAG
Organism: Lygodium microphyllum; assembly: GCF_053477565.2. Taxonomy (NCBI): domain Eukaryota; kingdom Viridiplantae; phylum Streptophyta; class Polypodiopsida; order Schizaeales; family Lygodiaceae; genus Lygodium; species Lygodium microphyllum. The sequence goes on from NC_141148.1 coordinate 68,719,397, forward strand.
TTTGAATTGGATGATGCAAGCTAGAGTATACGAGGGAGAACAAGATGGAGAGCACCAATGGATTCATTTTTAGTCTATGATTATTTGGTTGAGGTTCATAATCAAGAAGCTCTTGTGGAAGAAAAGAGAAGAAGAGATGAGGACACTACTGGCTCTTCCTCTTCAAGCCCATCTAAACGCATAGCACGAAGTAAAATGGAGCAACAGAAAGAGGTTGAAAAAGGCATGCTTGAGCATGTTATGGAGGATGCATCTCAAGAGAAGAAACAAGAAGGGAAGAAAAGGGGCAAGCATCCTAGTTACAAGTTACAATCGGATCTTGAGACTGCCACAAATCTTAAAAATGTCTTGGAAGATTGCATACTCGGCAGTAGAGTGGAATTCACACTTGGCAAAGTTCTTAGAATCGTGAAGCATGAATTTCATGGTGTAATCATTGATATGCTAAAACAAAAAAGACAGTTTGATGGTGAAGTTTGCAAGCATTGATGCAGGTTAACAAAGACATAGAGAAACAACTTCAAAGGGAATATGATTATGCATGTAATGCTGATTTGGAGTAGGCTGATGTTGAAAATGGGTTAAATGGGAGTGTACACAGCAAGCTTGTGGGGCTAAATTTGGTCTTATGGACAATAGTAAGCATAGAGAGAAGGCTTTGTATAATGGGGATGTCCATCAACAAGTACATGAAGAAGAAGATGCCCATTTTATTCCAAGTAGTCATTATTCATAAACGCATTGGGCTCGAGCTATAATAGAGACAATTGTTAAAGTAGGAGAAAGAGAGACACCTTGCATAGCTCTCTTGGATCATGGTTCCGAAATCAATGTCATGACACGTAGTTTGTATGAGACTAGAGGTTGGCGCATGCGGACATCCAACAATTCATCAAGGGATCTTTATGCAGCTTGTCCGAATGTACCCGTGACTATTGGAGATGTCAAGGATGAATATCATTTTTTTGTGCAAGATTCATGTAGTTATCCGTTGATTTTGGGGCGGCCCTATATTTCGAAATCAAGGCTGGAAACAAAAGCTTTGGATGATGGTTCTTCATATGCTCGGGTTCAGACTAAAGACAATACAAAGGTGGTACAATTTCTCATTGTTTGTGTGAATTATCCCCACAATCGAGATAGGCTACGTGATAATCCCATGCCACCTAATCCACAAGATTTTAAGGGTTTTTAGACAACACTGTTATAAGTGGAGGCTATGGCAATACCTCTAGGAAGATAATTATGCCTCAAAGAAAGGGGGAAACTGTATTTGTGTTTGGATTGCAGGAATGGACAGCATGTAGTCTTGGGAGTTTTAAGACTATTTTAGCCATGTGCAGGGCTGAAAAGAAATATGTAGGATGAGCTAAAAAAGAGCTCAAGACATATGGATTGATGGCTGCAAATGAAGATATTTCAGGGTTGGTTGATATTGATACAGTGGTTGAAATTTTTTCATCAATTAATGTTGAAAACATGGTAGAAAAAGAGGTTATTTATGTTGACACTTTAGAGATGTATGAAGGCATTCAAGAGTTTGTTGAGCATCAATGTTATGGGCTGTAATATGGGCTACAAAATAGGGCTGAAGCAAGGGTGGATACAAAGTACAAAACAGTTGCAAAGAAGGTTAAGCATGTGGCTTTGCCTTTACCGCTTGAAAGTGATGAGTTGACTGAAAAACTGACTGAATAACCTAGTTTATGGGATCCACATGAAGTAGGACATAGATTTACAGCTGAAACTTTACAAAAGCTGAAAATTGGTGATACAAGCTTCCTTTTGCCTATAGAAAGATCTTGTTTTTTGCAAATGTTGGAAAAGCATGGGAAAAACTTTGTGTTTAAGCCAAATGAAATTGGATGTGTTCATCTGACCATAGTTGCACCTATGGTGATCTTTACAATACCTCATGTGCCATGGAATTTAAAGCCTATTCCAATGCCTCAGGCATATTTTCCTAAGCTACTGGAGCTTTTGAATGAGAAGATTAGAATGCGGATTTTAGAGACTTCTTCAAATCCATTTTCAAATCGGTGTTTTATTGTTCCAAAGAGGAATGGTTCTTTGAGGTTCATACAAGATTTACAACCAGTTAATAAAGTCACCATAAGGAATGTTGGATCAAGCTTGATAGTGATGAATTTCCAAAAGCATTTGCAGGCAAGGCAATTTACTCTATGGGTAATTTATATTCAGGATATGATCAGTTTCAACTTGCATTGGAAAGTTGGGATATCGCTACCATGAAGACACCACTTGGATTGGCTAGGTTGTGTATGCTTCCACAGGGAGCAACCAATTCAGTGGCACATATGATGAATGCTATGCATAAAGTTTTGAGGGAGTATGTTCCTCAGTGGCCTTACCCTTTCTTGATGATGTGCCGATCAAAGGATGTGATATCTATGAGAAGAATGAAGAGTTGAATGAGCATGGATGTAGAAGATTTGTGGCTGATCATATTGCTGATTTGGCGGCACATGTGTGGACCATATGGGAAAAAGTCCTCACCAGTAAAGATTGATGCCATAAGCAGGATGCGGAAGACATGTTCAAATTTATCCAAGGTGAGAAGATTTTTGGGTGCATGTGCCTTTTACTTGATATGGATTCCGCATTTTGCTCATGTGGCTGAAAGTTTATATTAGCTCTTGAGAAAATGGAAAAAGTTTTGGTGGGATACACAACATACAAAGGTAGTTCGGAAGTTAAAGAGCTTATCAATTTCAATCCCAACACTAAAGAGAGTAAATTAAGAGAATGGGTAGCCTATTATTCTCACCATGGATACAAGCCCAATTGGGCAATGGGTTAGGATGATGCTGATGAGAATAGGTATGCCATTTGGTTTGGAGAAAAGGTCCTCAATGAACAGCAACAACGGCATTCTCAAGTCAAAAGAGAGCTTTGGGGTGTAATGACAGCCCTTAAGTGTGATTGGGAGTATTTTATGGGAGGTCATGAAGTGGTAGAGATTGACTTTCTACCTCTATTGGGCATGATAGTAAATTTCTCAACTCCTGATATTGCCATGTTACGGTGGATTGCATATATAAAGTCACTTAACCCTCATTTTCAATATATTGCAAGTAGAGAAAACCTCATGGGTGGCTAACATGCTTTCACGAGCAAGGTTTGAAGATGAAGAGGAGTTGATGGAAGATGAAGAGGATGATGTGATAGGTGCTAAAAATGACTTTATAATAGTAGGAAATGAGTATGCAGCTGCTGTTACTGCAGGTACATATCTAAAAAGAGCAAGTATAGTTGTCATTAATGCAAGTGTAACTGTCATAACAACAAATACAACAGGTACAACTATTGTAGTAGGGATTTCAGTAGTAAGAAAAGACCTTGCAACCATGAAGAAGAGATGGGTAGTAGAGAGAAAACATCACCAGTGTTATGCTTCAGTGAGAACACAATTTTTGGAAGAGTTATATGAGGATGATTGGCTAAAAATAGACCAATATCTCAACCTCATGACAAAGAAGGCTGAGTGATTTGCTAAATTTAAAAGGATTAAAAGAAAATATTATGGATTTTTCTTGAAAGATGGATATTTATGGAAGCATGCAAAGAAAAAGAGAGGAGCTCCAATACGTGTACTGGGAGATAGGGCTTCTCAAGAACAAGTGATGTAGGAGTTTCATGAAAGTTTATAGGTTGGACATAGAGGAGTTTGGGGCACATATTCCAAGATCAAAGAGAAGTATTGGTGGCAGAATATGTATAAAGATGTGGAGCATTATGTGGAATCATGCAGTGGTGACTGCCAGATGTATTCCATGGGAAAGCATAGAGATGGATTGCAACCGACCTATCCATTGTCTATACATTACAAATGGGTAGTTGATTTGGTTACCATGCCTACAAGTTTATGGAATATGAGATATCTTATGCTTGTACGAGAAGACTTGAAAAATCAAGTGGAAGGTTAAGCTCTTAGTACAAAGACTACTCAAGCAATTTGCATGTTCTTATTTGGAAGAAGTCTTTTGCAGGTATGGTTGTGTTGGTAAAGTGGTTGCAGATAGAGGAGAATTGGATGCGGATGAGGCTTATGACTTCTTTTCACTATTGGTTATCAAGTTGGCTTTAACTTCAACCTACAATCCAAAAGAAAATGGCAAAAGTGAAAGAGTTCATCAGCCTATCATTAAGGCATTAGCAAAGTCATGCAAAGGCAGGATGAAAGAGTGGCCAAGAATGTTACCCTTTGCTTTATGGGCTGATAGGACCACTCATAGTGCAATTACAAGGTATATGCATGCTGAATTAATGTATAGAAAATAGCCAATCATGCCTATTGAGGAGAATATTGCTACTTGGAGTGTTCTACCATGGGAAGAGGGTTTGAATAGAGAAGAGTTACTGGTCCTATGCATTAGAAAATTAGAAAGAAGACTTGAAGACAACTTCATCCTTCAAAGTTGCTGTAAATATATGAAGTTTTTGGTCATCATCAATGATCTCATTTGCTATGCATGTAAGCTCGAACTATTGGATATGCATGTCAATATCATCATCCTAACGACCAGAGTATTGCATGAAATCTATAAGTCACACAGGTGCTCTCACAGACATATAGAATATTCTTCATATTTCCTCTAAATCTTCAAAGATTGGAACCCACTCTTTTGGTTCAACAAATAATCTACTAAGATCCCACAGAAAAACTTCCTATTTTGTTATCTTCTATCGTATGATCAACAGGAGTGTCATCTATTCTATGTCCTACCGTTACCTTGGAACTGTTATCAGAACCCACAGAATCGTCACTGTTTTGACCCTCTTCCTTTGTATCTTCTTCTTTCTTTTTACTAGCAATTGACCCCTTCTTCAAGCTACCCTTATTGATACCACTCGTTCCCTCGAAACTTCCTACTTGCCTCTCCCAATTGTAATCTGACTCAGTTCTAACAGAAGATATCTCTCCAGTAACTTTTCTGGTTTCTAATGACAAATCCCGCCCACCTTGCATGGTATTTTGCAATTCAACATTCAATTGTTCTAATTGCTCCACTATTCGCTCATTTTTCTTTTCCAACCTTCTTCTCACTCTCTCTTCCTGTGCTAACTTGTGGCTTTCACTCATTCACTCTGGCATGCAATGATTTTCCCTGTTAAACACATCCTTCTATCAGTCTCTACTGTAAGAGACCCTATTTGTGTAAACTCAGCTTTCGAAGAATGTCAGGTAGTTCCTTATCCTTAGCGCCATATGGTATGTCCTCACTAAGCTTTTCTACTAAACCTAAAATTTTAGTCACTCCCCACGCTTCCTTTGTATCAAATGTTACCTTAACTCCCTTCATTATTACTACCCACCACTGAGACACTTGAGCCCAATCTATTATCCTAGAAGCCTTATACGACTCTCTAGAAAACCAATCATAATGGTGGTGCACACTAATGGTATTAAGTTGAATTTCATCGACTAACCTAAAATGTGAAGCTAACAAAACAATCCCCTTTGCTTCATCTTGAAACATCTAATGCCAAGTGCACAATTGCTCGACATCATGAAGTCTAAAATGCTTACCCCCATCCACCAAATCGTGTCCCATGCCTTATTGACAATAATGTGTTGTATATCCTTTGGCAATTCAGGAAAGAAACTTTGCAAGAAAGCTTCGTTGTATTAGTACATCCAAATCTTGTTAGATTGGATCGAAAATTCGTTGGGTAGATCTCACAATCACAAGTTAAATCCCACAGCAAGGTCAAATAGGTGTAAGATTCTAATCCTAGGCTCTATAGCTTCTCCTATCTCTCAGGGAAGACTCCTTATATGTTTCTCCTGCCATTCTTGTGGTGGTTTATTATGTGCCCCTTTTGGGATGTTGAACTTTTGAAGAGAATGCAGTTTTCAAGTGATTGAAAGATCTATTAGATCTTTCCTCCTTATTTCTGTTCCTTGTTAATATCTTATCTCTGACTTAAAATTTATTTCCTTTTTAGCTTATGTTCAGATTAAAAAACTACCAAGACCACCCCTGCTTCTCCTTAATTAACACGCTTGCCTCTCCCGACAAACGCACCAAAAATGTCGGCCCCGTAGAAAGCCCCCAGATATGTAGGCAAAATGGCTATGTGTAAAGCCATTGTATTAATTAAGGTTTAAGGTGGATATTTATATATTATTCATATAAAAATTATCAATATAGCAGTCATATTATCCTATTTCTTAGCGGTCAAACTAATAACCTTCTTTGCATACTTACAATTCACTAAACATCACTTTTTAACTTTCATTTTAAACTACAACCTATAATATATAAATTCAATTATCTTCAAGATTTCTAACGGAGAAAGAAATTACTTAAAAAATCTTAATCCATACTTAGTTTCTACTAATATCTTAATACTATCACTAATGTTTACTAATTACTATTTTATCCTTGAACTATATTTAACAAAGAAAGTGCATATAAATGAAGTCCATTCTTAGTAAAATATTATGGGAAGATTTTAAACAATAAATAAACTATAACCTCTTTTCAATATTTCTTCTAAATCACTCATTGTCAAAAGTTATTGATTTTTTATTACTACTATCTAGCAAAATAAAAATATTAATAATAATTACACCTGATCATAATACATCAAAACCTATTAACCAAAAGATCCTTATACTAAATGTAGTTTTAGTACCAATTTTCATCCATAAAATTTTCCATTTACTCCTAATATTTACTAATTACTATCCAAAAACTGTTATTTTCACCATTAAAATTCAATAACTTTAATTTCAAAAGTCCCTATAAGTTAAGATGTAGTAGATAAATCCATCATGACCTAATTTAACTCTGTTTTTGGTAATCATCCTTAATATTTTACTAATACTCTTAATTATCACTAATTATAGTAAAAAACTACCATTTTTGATACTAAAATGAATATATCTTTTAGTAGATTCATCTCTAGCACATAAATTTTCGTTTTTAGGTTCCTTTCAATGCATTCTAACTCTTTTTTTAAAAGTTCTTATCAAAATTATACAAAACTCTTAATTTTTCTTAATTATGGCCTAAAAATACAGTTTTTATCCTAATTTCAATCATTTCTCTACCAAATCAATTATTCTAATGTAAGAAATTTAATTCTTCTCTTCCACTTTACCTTTAGAGATCATAAAATGAATGCATACGACCATAAATCATACATTCTATCCATTTCTTATTCACTTTTCAGTGAAAACGTTCATACATGATTAAAAATATAATTAAAGATGATCCATCGTATTTAAGAGTGCTGGTGCTTGCTCCTCTTCTCCCTTCACTTCCAGCAATCTTCAGAATCCTTAATCTTTCACTTTTGCCTCTAATACACACTAATCTCTCCTTAATCTTGTTGAAAATTTCTCTCTCTACACTCAAGAATCATGATCAAGAATGGTATGAGACTGAAGGAGATGTAAGAGAGGATCAAATGCAGCTAATCCATGCTAGAAAATGAGGCAACACCTGCAACAAATCAGCAACCCCCAAAATGATGGCGCCCATTTTTCTTGTCTCCTCTCTCTACAACTCCCCTCTCTTCACTTAGCAAACCCCCCCCCCCCCCCCACCAACTTCTTGAATAACCTCTTTTCAAAAATGACCGTTTTCCCACCTGAACTGGTTTCTTTGACATCTCTTCACATCTCTGGACCTAATTTGTCCCTGCCCATAGCTTCTTGACCCAAACTCCATGTATACATGCTAAATTATACCCGTATTTCTACCCGTCTCCAAAATATCTACGCTTTTCACTAAAAATCTCCCTAAATTATATCCCTAAATTGTACCCACATCCGCCTTCTATCACTTATTATTTTTCTGCTCCCTAAATTCTTCATCTAAAAATATCGCAACTCTCAACTTCTAATTCCACCTCAAGACAACCCAAATACAGCTTTACAACCTTATTTTTAATTAAATTTTATGAAAAATAATACATAATACAGAGTCAAAGCCCTTTAGTTTTACCAAAAAATAGTGTAAAAATGGCACAAAATAAGTAATTATCACTTTTCCTGAAGGAAAGAAAGCTATTGGTTGCAAATGGGCTTAAAAGGTCCTTAGACATCGATCTATTGAGCATTATAAGGCACGACTGATTTTCAAAGGGTATGTGTAGATTCATGGTATTGACTATGAGAAGACTCTTACTCCAGTGGCTAAAATGGCCACTATAAGGGTCATCATAGTAGTGGATGTATCAAAAGGTTGGATCATGCATCAAATGGATATTAAGAATGCCTTTTGTAGGGGGATTGCAAGAGGAAGTTTATGTGGAGTAGCCACCTAGTTATGTGGATGAGAGTCATCCAGATTATGTATATAGGCTTCATATGGCCTTGCATAGGCTGAAGCAAGCAGCAAGGGTATGGCATGAATGGATTGCAAAATACCTTGACAGCTTTGGATTTTACAAAGCATTGGCTGATGAATCACTCTGTGTTTATGAGAGTAATGTAAGTATTGTGGTTATTACTATATATGTAAATGATTTGATCATTGCCAGCAGATGATAATGAGATAGAGATTGACCATGTGAAGGGTCTCTTGAAGATCGAATTTGAGATGAAAGATTTGGGAGAGCTATACTATTTTCTCAACATAGAGATAATCAAGACTCTAGAGGGTATATGGTTGTCTCATAGCAACAATATGCATTCGATATGTTGAACAAGTATGGTATTGATGATTGCAATCGTATTTCTATATCTTTGGATGTTAATGCTAAGCTTAGTGCACATTAGGGTGACTTGATTGAGGATGTTACTATGTATTGGCAGATTGTGGAGAGGCTTATCTATTTGCTGATCACTAGACACTACCCAGTTAGTTTGGAGAGCATTTATGCAGCTTCCACAAAAGCCATATCAAGATGCAATGCGGCACACATTGCTCTATGTCAAAGTCCACATTGGACACCTTATTCTATGGTGTAAGTGTATCATTGGACTTGTATGGTTACACAAATGCAAATTGGGCTTGTAGTATTTCAACATCAGATCTACCAATGGCGTTATATTTTTCTTTGGAAATGGTGCTATTATCAATCGATAGTTGCCTTGTCCAATATAGAGACAAAGTATAGAGGCGCTACAATTGTAACATATGAGGTAGCTTAATTATGTAAGCTACTTGGTGATTTGGGGATGCAACCGGACAAGAAGGCTATCATTTACCATGATAATCTTAGCCTTCAATTGGCCAGGAACCTAGTGTATTATGTAGATACATATTTACCCCCATTATCATACCATAGGCATTTTAGTCTATACCAAACTAGTTCTCAACCATGACGAGAAAACATTGAAATGTAGGCAAAACATTTGATTTTTGCTTAATGGGATAGATCCAAATCTTATGTAAATACTAATCTATGAATGTCACAAAAATACTTCACACCACTCAAGGACTGACATGGCATGGGGCCATAAACATCTAAATGTATAAGAGCCAAAGGCTCACCCACACATGTAGAACTCAATTTCTTATGCAAATTATGAGTTTGTTTGAATAAAGTCAATGATCACATGAATCAAAACAAAAATAATCCAAGGGTGGAAGATAATGCAAATGGGTCAACACTTTCATTCCTTTCAAAGACATGAGGCAATGATGCCATAAATATACATGCAAAACATTGGTCACATCTAATACATGGTCAATATACCCAAAAACAAGTAAAGGGTGGAGGCTACTAACCTTGGCACCTCTAGCAAAAACAAGACTGCTGGGATGGGCAATCTTCCATGAGGATCACCAAAGGATACATAGTACTTGTCATCATGTAACTATCTAGCTAAAACAAGGCTTTTTATAAAAGCTGAGGCATGATATACATTATGAAGCACAAATGGAGCACCAGTACCAAATTGCAGTCTAACATCACTATGCCAAGGATATGCAATGTAGTGTCATCCCCCAATCTAATAGAACCCATAACAGCACGCTGAGCTAAGAAAACAATGGCGATGTGCAGTAACATGAAAGGAAGCCCCCTAAATCAAAAATCCAACATTGAGAGTAAGCATATAGTGTATGACAAAATGTTCCTTTCACCCACTTAATTGCCAAGCAACTTGTTATCATTACTCGATTGCTCTTGAGTCATGGTTTCACGAGATGCAGTGTCTAATGGTGGCAATAAAGAGATTTGGCTTGGCATTTTTAGGCATCTATTGTTGTAACAACAACTATTGTTGTTGTTGTTGCTACAACAAAGCAATCATCTGTTGTAAAGCATCACCACCACTTGAACTTGAAAAATCCCCCATCTTTACACACCTCTTGGGCTATCGACTTTCACATCGGGTTTACCATTGTCAGAGCATTTGGGGTCAAAAGTCTACCACGGGGGTAAGAGACAGTAGGGTGAAGGGAGATTCAGGGAGAGCAATTGATGAAAGAGAAGGGGTTCGAAGAAATAGAAGATGTAGAAGAATACTCATAGAGGTGAAAACTATCAATTTATTTCTGCATCCTAAGAAGATAAATCCCTTGTAGACCCAAAACGTACATAAAATAATAGCTTCCTCTCTGTTGCTTAGATCGCTAATCTAATGCTTCCGTTGGCTCCGAAAGGGGGGTAAAATAGCAGGACATCTGCTCAGAATTCTCCCAAATCACTCCTTCTTCTTCTCCCAGTTTGGAGTGCTATTTGTTGCCTGTAAACTGCGATTGCGCGTCGCGTGATTTTGCCAATCCTTCTTTTTGCATAAAATTTCCCAAAAATGACTAAAAGCCATTTACCTTTTTTTACATGTCATCCTATTCTAAAAGTTATCTACGGCTTTTGAATATTTACAGAAAATAATATCCAAAATATCAAAAATAGGTTAAACTTGTCCAAAAATCTAGTATTTTTAAACCATCCACACTACGGACACTGACACTAATGACTAATATGGCATTGACTCTCTTGAATAAGAAATCTGAATGATGATGTACTCTAGAGTTTTTCACACTATGTCTGCATAGCATCATGACACCATTTGGTAGATGTTAATTTTCCATGGTGTCTTGTTATGTCATAGATATGACTTTTCCATGGTGTTCTTATGTAGAGCTAAAGATATGTGCCTCTTACTTTGGACACAAATTCCATACTCTTCCATCACATACATAAACAAATGAAGAGGCTAGGGGTGTCTGTAATAGTGTTCCCTTGCATTAAATGGAATTTGAGGATCTGAGATAAAGAGATCCCATAAGAAAGAGATTGATTTTGTTAAGCGCCCTTGCACTAAATAGAGTAAGAGATAAAAAGCTTCCATTTACATATGTTTGATTGAATCCCCTCCTTCGCAATCATGTAAGACCCTCCATACTCTCATGCGACCTCTACTTCTACCCACATGTGGCCTCTATTTCTACCCACAAACTTCATTGCTCCTAAATCAATTTTAGCAATGCAGATGTTGCTCATCCTTGCCAATGTGGACATGTATGATCAAAGTGAACGGCCCTTCCTAGCTAAATTTGGTGCACAAATCAAATGTTGTATGCGTACGTAGCGAGTGTCAGAAGGTCCCCAACAACAAAAGAACTCTACTTTTGCACAAAAACAAGAGAGAAGTTGCACGACATGAAGCAAAAGACTAATTGGGCACAATCTCCCTCCATCCCTTGTGTGAGCGCTCCATAAAGTATGTATTTGATATATTATTTATCTCCAAGCTAAAAAAATATCCCAATTTACAATTAGCACGCTTTAGCTTTTGTATTTTCTTTTGTCCCACTAAAGAATTAAAGTGATTGGGCGTCCAAAGAGTCAGGATGTGCCCAAATACAATGTCCAATAACAAATATTTAAATCGTGCGCCCATGCACATATAAAATAATAAATAAATATCAAGCGCTTCAATAAATAAGCATGTCAAAATAAATATTGGCTCCACGCCTAAGATGTGTGCCCATCAAAATGATAATTTCTTCTAAATAACTTGAATACACACTATCACCCAGTGCTTCCCAACGCCACCGCTCCCTGCTTTACACATCAACTGAAGCATTCACAATTGTTAGAAAATAATAAAATTAAACCAACAAAAGTGAATACCTAGCAGTCTTCAACTACAAAATAAATAAATTGGTTAGAACTCAATCCTAACCTTAATTTATTACGAGCGTGCACTCTAAACTCATAAACATTCATTAATTTAAATATGTATTTTGTGGAATCACCCGCTATGGAATCACCCACTTGCACATTAAATTAACAAGATGCCCGAAAAGAGCAAGTGTTCCCATCGACTTTTCGCACAAGGAATTCACCTTGTGTATGAGCCCCGGCAACAAATATAATTTTACAAAATCCACCGCAAAACCTCATGGAATCCACTGTGTATGTTAGCAATATTATCAGCAGCTTGAACTTTGTTTGACAATTATATAACTGGGGTAGATAATTTATATCCATAAATAATTTCAAATGGTGCTTTCTGTGTAGCTGTATGTAGTGTGTTATTGTATGCAAATTGAAGTAAATGTAAATGTGTGTCCCATGTTTGTGGTTTCAAAATTGTGTATGCATGCAAAAGATCTAAAATTGTACTGTTAGTAGCTTCGTTTGCCCATTTGTTTCAAGATGAAATGCTGATCAAAAATCAATCTTTGTTCCTAAATTAGCAAGCAAAGTAATCCAAAAATTATTACAAAATCTTGAATCACTATCAGAAATAATAACTTTTGGCAAACCATGATTAGTGAAAACAGTTTTCAAGAACAATTGAGCAGCTTGAGATGCAGTTAACGTTTTCTTGCATGGAATGAAATATGCTTGTTTGCCAAACCTATCGACAATAGTCCAAATCATATCATGATTAGCTTTAGTGTTAGGCAAACCAGTGATAAAATCCATTGAAATCTGGTTTCCATGGTCGTTCTGGAATTGGTAAAGGCATTAATAAACCATACTGTTTATCATGGTGTCATTTAACTCTTTGGAAAATCAAACATTCAGATACATCAGATTCCATGTATGGCCAATAAAAATCTTCAATCAGTGTACACAAAGTAGAAATAATTCCTCTATGGCCTTGGTATGGGGGACAATGAATTTCATGCAAGACAAATGATCGAAATGAAATAGTTACACATAATCTTTTTTCATAGAACATAAATCCATCAACGTAAGACAATGAATCAATTGGAATCCAGTTATTTGAAACTAATTTATTCCAATCAGTTTGAAAACTAGGGTCTTGGTCATAGGTATCTTTCATAGGAAGAAGAGAGTCAAAATATATTACAGAGATATTATGAATAGTGGGTCTTCTACTTAAAGCATCGGCAACAACATTCTCTTTTCTGGGTTGATATTGTATGAGTGAATGAAAACTTTGAATAAAAGCAGCCCATTTAATGTGTTGGTCAGATATTTGTGGTTGATTAAGGAGATGTTTAATGCTTTGTTGGTCAGTTTTGATCATGAATTCAGATCCCATTAAATAGTGTTTCCATTGACGTAAAGCTTGTACTACAGCTAACAATTCCTTATCATAGGTAGAATACTTAAGTTCAGAGGGTTTAAGTTTACAGCTAGAGTAGGTTATGGGATGGGAATCTTGCATAAGGAGTGCTCCTATTCCAGATCCACTAGCGTCAGTGACTATTAGGAAAAATGGTCTATTAAGTCAGGTAATTGCAATACAGGAGCATGAGTTAAAGCATGTTTCAATAAATCAAAGGAATTTTGTTGATTGTCGGATCAATGATACACAATTCCTTTTTTTAATAATTTTATCAAAGGTAATGCAAGTAATGAAAATTTTCACATAAATTTTTTATAAAAGCTAGCAAGACCTAAGAAAGAATGTAATTCGTGCACATTTTTAGGTATCGGCCAATTCAAAATTGCTTCTATCTTTTTAGGGTCAACTTTAATACCTTCAGATGAAACAATATGTCCTAGGTATTCAATTTGTGTTTGGAAAAATTCACTCTTTTCACGATTAGCATATAATTGATTCTCTTTCAATAATTTGAAAACCAAAGATAAATGTTCAGAATGCTCATTTTCATTCTTACTGAAAACCAATATGTCATCAAAGAAAACGATGACACAATGCTGATGCTTCAAAAATATGTGATTCATCATACGACTGAATGTGGCTGGTGCATTAGTTAAACCAAAATGCATAACAAGGAATTCATAGTGTCCAAATTGTGTTCTAAATGCAGTTTTGAATATATCAGATGTGTCCAGTCGTACTTGATGGTATCCAAATTTTTAAGATATATCTTGCTAAAAATTGCAGATGCTTGTAGTTTGTCCATAAGATTGTCTACCCTAGGAATCGGATATCTATTCTTAACAGTGATCTTATTTAGGGTATGATAATCAATGCACATCCTATAGATATTGTTTTTCTTCTTCACTAATAGGACAGGTGCACCAAATGGAGAACTACTGGGTCTAATGAGTCCTCGGGTTAACAATTCTTCAACTTGGGCTTGAATTTCTTTCTGTTCAATTTGGTTATGTCTATATGGTGCTTTACATGGTGGTTGTGATCCAGGAATTAGGTCTATTTTGTGATCTTTGGGATGTATAGGTGGTAAGCCAGATGGTAAGTCAGCAGCAAAACAATCGTGAAATTGGGAAAGAAATTATGCGTGCTTAGGATTCATCTGATTTTCTTTAACTTCAATCTCATTCACCCATATTAAGTAGGATTTGCTACCTTTTCATAATGCACATTTAGCTTGTGTATGACTAAGCAATGGAAAATGATAAAAAATGTGCATACCATACACTGTGATTTGTTTCCCATTAGAATGAATCTTCATTGAATACGTGGAATAATCTATATCAGGATTATACTGATGACGCCAAGGCATTCCTAAGATAATGTCACTAGGTTGTAAAGGCACAACTAAGAAATTTCTATGTTCAACATAATCACCAATTTTAATTTCTAAGCCATGCACTTCTTGTGTTCCATTGTATCTAGTGCCTAAGAATGCAGCCTTGGTGCGATAATGAGTAGAAACAGTATGTAAATTCAATTCTTTGACCAATTTTACAGAAATAAAGTCGTGTGTGCTCCCATCATCATGTAAAACAGTCTTTTCTTTACCATGCACAAGATATTTCATCGTTAATAAAGAATGGGGATTTGGCATACCTGGTAAAGTATCTGAAGTAGTACTGATATCGTCATCGTCTTCTGTGAAATCTGGCATTTCTTCATGTTCTTCATCTTCTGTTGCTCCCAAATAGTTAATGTGAACAATTGGCTTTTTGGATTGACAATTCGCCGCTAGATGTCCAGGTTGATGGCATTTATAACAGACTATGGGTTTAGCCTTAGACACATTATTGGTAATAGCTGAAAGTTTAGGAATGTTGGAATTTGGCTGGAAAGATGGCTTAGGATTTGGATTTGTATTTGATGGTAAAGCAGGGGTCGTGTCCAAGATTTACGGAATGAAGATGGATAGGAAACAATTTTGATTGAATCTTCAAAAATTTGAATTGAATTGTTTTGAACCAAAGTTACCATTAGTTTGAAATTGTTGCAGTCGCTTCTCTCGTCCTCGAATTTTGTCTTCAGCATCATGGGCCAAGGAAATTGCATCTTCGAGAGTCGTTGGCTTGAACATGTTCACCTCCGTATAAAAATATCCAAGTAAGCCAGACATAAACTTACGTTTATGGGTTGCTTCAGGTACATCTTCGAGCATTCAAAGTTGCAATAAAGCATTCCAAAAACGCTCGGTATATTGTGAAATAGGCTCATGATCCCTCTGTTTTGCAGAAGATCCCACTGCTTGATTGCTTTTTCGTGGAATTGGGGTGGAAGGAAATTTTGCAAAAAAAAAAAGGAAAGTCTCCCAAGTAGTAGGACAATGAATACTTTTGTGGATAACAGTCCACCATAGGGATGCTCTGTCCCCACTAGAGGATTAGTGACACACTTAATTTTGTCTTTCTCAGCATATTGTTCTTCATGGAAATAATCATCAAATTGACTTATAAAAGCAAGAACAGTCTTTACATCGCGTGAGCCATTGAAAGTACAAAATTTAAAATTTCTTTTACTTATCTTTGTTTCTTTCCGAATAGATTACACTTCAAGTGTCGCATCGATCGTACGTCGTATAAGATCTTCAGATTGTGGTCCATCTTGGTCGGTGGTAGATTGTTGCAAATTGGCCAATTGAGCTTGCAAAGTTTGGCTTGCTCTTTGTTCCTCTTGAAGCTGCATCATAATTAGATCCAGTTTTTGCTCCATCGTTGGTTCCGGTAAATCACCTTTAGCCATAAAATCTTCCATGGTTTGATTGGACATCCTGCAAAATTCTAAAAGACTTCACACACTCGAAATCTTGTTAGCGGGATTAGCGTAGCTCAAAATCGGGTTTACAAGGCTTATTTCTTTTTTTTTTAAATGGCTTTTTGCAGTATTTCTTCTTTGTGGATGCTAAAATTGATGTCACGGTCTTCTTCCAAGAGGATGCTTCGTGTGTGTAGTCTACGTGTAGCAATCTTGTTTTGGAATTGAACTCTATCACAGTGCAGGGTGAACAGTAGCTTGCAGAGAGGGTAAAAACCGATTCGGGATTAACTAGTGTGAACTATTGGTATGGGAGAGATTAAAACCTTTAAACTTTAGAAAAATCATTAACCTTAAGCTTTAGTAAAAGCTTAATGATTTTAAACCAGTCGATCAGGACGGCGGCATGTCGTCAATGCAATTATCGCCAATGAAAACATCCTCATGCAGTATTTCGAAAAAAATTTGAAGCTAAGTTTTTTAAATACTGCTTATTAAGCTTTTAACTCAAAGCTTAATCTTCTCTGTTCTCTGTAATAAAGAGACTTACAAAAGATCTTCAGAGGTGGTCCTCCGCTTCCTGGGAGAGGTCCTTCGCGATCCAACAACATAGCAAGGGCCTCTTCACTGCTAGGAACGCGCTGGTATTGACGGATTGCTGCGAGACTGACTGTAGAGCTCGATCGTTCTAGGAGCTCTACCTTCGCGTGAGATGGTAAGCGATTGGAATCCCTCGATCTCACCTTTGCTCTGATACCACTGGTGCACAAATCGGATGTTGTATGTGTACGTAGCGAGTGCCGGAAGGTCCCCAAGAACAAAAGAACTCTACTTTTGCACAAAAAACAAAAGAGAAGGCTTGCATTACATGAAGCAAAAGACTAATTGGGTACAATCTCCCCCCATGCCTTGTGTGAGCGCTCCACAAAGCATGTATTTGATATATTATTCATCTCCAAGCTCAAAAAATAGCCCAATTTACAATTAGCATGCTTTAGCTTTTGTGTTTGCTTTTGTCCCATTAAAGAATTAAAGAGATTAGGTGCCCAAAGAGTCGGGTTGTGCCCAAATACAATGTCCAATAACAAAGATTTAAATCGTGTGTCCATGCGCATACAAAATAATAAATAAATGTCAGGTGCTTCAATAAATAAGCGTGTCAAAATAAATATTGGTGCCACGCCTAAGATTTGCACCCATCAAAATGATAATTTCTTCTAAATAACTTGAATACACGCTATCGCCCAGTGCTTCCCAACACCACTGCTGCCTGCTCTACACATCAAGTGAAGCATTCACAATTGTTAAAAAATAATAAAATTAAACCAACAAAAGTGAATACTTAACAGTCTTCAGCTACAAAATAAATAAATTGGTTAGAACTCAATCCTAACCTTAATTTATTACGAGTGTGCACTCTAAACTCATAAACATCCATTAATTTAAATATGTATTTTGCGGAATCACCTGCTATGGAATCACCCACTTGCACATTAAATTAACAAGATGCCCGAAAAGAACAGGTGTCCCCATCAACTTTTCACACAAGGAATTCACCTTGTGTATGAGCCCCGGCAATAAATATAATTTTACAGAATCCACCGCAAAACCTCACAGAATCCACCGTGGAATATGCCTCTTGGCATCAAAATTTTCCTAATGCACAATGTAATAGGTGGAAGTAGAGCTTTTTCCTATATTAGCTAGGGGACTATATGATGGTGGGGAAGTGCATCAAATCCATCCCTTCCCCTTACTTGTACACCCTCAACACAAATGAAGTTTTGCTACCAAACTATACAATCCAAATGCAATTGTGTTCCTTGCATGTGTCATTCAAATCCTTCCACTTTGCTATGTTTAGCAATGTGCCATATCCAGAAGAGTTGAGAATAGAGACCCTCAGCCTCTACCACCTGGCTTCGATATCCACCACCCATGTGTGTGAAAATAATATACTATAATATTACATAAGTGTGTGTGTAAAATATGGTATGACTATGTAATAATGTGTATCTAATATATTTATATAATATAATCTTAATACATTATACACACATTTATGTATTAATATTATATTTATATAAATTTTAATATATATAGTATAATATATATAGTTTATGAAATAAAAAATATTTATATCTAACATACATACATACATATATAACAACATTTCTATATACATTAATGTATATAATTTAGTATAATAATGCATTTCATCTTACATATAAAAAAACGTATTTATCACATATTATATTTAATAAAAGTTTTTATAAATAAATTTAATAAAATAAAATATTTTCATATCTTATATTTAATATAAAAAAGTATTTATATTATATTATGTTTACATATATATATATATATATATATGTAATATTTTAATTATGTAAAAATATATTATCTAATACCATAATTAGGAAAATATTTTATAAATATGTTTTAATACAATACTCTGTGTGTGTGTGTGTGTGTGTGTGTGTGTGTGTGTGTGTGTGTGTGTGTGTGTATTAGATATACATTTATAAAATATATTTATTGTATTTACATGTATAATATATAAGTATTCATATACATTTACATCAAAAATATTTTTATATTTGTAATATTAAATATGTTTTTTGTATTAAATTAAATTAAAAAACGTATACAAATTTGTACACTTAGCCATGTATGTGTATATAGATGCATATTCATAGTCGTGTATAATCAATGCATATCCAATTGACATTGACGTATGTTCGACATTATGTGGCAATGTGACTTGTAGAGTCGAAAATTCGACATTCAATTGAAAGCCCTATGCTTCACTATAAAGTGTCTCTACTGCTCACTCACTCATCATTATGCCTACATGAGAAATGGACAACAACACATGACATAGGTAGAGGGGCTCGAGGTTGGTTACATGTAGGCATGATCACAAAGGGGCATGGGTGGAGTCGACAAGTCAAAGTCATGTGAACCCGTTTAGTAGAGCATGGCAGGGGTTGGGAGTGCACCATGTGGCCTGTGCCCCGCCGACCTCCCCTTAATAGTAGTAAAAGATGAGCTTCAATCACACTTCTCCATGACATTGTAAGAACAAACATGAATGGCTTGGCCTCTCTTGAGACCACCCTTCTTTTTCTCTTTCATGTTGTTTAGTGAACTACTTCTTTCCTTCTTTTATACTCTTGAGAGAACTATGATTCCTTCTTCAAATATCATCATCTATTCCTGTAGCTTTGATCGTCCCATGCAGTCTATTATTACAAACCATATTTATAAGTATGTAAAATTGGCAGTACTCTAATGACTATGCTTATGTAGAATACTTGGAAACATGTCATCTAATATGATTCCTAATGGAAACACTTGAACATATGATATAGATTTTGAGAAATTTGAAGTCAATATCATATGCCAAGTTAATGCAAACTAATTGGTATAGTGTCATGATGTTTATAAGCCTGCATATAGTATAATCTACAATAGCAAGAGCAAAAACATATATCATATATGAATGGTTTCACCACTCTCTTTTAGAATGCATAGTGATATTGAATTTTAGATTACCAAAATAGAAATGCATAAATCTTTTGGTGTTCTGGTTTGTTTATGGAGAGAGAGAGAGAGAGAGAGAGAGAGAGAGAGAGAGAGAGAGAGAGAGAGAGAGAGAGAGAGAGAGAGAGAGAGAGAGAGAGAGAGAGAGAGAGAGAGAGAGAGAGAGAGAGAGAGAGAGAGAGAGAGAGAACGGCTCATCCTTGCTAATGTGGACATGTATGATCAAAGTGAACGGCCCTTCCTAGCTAAATTTCCCTAATGCACAATGTAATAGGTGGAAGTAGAGCTTTTGCCTATATTAGCTAGGGGACTACATGGTGGTGGGGAAGTGCATCAAATCCATCCCTTCCCCTTACTTGTACACCCTCAACACAAATGAAGTTTTGCTACCAAACTATACAATCCAACTACAATTGTGTTCCTTGCATGTGTCATTCAAATCCTTCCACTTTGCTATGTCTAGCAATGTGCCATATCCAGAAGAGTTGAGAATAGAGACCCTATATCCACTACCCATGTGTGTGAAAATAATATACTATAATATTGCACAAGTGTGTGTGTAAAATATGGTATGAATATGTAATAATGTGTATGTAATATATTTATATAATATCATCTTGATACATTATACACACATTTATGTATTAATATTATATTTATATAAACTTTAATATAGATAGTATAATATATATAGTTTATAAAATAAAAATATTTATATCTAACATACATACATACATACATACATACATACATATATAAAATCAACTAAAAACTTATTTATAGAATGTTATATTTAATAAAACATTTAAATACATACTATTCAAATAAGTGCTAATACAATATTGGATTTATATTATATTATATATATAATGATAATATACATTAATATATATAATATATAACAACATTTCTATATATATTAATGTATATAATTTAGTATAAGAATGTATTTCATCTTGCATATTAAAAATGCATTTATCACATATTATATTTACATATATGTATTTATATATTTATGTAACATTTTAATTATGTAAAAATGTATTATCTAATACCATAATTAGGTGTATATATATATATATATAGAGTATTTACATGTATAATATATAAGTATTCATATACATTTACATCAAAAATATTTTTATATCTGTAATATTAAATATGTTTTTTGTATTAAATTAAATTGAAAAATGTATACGAATTTGTACACTTATTTATACACTTGGTCATGTATGTGTATATAGATGCATATTCATAGTTGTGTATAATCAATGCATATCCAATTGACATTGATGTATGTTCGACATTATGTGGCAATGTGACCTGTAGAGTCGAAAATTCGGCATTTAACAGAAAGCCCTATGCTTCACTATAAAGTGTCTCTACTGCTCACTCACTTATCATTATGCCTATAGGAGAAATGGACAACAACACATGACATAGGTAGAGGGGCTCGAGGTTGGTTACATGTAGCCATGATCACAGAGGGGCATGGGTGGAGTCGACGAGTCAAAGTCATGTGAACCCTTTCAGTAGAGCATGGCAGGGTGGGGAGTGCACCATGTGGCCTGTGCCCCGCCGACCTCCCCTTAATAGTAGTAAAATATGAGGTTCAATCACACTTCTCCATGACATTGTAGGAACAAACATGAATGGCTTGGCCTCTATTGATGTTGGCCTCTCTTGAGACCACCCTTCTTTTTCTCTTTCATGCTGTTTAGTGAACTACTTCTTTCCTTCTTTTATACTCTTGAGAGAACTATGATCCCTTCATCAAGTACCATCATTTATTCCTATAGCTTTGATTGTCCCATGCAGTCTATTATTACAAACCATATTTATAATGTTGAGAAATCAAATAATGTATGCCTAGAAGAGGCTTTGTATAAGAGAGATGACAAAAGTTGTATGCTCCAAAATGCTCTAGGAAGAGATGTCCAAAATCCCATAAGCACAGAGAGGAAAAGTGGTAATATCCAAAAGCTATATAAGCATGTACTTGACACTCATTTCAATGCAATGGAACTATCAATTTGAATTATTGTCAGTGTCATTGTCCATCTTACACAAGAATGTGTTTATGAGTCCAAGCTTCCATCTTGGAACCTAATTCACTTGTGAAACAGTTAGTCTATCTAAGTCCATATCATTATGAGTAATGTCTTCATTTTTCATCCACCATAGCTAAACCTTGCTCTAGATCCGTATTTCTCAACATGGCATCAGAGCCATGGCTAAGCTAGGTAGCTAGTGGTGTGATTTCTTCTTCTTTGCAAGCTCTACAATATGTCGCTCTTTCATTCTTCTCCTTGTACAAGTCTACTTCCATCCAACATCAAGTGTGTGTAGGAGAATCTCGAGGAAAGAGATACTGTTGGAAGAGCTCAAGGGAGAAGGTGCTACTCAAGGCAATCAAGAAGCTTGGTTTGGTCTTCACCTTGAAGTTACTCATACCTCAACCAAAGGAGCTGCCTATCCCACAAACAAAGGCTCTATTCTTCTCATAAGTAGAGGGGCTAACTTCAAGAAGCTAGGGGGCTATTTTTTTTGTCTCTGTTAAGTGACAGAGAAATCAAGTTAAAAGAAGAAGATAAAGATTGAATCTCTATGGCTGTGGAGTCAATGTCCAAGAGTAGTTTTGTTTAGTCTAATGTACGCTGGTCTGAATGGACTTGAAAGCCTACAAGACAAAGTAAGAAGTCAAGAGAAAAGGGTAAGTTGCTGTCGTGGAGTTCCATAATTGCTGGATTCTGTAGTCCCTGTTGTCTTGCACATAGACGACCTCAAACAATCTGCATAGCTGTGTCATCAGATCTGTCGAAGGCTGTTGACATCCTCATGGCATGGTACCGATAGAGTAACAAGAGATCGAGTGCTGCTGTCAGGAAATAAGGCCGCTGTACTGAAAGGAAGAATCTAGAAGACCGAGAAAGCAATGCAGTCTGACGGGATCAATCTTGGAAGATGAGACTGCAGGTCTGCATCTCAATCACAGAAGAGAGCACAAAAAACGATAAGGGTTTGGTCTATTCAGTTCAACCTTAACATTAAGATTAAAATCAACCCTTCCTAAGTACCCCCTTTCACACTATATCTCTCTAACCAGCGTAGCACAAGCCCAGTTCATGCACGTAGCCTTTGAATTCATTTGTGCAATCATTGTAACAACAGTTCATACTCATAAGCACTCAAAAACTCATAAAAGTGTTGTTGCTACCAAGACACTTTGTAATTCCCACTTCAAAAATTATTTGCTTGCACTATGCACAAAAGTCGCAATTATCAAATCCCTTGTAAATCTCAATCTTCTTGTAAAAGGATAGACACTGCCTGAGATTTCTTGTGGTAAGACCTCCTACTCAAGATGATTGAAGTGGAACATATAGCAAAATTTAATGGTGAAGGCTTCCATGCTTGGAAGGAGAAGACCATGTACCATCTTATGCGGAAAGACTTATGGGACTTGTTTGAAGATGATGTAGATAACAAGAAGGAAGATGATTAAGATGGGTTCGTTGAAGAAGACCAGTTCAAAAGAATGGAAGAAGATGAATAACAAGGCACTAGGCATCATTGCTTGGGGACTAAGTGATGATGTGCTACATCATATATCTGGCATTAGAAATGCTAGAACCGCTTGGGAGGAACTTGACAGAATGTTTGGTACCCAAGCAAAGAACTCAAAGGTAAGACTACTCATGTAGTTTTATGAACTAGATATCAAAGACAATGCTTCTATGACCATGCACATTAACAAGTTCAAGAGCCTAAAAACCCAGCTTGCAACTCTTAAGAAGAATATTGATGAAGATGAAGCAATAGCCGTACTACTTGCAAGTGTAAATAAGGATCCATATGAAAACCTTGTGTCCACTCTAAGTAATGTTCCAAGTCTCTCACTCAAAGATATTGAGCACTCACTACTTGATGGAGAAAGCAAATTTAAAAGCAAAGATGTAAAAGAGACCAGCTCAAGGGAAAACCTCTTATACACTAGGGGAGCTACTGGACCCAAGGGAAGAGGTCGAGGATTCAATACCGACAACATGAGTCGGATGACATGTCATTATTGTGCTAAAACTGGCCATATTGTTAGTGAATGCTTCCACAAGAAAAGAGCACAGCAGATGCAGAATAACCACCACCAAAGTCAATTCATGAATGAAGAGGAAGAAAAAGATACTTCCGCTACCATCAACAACTATGACAAATTGTTTTAAGGAATTTGTTCCCATAGTGGATACTGTAAAAACCCTACCAAAAATGTAAAGTTTCAAGCCTTAACTTGACTAGGCTGCTAGAGAGCTAGTTTCCCGGGCCATGTCATCATGAAGGGGGGGCAAAAGCCAGCAAGGGTAGAGACTCATCATTTGAGGGGGGATGTTGAGAAATCAAATGATGTATGCCTAGAAGAGGCTTTGTATAAGAGAGATGACAAAAGTTGTATGCTCCAGAATGCTCTAGGAAGAGATGTCCAAAATCCCATAAGCACAGAGAGGAAAAGTGGTAATATCCAAAAGCTATATAAGCATGTGCTTGACACTCATTTCAATGCAATGGAACTATCAATTTGAATTATTGTCAGTGTCATTGTCCATCTTACACAAGAATGTGTTTATGAGTCCAAGCTTCCATCTTGGAACCTAATTCACTTGTGAAACAGTTAGTCTATTTAAGTCGTCTTCATTTTTCATCCACCATAGCTAAACCTTGCTCTAGATCCATGTTTCTCAACATATAAGTATGTAAAATTGGTACTACTCTAATGACTATGCTTATGTAGAATACTTGGAAACATGTCATGTAGTATGATTCCTAATGGAAACATTTGAATATATGATATAGATTTTGAGAAATTTGAAGTCAATATCATATGCCAAGTTAATGCAAACTAATTGGTATAGTGTCATGATGTTTATAAGCCTGCATATAGTATGATCTACAATAGGAAGAGCAAAAACATATATCATATATGAATGGTTTCACCACTCTCTTTAAGAATGCATAGTGATATTGAAGTTTAGATTACCGAAATAGAAATGCATAAATCTTTTGGTGTTCTGGTTTGTTTATGGAGAGAGAGAGAGAGAGAGAGAGAGAGAGAGAGAGAGAGAGAGAGAGAGAGAGAAGGGGGGGGAGGTTGATTGAAGGGGCTTATCATTATGCTAGAAAGGGTATGTGTGTTACATGTGCTACCAGGTTTAGTACTTGATTGGGTGATTTGGGGAGTTCGTTCATTTCCTCACTGATGCAAGAAGTTCTACCAACAAAGGGTGCAGGGCAAGATCAAACCCATCAAACCTATGGCCTCATTAAAAAATAAAAAGCCAAGGGTGTAGGTTTACAAGAGTTTATGCATATACAACACACTCCTTTCATATTTACATGCATAATATATGCCAACATTTATTCACACAGAGAGAGGCATACTTGCATAAACATGTGTGCACCCCCCTTCCCCGAATGTTTGTGATGAGAATCATACAATTTGTAGAGATATGATTTCCCTTTCTTTCCAATTCTACTTAAGGACCAAAGACTTGATGCTTGGTACAAATTTTATATGGAATAGAATGCCACATGGGCACTTACGGTAAAATCGTATTGGAACATCTATGTCCAAGTCGATTTCAAAACCCAAAACTTGGCACTCATTCGAACGTTGTATAGTCATAGAATGCCACGGGATAATGATTAATGTATTTGCGTGGGTTTGCCTCCATTTAGTTTTAAATCCATTAATTATCACATTATCTTCCTACTTTTTAGCTTTCCTGCTCAGTCAATATCTAGTGCTACAAAGTAATGGTGCTTTATTTAATTGTCACACGAGGTAATGGTGTTTCCTCTAATGGTCAAGTGACAAATTATGCCACTATCTAAGACTCTTTTGCATGTGTAGTAGATTTATTCCCTTCTCTTCCTATGACGAAGAATTTCATGTAGGCTCTCTACATAGATGTATTTGGAGGTTGTAATGTCATTCGATAGTGTACTTGATTGAGAGAGAGAAAGCAAGGCATAAATTTGTGATTAAGAATTTTAAGTGCATAATTCCCCAAATTGATAAGTTACATTCGAAACACATAATATACTACCTTCAAAAGTTTTATATCTTATGATTACATGTCACATTGTGTGGCATGTAGGAGTTGAGTTAGTTGCATATATTTGAAATGATATGGGTGTGCACCTTAGTTTTGGAATTCAACCAACACTATGGAGGTTAGAAAATGTCAATGTGAGGCTAAAGCTTGAGTACTATATAGAAAGATATATGCAAGAATCAAAGAAGAGATGGAAATGTATAAGTAATATACAACATTTGGCCTCACACTAATGTGGTAAACTTGGTAAACTTAACATTGTGCTCTATGAGAGAGAGAGAGAGAGAGAGAGAGAGAGAGAGAGAGAGAGAGAGAGAGAGTGTGTGTGTGTGTGTGTGTGTACGTTGACTATCTATGATGTGAAAAGGTTTTCTGTTTTTGTGCTTGGTGTAGTGTTTCGTTGCAAGAAGTATGTCCTATGTATGGGATATAATCAGAGTCGTGTCGCACTCGACTGTAGTGTGGGGAGGGAGACCCCACTCCCGCCACTATGAGCTCATGGCACCGTAGGAGTTTTGTGCTAGTAGAGTTAGTGGAGTTTGCTGTAGGCGTTGCTAGCGCAAGGAGAAAACACCGTTTTAGTAGCACTATCGCTAATGATTGGACCAATCAAGTTTTCTTTCCTAAGCTAGTCACGACCTCCTCTCCAACAATTGGGACCGCCTCTCTGACACACGACCTCTTTTCCTTAGCCTGGCAAACATTGGGTGCGAAACTGGAGCCACCTTTCTTGAAATATATCCCCACTACCTCGTGAAGCACTGCACGTGACACAGCCCTTACCTTATTAGAGAGAAAGAGAGGGAGAGAGAAGGTAAACAACATCACTTTAGAGGTGTCCAAATGACCTGAGCTGGCATGGTTGTACGGCAGAGTGCTAGTTTATATAACTTTGCTTGTTTTAAAGTTTAAACGCCATTTATTTATATTGATTTGTTTCTAAGATAGGTTGGTCGACAGTTTACATAATTTGGCTGACTTTAGACTCTGCATGTACCTTGAGATTCACCTTCTCGCTGGTTTGGTACTTGGGGGTCACGAGACGAGTTACGAATGTGATCCTCCCCTCGCCGGGTGTGAATCTCATAAGAACAGATCTGCAGTTGTGCGCAATGTGCGCGCGGCTTATGGTACACTCGGAATGGACAATGTATGAGAGAGAGAGAGAGAGAGAGAGAGAGAGAGAGAGAGAGCGAAGGGGTTAAGGAGGGGTGCAGGTGAGGGTGCGAGGGTTCCACAAGGCGGGCAAGAGGAACTCGCGGCCACCAACGCCATAGGCATTGAAGCTGGCCTTCGTCTTCTTGTCCACCAGGAGTTGGCCGGGGTACCCCGGGTAGGCGCCCGCCCCAAATGTGCCAGCACAGGCGGTGGCCGCCTCCAGAGGCACGGACGCCTCCCCTTCAAAGTAGCCCGTCCCGTAAGGATTCGTGGCGGCGCCCGCCAGGACGGTCCCCACCACCATCACCATGCCGTCTGCGCCCACGTCGCCGTTGGGCGGCACCAGCGGCGGGTTAGGCGGCCCGAATTGCGGTACCGCGAAGGGCCACGCGCACTGGCCCGGGCATTGCGTGGCCGCGTTGCCCACCCAGCCATACACCACCATCCTGCTGTGGGAGGCCCGGCTCGGGAACGTATAGTCGTGGAAGCCGCACGAGTCCATGCAGAACCGCTCCACTGCCACGTCCGCCGCCGTCAAAACCAGGTACACCGCCCCCGGTTTCTTCTTCGCCCGCAGGGCCCCTAGGGCCAGCGCCTCGATGTCGGAGCGCTTCAGGGCTTTCCCCTTCGAGTAAGCCGCGTCCGTGAGCTCGCCGGCAAGCGCGACGGAGGCCGGGACGGAGGCGTTGTGCCTGTCGTAGTAGGAGGAGAGGGGCTGCCACCAGGAGCTGACGGAGGGACGGCGGCGGCGCCTGACGGACGGCGAAGAGAGGGAGGAGAGGAAGTCGGTGATGACGGAGCGCTGGGCGGGCGTGAAGTCGCCATACCAGAGGAGGTAGAGGGAGAGGTGTTTGGGGGCGGTGAGGAGAGGCCCGTCGTGGTAAGAGAGAACGAGGGGCGAGCTTGGGACCAAGGCCGCCAGCCGACGGCTATTCAGAGGCCTGCAGGAAGCACCACCGCATTGCATCACGGCAACAAACAGCAGTAACGACGGCCAGACATTGAACCGCTTATAACACATAGCGCGCAGAAGAGAGAGAGAGAGAGAGAGAGAGAGATGGTAGCTGATGTGGTTCTGTGTATGTGATTGAGTATATGAGACACCGATCTGTGCGTGTATATGAGAGAGTTGGACCCGGATGCCTTAGAGGCTGAGTGTACCGGCTAGGTGCGTGAGAAATCGTGTGCTAATATTCCACTCTAGCGATGACTCTTCTCTATATATCCCCTCCATCACCTCCTTTATTATTACTAAACCGCGTGCCCATCGGCCTGACATGCTACCGAATTCTCCTGTAAGCCTTTTCTCGTTAGTAGCCGCTGCCTTTTTTGCCGCTCCTCCCGAGTCCCGAGTTCCGAGTCATTTGCCAATCGTATCTCCCGTCTCCACTACCCTCACCTAGCAGTAGCACATAATAATAGTCGTTCATCGTTCCCATCTCCTTTGCTTTGACGTTCACAATTACTTCTTCTTTCTTCGCAATCTCGCGACTCGCCACTTCCAAACCAAATCATCATTCACGAGCGAATAATCCTTTGACTTCTACAAAGATTAATGTTTATTGTTTTCACATGAGCCATGAATGTTGCATACAAAAGCACGGCCAACTTCCAAGTGCAGCAAGTTATAACATCTAAAATTTACAACTAGTTTTAAACCATTTGCATCGAATCTCCTATGATAGAAAAATATGAACATGTCTTGAAGTTGCCAAGCTATGTTGCACTATGCAAAGCGAATGAATGTAAGATACTCGAAAATGCTCATCGATGACTTATCAAATAAGTGATTCACCCCAAAACATCCTTCACAAAATAACAAGGTTAGAGTGAATATAATCAACACAAAACATCTCCTTTCACAAGAACACATCCCATCAACAAGGGCTTAATGATATAGCATCTAAGGCATGATCTTAAGCTACCCTACATGAAGGCTCAACCAAGCCATCAACGTGTGATGTGCATATGCACACCAATATAACTTATAGAAACCAACTGAGGGAGCACTAATTAGAGTATAACAAAATTTTGTGTCGAAGTGTCGTAAGAACATTGTTGGTGTTCTCAATATCAAGTACAAAGTTACACTTAATTTATCAAGTGGCATAAAAGTGCAAGAATTGAGGATCATGGTAGTAAGGCATAATCAACAGATACAAATAGATACATAAAGCGTAATAGTGCCCTTCTTAACATGGTCAAAATCCGTAATTAGATGACTATTAAATATGCCAACTTGGAGCCTCAATCAACATCATACAAGCCGGTTTTTGTAGGAAACCTTTTATGCCAAATGACACGAGAGGTAATTATATTGGGGGACACTTGGTCATGACATCTCTATGTCCTAGTCCTAAAGGCTTTTAAGAAAAACCAATAGATTATGTAGAATGCTACATCGTCTCACTAAAACGTCGCTATGTACTTAGAAACTAGCTTGAAAGTTAGCTTCCATACTTTGCCAATTTAGCTAAAAAGAAGGTTATCTCCCTTAAGAAGCTCTTAAGTATATTATAGTAGATATGTGTGTAATATGTATCCATTAAGCAAGGGGTGCTGAAGGAGTTTAATAAAGCATCGGGACTAAGGAAGCACTACAAGTCTAAGTAAGGTCATGTCTAAAAGAAGAAAGGCTTAATCAAGGTGAAAGGGTAGTAGTGAAAGAGGTGGGCATTGGATAGAATCGGTAGTTACTTTGGTACAACCTTAGATGGGGGGCTCTCTTGGCATGGATGATCATCCACATTTCCAAGATGGATTTAAGTGGGGACAATGGCTTTGATATAAATTTTTGTTCGAGTAATTAGGTCTCTTTGAAATATTTTTGAAAGGGATTCAGAAGGTGTTG
Source organism: Lygodium microphyllum (assembly GCF_053477565.2). Taxonomy (NCBI): domain Eukaryota; kingdom Viridiplantae; phylum Streptophyta; class Polypodiopsida; order Schizaeales; family Lygodiaceae; genus Lygodium; species Lygodium microphyllum. Next base: position 68,749,347 of record NC_141148.1, read on the forward strand.
CTAGCCTTCATCAACCATAGGGAAGACTTGAAAGAAAATAGAACTCGAACAAATTGCAAGAGAAAAGAGAATTCCACAAAACTTACAGAATGCAAGTTTGGGACGTACAATCTTCCCCCATACATGTATTTACATAATTGAATTAAGCTTTTGTGCTCAAAATACATTCAAGGTATATTCTTGCGTTCTTACTTTTCCTTTCCCTTGCACAACTTGCTTTTGGGCAAATAAATCTAATACACCCTATTCTAAATAGCATTACATCTACAAATAATATTTTTAACCCTTCTAATAAGTACGTCCAAAATAAATCTATTGCACAGGAGCGTATGCAAAGTCCTTGCGCTTAAGAAAACCGACAAAAATAGAGTATTTTCACACCACATAGCATCAAATTTCCATTAATATTCTCAATCTACGAAGCACATAATTTCTACACATCAAAATGCATATCGCAAAATGATAATCCTGCATAACTCTGTCTAATAATCTACTCACCATAACACAATACATACTAGTATCCTTCATTCTATCTACCAATGAATAATGTGAATAGTATCATGAATGCATCTCGTGTGATAAGTCATTGACCATGCATCAAATAAACAAAATCCATAATAAATAAAATCAACTTATTTCCATAGTGACGTTTGGTAAAATACCGTGATAGATATACTTCCACAAGTTACTGATCATGCGACAAATGAGCAAAATCCAAAATAAATAGTATCAACTTATTTCCATAATGACATTTGGTAAAAAATCATGATAAATATAATTCCATAATAAGAGCTCCTTTTGATGATAGTTCCTTACTTGCTTTGTCTTGCATCCTTTGTCTTGTACGAACCTTATTTTTATGAGCCATTCATTCCACTTAGAAATTTCAACTCGTAATAGTTTACATTTTGAGTTAACAATGTGAATATCACATGCTTACAGGCATTTCTATTTCTTAAGGAGCTTAGGACTTCCATTATTGAATCAAATTATGTGTTTGATGATATTTTTAGAAATTAACCAATTGGAACTTTAATACTAGCTTTTGGATTCACAAGTCTCTTAACCCTATGCATTGTATTTACACATAATAGTCAGTTGTTACTTTCTCCACGTTTTATGACCATATGTTGAAAGAGTTAGTTAGGCAATATAATGACAAATTTTATGAGAATGCATTAACTTGTATTAGCTATGCATCATAATTCAACCATCCATTAGCAATACCTATTCATTATTCTCTTTTGGTGCATGTAAAAATGGTAAATGAACAAAGGATAACTAGGTTGAGAGTTTGCCAAATGGCTCCCAGAAACTCATATAACTTAGTAGAATTAGTGTTTGAAAGTATTGTTGAACTTTTAGATGCATCAATCAAACTAGCATTTCAATACACATTGTCAATGTACGTATATAATATGGAAGACTTGCATTTGGAAGACATTGATTGACGGACAAGTATGTCTTTTTCAAAAAGTAGGTAGTGGTAAAGCTTTGAGTTCGTACAAGCTCCAATATTTTTTCATGTAAAAGTGAGCTTATTGTTTTAGGACATCCTTATAAAACAAAGTTTCCTTTTCAAACCTAGACCTTCATTTTGAAGTGTGGTAGCATTTGGAAGACATTGATTGACGGACAAGTATGTCTTTTTCAAAAAGTAGGTAGTGGTAAAGCTTTGAGTTCGTACAAGCTCCAATATTTTTTCATGTAAAAGTGAGCTTATTGTTTTAGGGCATCCTTATAAAACAAAGTTTCCTTTTCAAACCTAGACCTTCATTTTGAAGTGTGGTGTCTGTTCACAACTAAGGATTAGAAGTTACAATTTTCAAGGTTGGTGTGACATACAATAAAAACTTCACTCTTGGAGGCATATTCAATTTTGATTGTATCGTCGTACCGTGTAGTTATCTATTTGCTATTTCCCATTACCATTCTTCTTTTCAAATATACATTCTTATGACTATTTTAAGCTAAGAGTTGAAGGTTCCAAAATGTGCAATTGAATGAAGCTTAACATCACTAGTGCAAAATAAAGGCTTTAGTCCCATTAAGCCAGATCTTGAGATTATGCATTAGACTATAGTAGATATTGCTTTTCTAGTAGCACAATAAAATGAAACGTCTTTTAACGAGGTGAAGAACACAAAGGCAACATGGTTTCAATCCTTTCCCCCCACACCATAATGGGAGGGGGATTTTTCATTATGATTTTTCTCAAGGGCAATCCCTTCACACATAGGGACTCATGGTAGCACCTCGGGGAAGTTACTCTGTATATCCTCTACATCACGCGCGTTCAAGGCCTATTTATAAATATCCTTATCTGTGATTTTTTTTTTGAATAAATCATAGCCCTTTTTCTATTCAATCTGTAAATAATCCCTTTATATTATATCCTTCTGTATGTAAAAATGTATAAAAATGGTATTTTAAAAAGAGCTTATTTTCAACCTACGTGATGCATGCATATATTCATGAGTAACTTACTCGAGGGTAGCACACCTTTTTGAAGCGGAGATGTATGTGGGTTAAGGATTTTTGGTCTTCTCACCCCAATGAGATATGTATATGCACACCTTCTTGAGGTGGAGATGTATGAGGGGTAGGGTTCTTGGGCCCATGAGATAGGTATAGGTACACTTAGGCCCCATAAATGAAGAAGCACGTTCACTATATCTTAGATTTGTAAGTGGTTAGAGACTTAGATCCCTTGGCATTGTTGTATTACAACAACCTCACATCATGAGTGAAGAGGAGAGGATATGAGGCTTGCGACAGTGACTACTTTGGGTAGATGCCATAAAGTTTTTGTAATGCAGTAAATTATGCAGTAAATTTCACTAAAGGGTAGATATGTACACTTGAAAATGGCTCTTTAGGCTCATATTGAGTTCCTTGGTTTCTTCATTACAATATTAGTAGAGTGACTACTTTTAGAGACATAATCACCTTGCATGCTTCCTTCACATCCTCTTGAATAAAATCACCTAGCTTTTCTATGGCCAAGGGAATTCTCTTGAACACCACTTATTTCTATGGCCAATGGAACTTTTGTGAATGCCACTTATTTTTGATGTCCCAATTTGACTTCAACATAATAGTTTTAATGATACTCTAGAAGAGGAGATGGCATATGTTCTTTGAATTTGTGCAAAACTTGTTGCCATTTGAGCCCATCGGGTGTAAATCAATTATAGATAACTATGTTTGCACTTTTTTTCTAAAGATGACTTGTTACCCTACACTCTAAAAAATGTAGTAAACAACTTCTCTTGAAGGTATTGCCAATCCAAGATCCTTAGATTCAAAAGATCCTTCCACCTATGTATCCCTTTGTTACAAATACTCTTTGCAAGCTTAGCCCTAAACATTGAAGGATATACTCTCTTCAAACACTTTGCTATTAAGACAAATAATAGTATTTAGGGATAAGTCACCCTTGACTCCATGACCTTTCATTTTAGTCTCCTTGAGAACTTCTTACCATGAGTTGAAGAAATGGCATCTGCTATCTCTAAAGCTTTCGTCTTCATCTCTTAAGGTTGGACCAATGATCTATTGAAAAGGATATCATCCCTTCCCTTTTCCCTTACAATTTCCTCATTGATCCATTCCTTAATCAAAACTACCCATGGCTGCATACTACCCAAACATTTTCTCCATTTTATGTTGAATTAAAGGCTTTGATCATAGAGTCCATCAACTTCCCAATACTCTAACTGCTTTAGAAGAATATGCCTACATCCAAATGATGATGTGCTAGATCTCTCTCTCTCTCTTTCTCTCCACAAGTCCAAAGGACAAAAATGAAAAGCATATCAATTCAATTCCAAAGTGTCTTGCTAAACGAGAAGATTGTAGCAACAAAGACTATAGTAGAGTGTAGAACATGCTTGCTCACTACAACCCTACCCTTAAAATTGACTTGAACCCCCTCTAAATATCCATTTTGCTTCTGGCTTTTTTGCTAACCACTCAAACCTCTACTAAGATGAGGTTAACCCAAATAGGGCAACCAAGTGTCTCCTCCCTCTCCCTATCAAACGTTTTTGAATTTGAATTGGGCAAGAATGTCTTCATCTTCCTTGTAGGAAAGTTTAAGCACATATACTCTCTCCTTGCTCACCCACAATCCAAATACTATTGACAACATTTCAAAGGGTTCAAACAACTTAGCACTACTTCGAGGGTCCTCTCATATGATGCTTGACTTAGCATCAATAAACATCAAACCCCCAAAGTTCAAACACTTCTCCATTCAGTAGTGGAACACTCATTGCTCTAGTTATGAGAAGGTCTACATTCTTGAGAGGAGAATCCAAAATCACATCAAACAACAAAGATACCAAAGGGCAACCTTGCCAAACTAATCTTTTAAGATTAAAGAGTAACTTACAACCAAGTAACCGTTAAGGCATAGGATGACATTTAGGGCCTTGACTACATAGCAAAGGACTTCAAAAACCCCATTTTCTTTAGAACAACTAGCACAAAATCTCATCGTACTCTATCACACACCTTGTAAAGGTAAAGGTTCACCATGATAAAGTTGGTATCTTGCACCAATGCATGGTCAATTTCTAAGGTGACATTGAGTATTGCATCATGAATCCTTCCTCTTGTGGATGAAGCCAAGTTACATGCTATGGGTGCACTCTAATAATGTGAGCTTAACTATATTTGCCAAAGCCTTAGTTGTTATTTTATAAAAGCCTTAGTTGCTATTTTATAAAAGTTTGCTATGGGTGCACTCTAATAATGTGAGCTTAACTATATTTTCCAAATCATTAGTTGCTATTTTATAAAAGGTTGTGAATATCATGAGTAGCCTCTAACCCTTCGAACTTAGTGATTGGTTTTATAATCCATGCATTTGTCTTCCCAAAATTCCTCCAAACCTCCTTGCTTCATTTATCATATTGCATAAGATTGCCTTGCATAGATTCTAGAAATTCTAACATGGCTATATTGGGATTCCATCAATCCCAAGGGTCTTAGTTTTCTTCATTGAAAAAATAGCACCTTCAATTTCATTTTCAAAAAAAGGGCTGTAAAAATGCAATGCTTTACCAAGGTCAAGTAATCTTGGTATGAGCTCCAAGAACTCATTGGCCTTATGTAGATGAGTCTCATCCACTATTGGTTCTTCTCTCACTATATTTGCTAGAGACATTTTAAAGGCCTTAATATTTCTACTACAAGATGTGCTTCAAGATTGCTTCATCTATGTGTTCTTTAAGTAACTTTTTCCAATTGTTTTGAAGAAGAAAGGGATAGGGTGGTCAACCTTCCTTGATGAGTGTTTCTAGCCAGAGCTCCTTAATTAGTATCTCTCTCCTTCTTCTCCAATAATCCTTAAAGTGTTCACCTTAAAAGGAGGGGGACCATTACAATACAAACTTGGGGTCTTAACGACATAAGAGCTAAGCATTAGTTAAAGTCATTGGACAAACCTTTTTTGGGAAACCGAACTCTTCTATTGTGGGGTTCAGCTAGAGATGACAACAACCTCCACATTTAGATGCACCCACTACATGCCATCGAAGAGTTACACATCATCTCCACATCATCAAGGCTTCCTGCTCTCCATGAATCATCATCATGTTTATTTCTCTAGGTAAATTGCTTGCAAGCGTTAGCTCTATTAGATACACATGCATCCATTAGTTCACGCGTCCTTTTAAAGGCTTCCCACTACCGCTATTCATCAATACTCAGAGTCTTTGATGTGTGGAAATTGTCAACCGTGCTTTCTACCATATTGCAATCTCGAAGGAAAATGTTGAGGGGACCTACGTTTTGCAACTTTCTCTATACTTTTGCACTTTCACATGTGCTGTTCCTAGCATATATTGGAAACATGCCAATTTTTATACCTCCTACATGCAAGTGTATTGCTTATAACGTGTTAGGATTTAGCTTGGGCTTGAGCAATATGCAACTACCTCCAAATCCCTTGCATAATAGCAAAATAGCATGTTTGAAAGATTTTATGTGCTTCTAACGTGTCATAGAGGTTAGTTAAGAGACTTCTATATAGCAAATAGATTGAAGCTTGCATGGCACCCTCTTTAGCCTCGTCTTTTAGTCTCACATACTATGGGCATGCACCTTATGCCGTTCAGAAAAAAAAAAGAATGCAAATAAGGGGCTTGTCAATGTGCTTATGTGATAAGGTTTTCGATGACTCGTTGTTTTTGGCCCAGAACATCAGCGCCGCCCACCAGATATCCTCCCGTATGACATTCCGTGTTTTCATGCCACCAACTTTTGTTTGCCAGCGAAACGATTGAATAGTAAAAGGCTCACGATAACACACCATCTCCATCTCTCTCTCTCTCTCTCTCTCTCTCTCTCTCTCTCTCTCAATCGTGATGTGGCTCAAGTTGCGAACAGCTGGCTTCTCTTTGACGTGTTGTGAGATCTTGCTTTATATTGCTTAACCAATCGCCCACTCGCTACATTGTTTTGGCATGTCTCGTATCCCAATCACGATAATATTAGCATAATTGATGTCCTTAGACTATTCACATATTGGCTCTTGGTGAGCTTATGAGTTTCAACAATCCCTAGAGTCAATGTAAGCTTTGGATAATACTCTTCAGGTGTAACAACATCTTCTCAATCATGTAGCCCTCTACAATACTCTAAAGAATGTGAGGGGGCCCACACTTCAATTATCCATGTATTCAGAACTAGATAGACATGACATGCGATCAATGCAATTTTGGAGAAACTTGAATTAACAACAATGTACTCAGGGCTTTGTAGTGGGGATTAAATGGCAATTCATTATTCACCTACGATTAAAATATCATAGTCAGAAGGAATATTTCACTTCAGCTTGTGACAACAAAGCTTTAGCTCAAGGTTTCATGATAGCCACTCAATGAGATATTAGTCTCCTTCCTTCACTGATTATCCCCATCCCATTCAGCATGTACTTAGTTACAACAGAGGTAGAACCCCAAGAGTAGCCCTCACAATTTTTGGGGCATGTTAGGGGTTACCTTGTTGTTCCCCTCCTGCCTTTTGATTCTTCCCTCTTGCATGTGCTTGGCCCATTATTTGGGGGTCCTTTTGACTTTTTCTAACTTCATTATCGGCATTGCTTGGAGAGTTTGGATCAAGCATTGCTCTAATATTTGGTACATACATACCTATTGTATACCCTGTGGATAGCAAATAGTAGATTCCATAATGCATGTTTGATGCTTTGGGGATGTTATTTTGGTGCCCGAATTGTATGGTTGTGCTTTGAGATGCTATTTATATTGTTAAGAGCCTAATTAGCTCAATTTTACAGAGGATTATTGCTATCGTAATAGTCCTCTGTCATAATCCTCTGTAAGTACCTTTGACACTCAGATTCGAGCCACATTTGATGTCTTGGAGATTTGGCTATATGCTTCAATTACTTTGGTGATTGATAATATGGGTTTGTTGGTTTTTATGATCCTAGATGTATTTCTTGATGCCTACCTTGATATTACGTACTTGATGTACTAAGACTTGCCTTACTCTTTTACACTCTGGATACACTTCAATGGATATGCATTTGAGATATTCACATTTACTTGGGTATTTTGCATTAGAGCTTTGGATCTTCTATGCAATTGAGATGGATGTACTGAAATAGTAGCACTCTTGCCTATGTACATGCTCTCTTGGATATTCTTGGATGCAGCTACACCTACTAGTGGGCTGATTTGATTTAGGTGCTTTAGACATTAGTAGTTACCTCTATTAGTAAGGATTTAGTATATATATATATATGCTTCTTGGTTATATATTGAGATTTACTACTCTTTACTCAGTCAATTGTGTATTTGATGGAACTATGTACTTGATCTTGAGATCTATTACATACACAAGGTCTATGCATATGGGATGTATTGCTTATTGACTCTCTTAAGTTCATGACAGACTTTAGTATCGGTTGCATGCCTATTCACTGCTACTTACTCTTACATATCTCGATTCTTACTTGGATATTTCTAGCAATGGAAGCTTGGTATTTCTTGATTATTTCTTCATGTACCAACTTTGACCAAAATCCTTCTATCTATTGGGACAATTGGATGATGCAGGCTATTATATATCTTTTGGTGATTTTGCATGGAAGATTATCCATGGGAAGCTTGTGTTTGCTCAAGGTTGTTTTGGCTTTTGTTGACATATCACATGTACCTTTATGGCATCATTGTCTTCGTAGACACATGCCCTTAAAGGGATAAAAATGCTTATTCTATTTGTAGTATCTTCTATCTCATGTTTTGATTCTTACGACCATTGTGTTTAAGGTAGACAAACGTGTAGTTCTCATACAAAGTCTAGCATTGTGTGTATGGGTGAGTCTTTAGTTCTTATGCATTCTGATATATGTGGTTCCATGCCCTGTCAATCATTGGGTGGTGTGAAGTACTTTGTTACATTCATTGATGATTATTCACACAAGGTTTGGGCATATCCTATTAAGCAAAAATTGGATATCTTATCTACCTTTCAATGTTGGTTTGCTTTTGTTGAGAATTAGTCTACATATATACTAAAATACCTAAGGTCTGACAATGGGAGTGAGTATATTTCTAAACCATTTGAGTAGTTTTGTGATGACAAGGGTATTAAGTGTCAATTGGCTACTCCATACACCCCACCTTAGAATGGTGTTGCCCCAAGCACATAAACATGAACATTTAGGAAATAGTCTACAATAAGCTTAGTCAAGTAGGTTTACCACAACATTTTTTGGCTAAGGAAATTATCATTGTTGTACATTTGGTAAACAGATCCCCATGCACTATAATTGATTTCAGGTTGTAGAGGAGGTATGGTTTGGAAAACCTCCCTCATTTGCGCATCTTAGAGGCTTGGGATATGAGGCTTTCTACCATTATCCAAGAACAAATAAAATAAGCTAGATCTTAAGTCAATGAAATGAATCTTTCTTAGTTATGGGAATATAGGTGAGATGGGCTATGGCCAATGGGATCTGCAAGCTTGGAAGGCCATCTATAGCCACATAATGTTGTCCTCCATGAGGAAAAGATGCATAAGTAGCCTGAGTAGGTAGTTGAGGTACAAAAGGTAATCTTTTAAGAGGAGCCTCATGCTATCATGAAGCCAGCCAGATAGCCTACAACTGATGTTCTAGTGGCCCATGATCATGATGTTGGACAGGATGGATAGGCCCCACAACTTGATAGTCTACTAGAGATAGGTGTTAGCTTGATCATTTTGTATGTTCCATGGACTATGTTATGGTGGTAGATTCTAGTGAGCCTCTTACTTATGAGGAGGCCATGTGTAGAGGTGATAGTCACTCCTGGTGGAGGGCCATGCAGTTTGAGTTTGATTCACTATAAAAAAACCATACATGGGATTTGGTTTCTTTGTCCTAATGGAAAATATGTATTGACATGCAAAAGGGTGTACAAGTTAAAGAGTACTCTTGGATGTCCCAAGCTAGCATATAAGGCCAAATTGGTTGCTAAGGTTTTAAGTAGAAGCATGGTGTTGAATATGATGAAGTATTTTCTCTTGTAGTCAAGATGACTATCCTATGATTGGTGCTGGCCTTGGTTGTTGTAGAGGCAACCTCACGCTCCAATCGCCAAGACCCATGGGCTGCTTATTGTTCAAGCATTTCAAGCAAACACCTATAGCTATCTCTCACCTAGCCAATGCACCTTCGATATTACCGAGGTATAGTGAGCTTACCTCGATGCCCAAATGAGTTGCCTCCTCCTTCGAGCACACCGATAGCTCCATGATTCGAGATGAGAGTTCAAGTATCCTCAAGCCTCCACCTCCAAGCTCCATTCTCCATAGCTGGTGAGATAAGAGAAGAGAAGAGAAGAGAAGAAGAGAAGAGATGATGGAAAGCTTCACCTCCAAGATCCCTCACCCTCTCACACTCACACTCTCACACTCCCTCTCTCAAGCACACACAACCAAGCAAGAAGGAGAAGGGAAGAAGAGAAGAAGATGAGTCCACTTTGCCACACACCAAAGAATGAGCTTCTCATTCACTTTTTGAGTTATTATACAAAACCCTAAACCCTTTTGGACAGTCATTCCCTTTTATACATGGCTAGCCATGGCCTAGATCCTCTTTCCCATTGTCCTCTTAACCTCTTAGGTTCATTTCTACTGCCCGTCTACCCTTACAATTTGCTTAGGAGGGAGCTTGGTGGTCTTTTACAAAAGTTTCAGAGGTGCCTTGCATTTATTAATGCACTATTTCCTTTGACTTAGCTTTTGAGGCTGCCCTTGTGCTTTTGGGCATTTCCACCAGTTTCCTTCTGGGATGCCTCTTTCAGCTCCCAACTTGCGCTTTTTCACATTTTTCACTTTTTCTTGTGCTGAGGCTAACATTACCCCCCTCCTAGTCAAGTGCTAGTCCCATGGACTAATGGGTAGTAGTTGGAAGGTGGAAGGCGTGTATCTAGATGTCTTTTTGAGTTTGTATACAAGCCCTTGCAGGGGATGGTGTTGGATGGATTGGCCCTTGAAATTGAAGATGGTGTTGGGGGTGGTCTCTCCTTGACACTAATGGTGGGTGGATTGGTCCTTTGAAATTGCAGATGGTGTTGGACAGATCCCTCTTGGAGAATGGTGGGTGGGCCGATCTATCTTTTGAAATTTAAGATGGTGTTGGACAGATCCCTCCTGGAGATTGGTGGGTGGGAGAATCTATCTTTAAAATTGATAGTGGTGTTGGATGGATCCCTCCTCTCACCCTTCGAGGTTGCTATGATGTGAGCTTAACATGGCTTTTCCCTATTCCCTTTAAGTTGCCTTATCCCTTCACCTATGTCCATTTAGATTTTACCACTCGCACAGAAGGAAACCTAGCACTTCTTACAAAATGAATTACATTGTGTTTTACACTTTTCTTGTGAGAGCCCTCGGAGGTTATCCCTCATCCTTCAGCAAGCCTTGCTAGAATATTCGGTGCTTTCCTCCATCCTTGAGAGAGCATCCTTCATCCTTGACAGGATCTCCCTCATCCTTGAGAGGACCTCATCAAAATATTCAGAGCTTTTCCATGTTTTTTAAAAGGTTGCCATGTTCGACACTTTTTTTGCCTGAGCAAAATCAGCTTCTTCATTCACTTTTTGACTTGGGCTTCCTTGGTCTTCCTCTGCTTTGTTTCATTGCATGGTGACATGTTGTGCAACAATGTTCGTTTAAGTCAATGATGATGTGGTTTCGTGGGGATTGGTCTTGGGAAGAAATTGATCAACCGGTTGAGGTGGTGGGAGCCAATAATGAATTGAGTGGATGATGGGGCCTCCGAAGTTGGTGGGTTGCAGCATTTGTATTTACCTGAAAAGAAAAGAAGGTGCACTATCTAGGGTGTGTTTACCTTATCGTGTGGTACATTGTGCTCGTGCTAGTGGAACTAGGAGTTGGGTCCAAGCCTAGGTGTTGTCCCATACTTGAGGTCCCAATTCGATCATCGTTATAGGTGTGGTGGTGTGTGGCTTAGAAAGACATGTCTAGAAGTCCTGCCCTTGAGGCGCTAGGGGGTTAGGGACCCCGGTCGGGGGCCGACCGAAGCCACCAGACGTTTCTAACTTGAGGACCCTTAGGTGCAGTGATTGTGACAAATGTGCACTTTTTTTTTTGGCCACACATTGATCTAGCCATTGCATAGGTATATTTGTTGGTGTTGAGGTAAAAAATAGTGGTGGGGGGTGGCATTCTTGTGAAGTAGGGTCTTCTCTTAAAAACCTCCCATTATGGAGCCGGGGCTTGCTGTCCCATTCCAAAACTTGACCCTGTGTCTTTAGTCGGTCTTTGCCTCTCATCTCCCCTGTGCTCTAGTAGTTGTGCTTCTTTGGGCCCCGCAATTTGTGGTTGGACGTGTAGCCCATGCCTTAGAGCCCTGCAGGTGATCTCCAAATTTTTCCTTAATGTCTCAATGAACTCCTCTTCCTCAAATTGTGTGGCATCCAAGAGAGTGTGGAGGAAGGCGTGCTGTTGGGCTTCCAAAGTCACCTGTGCGGCCTCTACCCTACTCTCTGCTAACCCTGTCACTTTCTACAAGGGCTAGTTGGCGCACCAAGTCACTCACTTTTTCTTCGCTCTTGTCCACCCATTCATCTTCTTTTTTCTTCATTTCTTCTAGGCTTTCATTGTGCTTGTAGGCTAACGCCCTTAGCCTCCTCTCTTACTCCTTAATTTCTGTTTCCAAGCGTTGTTGCTCTCCAAGCTTCGAGGCTATCCTTTGTTCTAGATTTTCTATATGCTTTTGGTGTTGTCGGCTTCTCTCTTCTTCTAGTGCTACTATCTGCTTCATGGAATATTACATATTTTTATTTTTCTTTTTGCAGGTCTTCATATAGCACCACCAACTCATCAAAATTGTGTTGTAGGTTCATGAGGCTTTGTGCTTTTGCAACAAGTTTTGCTTGTCACCTCTCTTCTTCTCCTCCCTTGGCCTTGAGATTCTCCTTTAGCTCCTTGATCTCTCTTTGATACATGGCCACTTGAAAAGTTCTCTCTAATTGAGAGATTGCCATCGTCTCCCTTTCATCCTCGAGCTCAGCTATGGCTATTTTCTTGTATTTCTTTGCCCACTCCAGCTGTGACAGGAGTTTCTGTACGTAGTCATCGTAGTTTGTAGACAACGGCAGTATAGTGGGATCGGTAGTTGTAGATGCTTCTATCTTTTTCCTTTTGGCATCCCGTATGGATTTCGTATCTGTAGCTGCTTGTCTTTTGTAAAAATACACAAGATCTAGAGCATGGTAGATGTAGAATCTATGGAGGTTGAAAGAGGAAAAAGAAACTCATGAAGACATTGTAAAGACAAATTGTCACATAAGTGAATTAGGTTCCAATATTGAGACTTGGACTCATAAATACAATCTTGTGTATTGACAATGACATGACACTTTACTGGAAAGAATAGAGTACTATCATTGCATTAGAAAAAGAGTGCAAGTATAATGCTTTATAGGAATTGAGTGGTGGTACTTTCTCCTATTGTGCATATGAGATTCTGGTCATGAGCCCTCACTGCTGCTTACAAAGGGACTGAAGTAGGTGTGATTGTAAATATCTCAACACCCCTCCTCAATCACAACCAGAAGTACAAAGTGTATAGAGGCTTTAGTGAAAGCAACACCTGCAAAGTGTGATCACACCATAAATATGGCAAAACACTAGAGATTGTTGCAAAAAAGGCTAATTGTGGGTACCATAAACATGGTGGACATCCAGAGACTGTAACAGGGGCCTCACAAAGTGTACAGAGGCTATAGTACAAGGCCATGAGGAGTTTACAAGTTCATGTTTGAGACATTAGGGCTAGGAACTACAAAGCTAAAAAAGTCTATTTGAATAGAAAGACTGATGAGGTTCTCTTGGTGGTCTTCTTCTTTTTCTTCTTCCTTTGCTCTCTTTTCTTCTTCTTATTTGATTGCAACTAGATAGGCCTTTTGGGACCTCTTTCTGGCATGGTGGAACTTCTCGGTGTGTCCGGTCTTTTGTAGAAGTCATAGAAGAGTTGATCCTTCTTTTGTACCTGTTGCCAACATATAATGCATGTTCATCTCTAGAGATGCTTGGTTCTTCCTTAGTTTTTAGCTTCTTTTCCTCCTCTAACAGTGATGCCTGGATATCAACAAGTTCAAGGTTTTTCATGTTGATTAAGGTTATTGATACATTATTATATTCAGAAGGCAAACTCTTAAGTAGAACATCGATGCAAACATCTTCTTCCATTTTAATGTTGATTCTTGCAAGTTGGGTAAGAAGTCCTTCCATGTAATTTAGATGCGTGGCAAGTGATGTGTTGGACTTCATTTCAAGCCTGAAAAACTCAATCAAGAGACCATACTTTGATGATTTAGACTATGCACCAAATAAGGTGTCAAGTCTCTTCCATGTATCCAGTGAAGTCTCACAGTTATCCACATGGTGGATATAACTGTCGTCTAGTTGCGGTTTGATAATGGCATAAGCCTTATCATCGTTCTTTTGCCAAGTGACAACAAGGTCTGCATCATGAGGCTTCTTTTATTTTCCTGTGGTAACGGCCCAGAGGCCTTTCTCCATCAGGTTGAGTTTGATGTGGGTCTACCAGGTATGAAACCCGACTCCTTTGAAACGGGCAGTTGGAGAATCTTTACCCATGTTAGACTTACGGGAACAGTAACAAATCAGCTTCAAAATTATTAGATTTAAGCAGCAAAAGAGTTGGTTGAGATGTGTCAAAAGACACAAGTGCTAAGAGCCCTGAATGAGTGTCAACGGACACTATGTTTCTTCCTTGAGTCTTCCAAATATGCAAAATCCTTCAAGTTCTTTCAGATCCAAATCTTCCCCTTCTTGATTTGATGATGGGACCTTCAGATTTGAGTCACAATGGGTTGTTCCACGTGGCATGAGAGAGAAAATGATGAGATTTTTGAGCTTGGTGAAGTTTGCCTATGGAGTCACAGTTAGGGTTTCTAAGGGCAATTTAGTTTTTCAGACATTACAAGAGCTACACTTGATCATTTTGAAATTTTTTTTATGGAAATGAAGCTCCCTTCATGCTCTACCAAAACCCCATGATGATGCTCATGATTGATGCCTGATTTAAGCGTGTAGGGAGGACGATAGTAGCAAGCACATTTTTTGTCAATTTTACACGTTTTCGTTAATGTTGGTCTCAGCATGCATCAATCTTGATGTTTGTTGCGATAGGATGGAGTGCCTGATGTTGAAGAAGATTCCCCTAGAAGACATCATGATCAATGGTGGCTTATAGTGTGAGATTCATAAGCTCCAAGATGCCTAGGTCTTGTTTGGCTATGGAGGCCAGAGAATAGAACCTGAGAAAACTAACAATGCAGAGAAAACTCATGAAGACATTGACCTTGACAAAGACAAATTGTCACACAAGTGAATTAGGTTCCAAGATTGAGACTTGGACTCATAAAAAAAATCTTGTGTATTGATAGTGACATGACACTTTACTGGAAAGAAAAGAGTACTATCATTGCATTAGAAAAAGAGTACAAGTACAATGCTTTATAGGAATTGAGTGGTGGTACTTTCTCCTACTGTGCATATGGGATTCTAGTCATGAGTCCTCACTGATCCTCATAAAGGGACTAAAGTAGGTGTGATTGTAAATATCTCAACATCTTTTTGCTCCTGTCATAGGGTTTCCTGCACTTGCACCTTGAGTTGCCTCTTTATTGACCAAGAACTACACCCGATTGTTGGTAGTAGGATGTGTGGGATGGGGTTGATTAGACCCTTGCCCTTGGTCACTGGGGGTGGCAGGCTTTTGGGTTCTTTGGAGCTGGTGCTTCGACCTTCGTGTCTAGGTGGACTCATGGTAGCCATCTCTTCTTGCCTTGAATGTTGCTCCACTAAGAGAGGTGCATAGCCAGGGCTATGTCTTCTTCCTCTTTCTTCCTGAGCTCCGCATCTTTCTCCTCACCTCTTCTCTTTCTTTCCTCCTTAGATTTCCTAGATTCATCTTTTATTCTCTTTGTCTCGTCCATTTCTTTTCTCTTTATTTGTTCTTTCGTGCTTTTGGACTTACTTTGGGCTTTGTGTAGGTCTGCTTTCTGTACCAACTCAGGGCTTCTCTTTCTTTGATTTCTTGGCCCTTCCTTGGCCAGATTGTGCTTCTCACTCTCCTTCTTCCTCATTCATAGTCCTTTTGCGAGACTGCTCCTGTCGTCCTTGGTGTGGAGGGGACCTGTCTGGTGTCTCAGTGACTACCTCATCTTCTTGTGCTTTCCCAAGTGCCTCTCTTATGATGGCCGTCAAGACCCCTTTGAAGCCAATGGTAGAGGCCTTTGAGAATGACAAATTCCTAGCTTTGGAGGCCAGGGATCTCCCTCTGCGGGTTGATTGTGTTTACTAATGTGTTGTTCCTTTGGTTGGAGAATAGGGCATGTACCATTTTGGCCTAAATTTGGACTTCGGGGTCGGGGATGTCAGCTAGGTTGATGTTGTCATTGGTATGGAATATCACTTTATCCATTCTCAACATGTCATACAAATCCCTTTTCAACCATCTTTCCACTTTATTGGGTAAGCCCAAAGCTTTCTGTACCAACTCAGGGCTTAGCTCGATTTCTACTTGGTGGGCTTCATTCTCTAGATATACCGTGACAGTGCTCTGGTTCTTGTTGAAGGTCCGAAGGAATTTCAAGCACTTAACGTAGTCGAAAACTTGGCCCACCTTCTCCACATACTTCTGCCACCTTGCACTGCTTCAATTGATGGTGGCTGGCTCCTCCATGACTATGTCTTTAAAATTTAGGATATGCCTGAATTTGAATTGATTGTAAGCCCTCGTTTCCAATGAGAGGCTGTACTTTGCATGCTCCTCCTTCGAGAATAGAAGTTTGCTACTTTTTCTCTTGACCTGCCATTGTAGGTACCTATCATAATATCATAATTAACCATTAGTATTCTTCAGATTATTTTTGTAGAAAGACATATAGGTGATCATGGAAGAAATGCTTATGGAAACTAAAATGGTCAATTAAAGAAATAGATTTTTTCTCTTAAATAGTCCTTGCTTTTTCACAAACATTTTTGCTGCTTTTCCTCAATCACAAGTTCATTTTCATCCATTCTTTTCCGCTTTTGGTTACATTCATCTTACAGTTTGCTTCACCTTATCCCCTCCCCTTTGGAATTGAGAAGAATCCTTTCTAGAATTAAGGTTTGAGAGGTTAAGGGCATTTAGTGCGTACTCGCAATGTTTTACTTTTGCATGAGCCAACCATAGAAGTTTGGATTGTATTCTAGATTAGCATAACGGTCCATGTCAAAAGGACGCAGATGCTTACTTGAGTGATGTAGGTGAGAATATCCATGAGGAAGGCACCGGAGTCTATTCGACTGGCAATGTGCAACTCCTCCTCAGTCTCAGAATGCGATCTAAACAAGAGTGGGTTAGGAGCTGCTCTTCCATGGGTCTGTTAAGAATGGTGGTCAACACCCTTAGGAGATTGGAGCTACATAAGTGGGGTCATACTTCGAGGTTTTGATGGCACGTCGTTGCTCATCGTTGGTCATGATTTGGTAGCCCTTTTGTTCCCATTGAAGTCGGAGAGCATACCATTTCCTCAAGGAGGAGTCAGAGTTGGCTAGCTTTGTTAGCTCTTCTAGCTCTTTGTCTGTTTGCAGCGACTTTGCTCCTGCGATATGATGGGATCAACCATTGTGTGCAAGCTTTCTCTCGAGAGATCTCATTGTCAATCAATTCCTTGGATATCTCAGGAATATTGATGAACACGAACTTCATATTTCACCCAAGTGCATGGCAAGGAGCACACTTCCATTGCTAATGTCTAGCTAGGATGGTGAACGTGGCATCCAAGCATCTGATGTAGGTGACTAGATCATCCCCCATGTTCGCAGCCATGGCCATCACAAGGATATATTTACGCTTATAGGAGGGTTTGAGGTGTGTGGGAGGTTGGAGCTAGATAGCTCAACTACTGTGCCTAGCTATTCAATGGGGAGTTTGTCAGCCACTTGTGCGATAGATTGGTCCTATGGCTCGGTTGATGTATTACTCTCAGCATGCAAAGTAGTTGGGACACTGAAAGTGCTAGGTTGAGTTGACCTAGGGCCGACTATTTGTGGCTTTGGTTGATAGAATCCGTGAGGTTCTATGGATTTAGTGCTTTTTGGGGCAATGGATTTCTCATCCCTAATTGGCTCACCACTTTGTGGAGATGGGTTGGAGGGCTTGGATTAAGAAGCATGCATACAATTTCTGGACTTGGACAACCAAATCCAGTTGTTTCCTTTGTAGTAGCCTTGAGCGCGCAATAGGTCTTTGGGTGCCCATCACGCCTTGCTTGTTCGTCTACTTTGGTGGTGGCAGATTTGCCTTTTAGGCCTAGGACATGTTATTTTGTGGTCACATGTTCATGAGGGTTGGCTTCTAAGTGGCTATGGTTGTTGTTTGGGCACCCATTTGAGCTCCTACTCAATGGTGTTGGATGTGTCTTCTTTAGGCTACAACCAATTTGTCTTCATAGGATGGGTCAAGTTACAACCCCCCCCCCCCCCCCCCCCCCCTTAGACCTTCCATTAGGTTCCTCCATTGGGGGAATTATAGGCTCTCATGGAGCTGTGCAACCCTTACTGAAAGCCGTCACTATCTGAACATTGCCAATGGCAAGGTGAATGGACTATGAGTCATAGTTGACATTGCAGTGTGCTTGTTTCTTAAATGCGCATCCTAGTAGTGATTCCTTACCAGCGGTCTTAGTGTTAGGCATTATATAGAAGATCATAGGTAGGCTTTCAGTCTTGATAGAGACCACTATTTTGCACTTTCCCAGCAGTGAGTAGGACTGTCCTCTAAATAGATTGAGTTTAGTATTGGTAGGTTGTAGTTGGGGCTGCCCAATGAGGGTCCAATGATCGTATGTAAGGATGTTACAATTAGCTCCCTCGTCAATGAGTGCATCAAAGATGTGTCTCTTTTGGATAGTCACTGATATGTGTAGGTAGGCAGGTGCCACCACTTCCTCATCTTTATCTTCAATTTTCATGATGTTGGCCACTTGTACCTTGACAAGGTTGGGTTTTCTATGTGTGCTCCTTGCCATCATGTAGATTGGTACTGGGGGCTTGTCACTAGGCTTACCAATTGCCTTAGTGGCTTGCTTGTACTCATCACTATCCCAGAATGGCAAATCGATTGTGGCTAGCACATGCATCCAATATCACTCATCTTCAAGTCAATGGATATACTTGGTGAGTGGCATGTACAATCTTCTAACATGTGCATCACCCTTTAGCATGACTGAGATGACATCTAAGTCGACTGACGTAGTCTTCTAGGTATCCATCTCTACCCTTACCACTTCTATTCAGTTGCCTAGGGGGATTAGATCCTTGCCCCAGTCTTCTATGACTTGTGCATTGTGCATCCAAGGTCAGCCTAATAGGATGTCGTAATCCACTCCCTTCATGGCAATGAAGTTCACAGAAAACTGGATACCTGCGATCTTCAACAACCAATTCTTCAACACTTTGAATGGCCTAACTTTCATTCCATTGGCCAGTGTAATATTAAACCTAGCATTCTCGACAGGTGGGTTACCCAAAGTGTGGAGTATTGCATGGCTAAGCACACTAACTCTTGCCCCTGTGTCACAATCCATTTTTGTATGCCATCTCCTAAGGCTAGGACCAGTAGGACTACATGTATCTTTGTTCCCTCCCAAAAAGCATTAACGTTAAGGACTTGGGCACTGAGTGCAGTGTTAGATTAGGTATCTAAGCTATCGCATCATGATGCTGTAGATTAGCTGCCCCTAGCTCCATTGGTCCTTCAATCCATTTCTTTAGTTCTTGCCCTAGCATCGGATGCTACCTAAGCAGATCTCCCAAGCTTAGAGTCATTGGGGTGGTTACTAGCATTGTAAGAAGATTTCTAGCTTCTTACTCTTATTCTAGTCCAACATTCCTTGGCCAATGGCTTTGACTAGTTTATTAGCCCTGTAGTGTTTAAACTCTATCTAAGAGACACTGCTTTTGTGGTATTACAAACATGTCTTTCGACTTTGGTCGTGGAGGCGAAGCTAGTGTTTTTACACTTAAGAGATCATCAATATCGTCCTCCAAGATGGGGTCAATGTCCTTAAGGTGCTCTTGGGCCTCTTTCACCCACTCCTTGACCTTCTCTATGGCTTCAAGCTAGCATTTTGGGTTGAGTACTCCCCCACCCTAGCATTCCCCTTCTCAGCAATCCTTGGGGCAGATGTCTCTGCCTATGTGTCGATAACCTTCTTTCCTATGGGCAATGTCATAGCACCCTTTGTTTTAAGTGTGATCTTGGCCTCCGTCCTTGTCTTCCTTCGCCTACGGCTCTTTTTTCCTATCAAGGCTGTGTCTAGATTGTTGGATCCAGGCAGTGAGATGCTGTCTTCATCTGTGCCCAAGTCATGACATGTAACGGGATAGGCATGTCCTCTCCGTTAAATGTCTCAACTCCAAATAGCCTCAATGGTATTGATGCCTCATTTGCCACACTAGAGGATGGTTTCTATCTAGGGAATAGGCAAATAAGTGAGTGATTCCACACTCTAGGCATCTAAGATCAACCTTTTCTTGATTAGCCTACTCTCGTTTGAGATAGCATGACAAGATGTGTTATGGGTGACCACAATTCCAATAAGAAATCGGTTCTTGGGTCTACCTCCCTAAGCCTCTATCTCTACCTAGCGCCATGATCGTCACCGATTGATAATCCATTGTAAACAAACTAATTCCCACAAGAAGCCATTAAACTGAAAATACAAGAAATAGACATAAAATGCCAAGAAACCATAGCCAAGGTAGCTAGGCATGAAATGATATTACCAATGTTGGCTGAGAATCAAGTGATGAATGGCTGAAGCATGGTATGCATCCCAAGCTATGGTGGCCAAAAGTATTCACCCTCTTAGATGGTGGGAGGTTGAGACCTCAAGTATATAATGTTTGAAAAATAGCAAAAAGATAGTTCACATGTTACATCTCCAGCTTTATACTTAAGCCTAGCCTACCCTAGACTAAGGCATTTATGCTTTATTACAAGCAATCCTGGCCTAAAAGAGTTTTGTCCTCAAAGCTGGAATTGGAACAATTTACAAGGAAAGACTACAAGGATAGCTTTGTAAGTGATGAATCCATGCTAAAATGAAACTCCATCTCATATGTCAATGAAGTACAAGTATGAAATTTGAGTATACTGCTAGAAACTGTCCAAAACAGGCTGCTGCACAAGAATGGCCATAAATTGAAGAAAAAATATCCAATCACCATGTATGAGCTACAGAATTGTAGAGGACCATCCCTAGTATCCAATCATGCCATAAAAATCCAATTTTTATTATTACAAAGCAATTGTTTTTATGATAGAAATTTAATACAGCAAGTTCTCCTGTTCAAATATTACTCTGTTTCTTGCAAAAGCCATGGAAAAGAATCAAGGTATGATGATGGTTTCCAAGTAGACTCCTCCATGGGCAAACCTCGCCATTTAATAAGGTATTCCAGTAGTGAACTGTTCCTTAAAACCTTTTCTCTTTTGCCAATAATCTTTTCAGGCTCATAAATGATGAGACCATCTTCATCTATGCAAGGTAGCTCCTCTAAAACCTTTATGGTTGGACCCACATACTTCTTGAGTTGGGAAACATGGAAGGTAGAATGAATCCTTGTTGAAGAAGGTAAATCAAGCTTATATGCAAGCTCACCAACTCGCTTGAGGATTTGATAAGGCCCATAGTAACGATGAGCCAACTTATTATGACTGCCTTTGAGAGAAGCACACCTAGATTTAGGCACTTTTCAATATCCTTCTTCAAACTCCAAAGGCCTCCTCTTTTCATCAGCATAAGCCTTCATAACATCTTGTGCCTTTCTAATGTTTTCCTTGCATTGATGTAAAAGAGCTTCCATTTTCTCAACTTCAGCCTTGGCTTGGGGATTCACGTCTTCATGAAAAAGAGCTGAAGGTATTTGCACTTTGTATCCATAAAGGGCTTCAAATGGCGACATGCCAATGCTCATATGATGAGTGTTATTATAATAGAATTTAGCAAGATGTAGCCAATGATCCCACAAAGCTTGAGTGTCATGGAAAAAATGTCAAAGATAAACTTCAAACTACTTATTGACATGCTCCATTTGGCCATCTGTTTGGGGATGATATACCATGCTAGGAGTCAAAATTGTTCCCATAGAAGTGAACAAACTCCTCCAAAAACTTTCCATGAACTTAGTATCACGATTGGATACTATTTTCAATGGCATACCATGAAGCTTAAAAAGACATTCCATGAATTGTTTAGCCACTTGCTTTGCTATAAATTGAGCCTTGGTAGGGATGAAATGAGATGATTTAGTCAACAAGTCTACCACCACATAAATGCTATTCCACCCATGCTTTGTTGTAGGTAATCCCATAATAAAATCCATCATAATTTCAGTCCACTTGCCTTGAGGAATAGGGAGTGGTTGAAGTAAACCACCAGGTAGAAGAGAGGAGTCTTCATTTTGTTGACACGGAAGACATTGTATAACATAATCCTTGACATCCCTCTAAATGCCCTTCCAATAGAAACTCTTATAGATATTGTCAAATGTTTTGAAAACCCCATGGTGTCCCACTAAAGGTGAAGAGTGCATCTCATGCAAGATTCAATCTTTAAAAGAAGATTGTGGTGTTAAGTAGAATCTACCATGATACCATAAAAGATTGTTGTGCCATTTGAGATTGGGATACTCTTCTCCTTTACCTTGCTAAAATTCCTTCATCATCTTTGATGCTTTCTCATCAAGCAAATACTCTTCTTGAATGTCATGGATCCAATCCTTATGCATGGTTGAAATAGTAAAGATAGAACATGCCCACATTCTTGATAAGGCATCGATCACCAGATTGTCTTTTCCAGCCATACAAGATATCTCAAAATCATATCCTTGAAGAGTAGCTAACCATCTTCGTTACTTGGAGAAATCTGGGCATATAAGGATAGGTGTTGAAATTAGAAGAGATTTTAGCTCATTGAAACTTTGATTGGTGATGGAGTCCCAAAAGAAAGCCTCCTTTTTGAGTCTATTCGTCAATGGAGTTGCCATATGAGCATAATTCTTGATGAACCTCCTATAGAAAGATGATAACCCAAGGAATCCTCTCAAGGAGCTTGCATTTGTAGGAGTAGGCCATTCTTTAATACATTTTACCTTATTGGGGTCCACTCTAATGCCTTGCTCTCCCACAACATGACCTAAGTATTCAACTTCATTTTCCATGAAAGAACACTTTCTCATCTTGGCAAAGAGTGTGTGTCTTCGTAATGTGTCAAAGGCCTCTCGTATATACTTCAAATGCTCATCCTTGTATTTGCTATAGATTAGGATACTATCAAAGAAAACAAGGAATATTTTGAACAAGAAGGGCTACAATATTTTATTCACAAGGGCTTGAAAAGTAGCGGGTGCATTGGAAAGTCCAAATGGCATAACCAAGAAGTGGTATAATCCTCTTTCAACCCTAAAGGCTGTTTTGAACTCATCTCCTTCCTTCATTCAGATTTGAAGATAACCCGATCGAAGATCTATTTTAATGAAGATCTTTGCATCTTTAAGCTCAACCAAAAGATCATCAATTCGGGGAATAGGATACCTATTCTTAACTATTGACTTGTTCAAATCCCGATAGTCAATACACATGCGAAACGATCCATCCTTCTTCTTGACTAAGAGTACGAGAGAGGAAAACGATGATTGTCTTTGCTAAATTAAACCCATTTGCAGCGATTCTTTGACTTGTCGCTCCACTTCTTCCCTTTCAAACTTGGACAAGCGATAGGGAGGTTTGTTGATGGGCTTTGTGTTAGGCAAAAAATCAATAGGATGGTTAACCTCTCGCTTTGGAGGTAAAGATGATGGTGGCTGAAATAAATCCTTGTATTCCTCCAATAGCCCTTCCAATCTTGGATCCATTTTTTTAAAAGAAGAAGATGGTTGATTTGTTGATTTCCCTTCATCTACTTTTGCAAGAAAAAGAGTGAAGATGAGTGACTTGGCATTGATTTCTTTTCACAATTTCTTCATGGAGATGAATTCTATTTGTTTGTGGTCTATGCATTTCAACTCTATGTGTTGTCCTTTTGCCAATTAAATCCCATTTGCATTTTCTCTAAGTCTAAGGTGAATTTTCCAAGTGTTTTCAGCTAATTACATCCAATAACAATGTCAATAGGACCCATATCAATCAAGTCTAGTTTTATTGTGTAAGAGGGCGATAGCTCAATTGAAGTACATGGACGCACTTCTTTACTAGACTCATATGCACCATTGGCAACTTGTATCTACAAGGAATAATCCATATCAATGGGTAGCAACTTAAGCCCATTCAAAGATTTGATGTTGATGAAGCTATGAGTGCTACCCGTATCCACTAAAATATGTGCAATCCTGCCATTAATGAAACCTTTGAGTCTAAGTGTATTTTCCTCTTTGCAACTGATCCATGCATCATGTGAGATGTACACAAGGAAGCATGAGAATCATGGAAACCATCTAGATCAAATAGAAATCCATCCATGGAATCATAGAATTCTTCATTGGTGGCATGCTCTTCTTCACGAATCTCTTCAACCATTGGATATGCATTAACATGCAGTGAATTTTCCTCTTGATCTTCTTCTTCTTCAACTTCCACTTCTTGAGTGATCACCATGTTGATTTTTGAGTTCTTAGCTTTTACACTTTAGCTTATGATCTTGTGACCACTTCTCCCCACGTTTGAAGCATAATCCTTTTGGATGCATTTCTCTAAGCTTGTCGTGAGGAAGGAAGTTGTTGTTAGAACTATTTTGGGGTAGTTTAAAAGGATTTTCAGCTCTTGAAAAAGTACCTCTTGCCTCAGCCACATTTCTAAAAGTTTTTCCCTATTTCTGTACATACTTTTCACCCTATTTAGAGGCATAAACAGTGGAAAATGTTGACACTTTGCTATTATAACTGTTTTGACTGTTATAACCCCTGTTTTCTTGCTTAAAAGAGTCTCTTGATGGGATGAAAACTTGCCCATATTTTGTAGGTTGATTAGAAATATTATTGCCCATACTCATTTGCTAGAAATTTCCTGCATCTCTCTTGTACTTCAAGGAGTATCTTTTTGCCAATTGTATGGCCTCATGTAATGTTTTTCGTTGTTGAGCTCCTACCTTTGATGATAGGGCAAGGTCAAGACCAAAAATGTATTTATTGAGCTTAGCAAAATCTAAAATTCTTTCATCATACATGGAGAGATTCAAGTAAGTGTTAGAATAGTCTCTAACAGACATTCCTCTTTGAGTGCATGCATACCATCTTCTTTGAAGTCTTTCTTTTTCCAAAGGAGAAACAAAGACATCAATAATTGCTTGCTTGAACTCCTCCCAAGTGTCAAAGTTTTTCACAATATTTTGCATGTAACGCCACCAAGTATGGTCGTAACCTTCAAGATGAAGAGCCCCGAAATAAATCTTAGCTTCTTCACTTCTAGGATAAAGGGTGAAGTACAACTCAAGCTTATTAATCCACTCCTCCCATTTGGAAGGCGAAGTGTTATCTCCTTTGAAATCATTGATATTGATCTTTTCCTTATATTCTTTTTCATTATAAGATGGCTGCCCATAAGAATGGTGTCTCCTTGAATCTTTGCTCTATGAATTTGGCCTAAAAGTAGGTGGCCCAAAACCATAAGATGAAGGTTGTCCATTTGAAACATGCTCTTGGTTTGGGATGTCATGGGCCGATCTTCGCTCATCATACCTTCCACCTTCAGTAACTTGATTTGTTGATTGCATTTCCTTTTTGTACATTTGAAGGCTGATGATAAAAAGTCTTGTAGAAGGGGTCACAACCATGATAATCATTGTCCCATCAAGTGTTGTCTTGTTCCCCTTCATGTCTATGATTATCTTTTGGGCTACTATACTGAGGCCTTGGGGTATGAATGCCATGCATTTGTGAAGGATAATGGTTGCCCCTCACTCTAGATGGCTATCCCCTTTCAAAAGTGTGCATAATTGGTAGAGACTTCTTTTTGCTTGGAAGGGAAGGATTACCAACTAAGGGAATTCCATGGGAGTCTTCAATAGTTTGAGGTTCCCTTTGTGGCTTTCTTCGAATTTCTTTTATGGCTGAGATGAGTTCTTGGAATAAAGATTTGTTGCTTTGCTACAAATAAGAGATTCCTTGGTTTACTTATGCCATCCCCTGCAAAAAACCTTGATTCATATGTGTTAAACCTTTGTTCAAAGTCTTCAAATCCTTAGAAAGCTCTTCATTGACATGTCCCAACTCTTTTGATAGCAAAATAATTTCATTCCCTGCATGCACTTCATGTATGCCATGCTGTCCTTGATGTGTGATGTAAGCAATCCCAATGCTTGAATATTCATCTATTTGTTTAACATTATGGGCTTCATTTATGTAATTTTTATCCTCTTGAAAGTCCCTAACACCATCATTCAATGCCTCAGTAATGGGATCTTTCTTCTTATTCCTGGCCATTAGGAGACAATGATGTAGTAGTAAAGAATTTGCCACTTAATCCCTTATTTCTCTCAGAATATAGAATGAATCCCAATGCTTAATAGATCTTTGGGAATTAGCTTATATGGGGATATACCATATTTCAAAATATATGGACTTGGGTTGGATACTTTGGGTGGAACAATGTCAAATAGTATTCCCCTCTATGCTTTTTGGGTGCTGTCTTAGTATACCTAGTGTTAGAAAATCAGCAACAATAACTTGAGCTCCCGATGTCAAATTGCAAATTTTTTTAATTCAAATCGAAGCTTAGAATCTCTCTTCAAATGCAGCTATCAAGTTTCTAATTTGAATCAAGATAGAATTTTCTGTGATTGAATCTTCAGGTCTGAACAAGAATTTCCTACACCCTCTCCACCACTTGTAACTACCTTGTTTGACCCTTTAGGAATACCCTGAGTGGAAGAAACCCTTGTAAACCAATGTATTAACTAGAAGAGGGTTGTGGGGTACATGTAGGGCTCAAGGATAACCTGTAGATTGGTATATACCTACTGTTTGGTCTATAAAAACTCTGTCCAATACCTGTAGGTACCCTGAAAATAGGAGATGCCTTGCACCTCTTCCAATGTTATTCCAATGGAATCTTTAACCACTTGTAGTACCCTGAATAGGGCTGATCATTGTTGTACTACTACCAAAATTTGATAATGGGGAATGTACCTGCACCTAAAATTGAAAATTGCATGGGCTCCGAGACAAGAGAGGTGTGCAAAGTTCCACCTTAAGTCAGGTTGTGCACCCCTTTAGGGTCTTAATCGGGAAGGGAGGGTCACCTCACTTTTATCTTCTCGACTGCCCTGGCATCCACTTTTCCTTATGGGAACCAACATGGCAAGTATATTCAAATGGCTAATCAAACAAGGATGCTATGCATCGACTGAAAAAGCCTTTAAATTCTTTAATGAAATGCAAGTGGGTATTGGGAAATGACTGAATTGAAAGGGCTATGGATAGGGCATTACCCTTTAGCGGTGACTCCCTACTTTTACAATATTCCCACTCACAATTTTCATAATTATTTTAGTCCTATAGTATCAATATTCAATCATCCAACAAAATCCAAGTTAAGTAGGCTGTGAGTAGCATTTATGCAATCAATTGGGCATCAACATTTGAATGGGCAAGAAAGAAATTTATCAAGCAATCATAATCAGTCTTAGGCTGAGTTCTACATGAGCATCAACATTTGAATGGGCAGGAAAGAAATTTATCAAGCAATCATAATCAGTCTTAGGCTGAGTTCTACATGCCCTTCAATGGGAATTAAGAGGTTCTATTACACTCAATCTCTCTTATGAACAATGGGTCTGGTTCAACAATTGGATGAAAAGAGAGATTAAGCTGAAAGCAATAGAATTACCTCTTTAATGTTGATGAAGAGTAGTTGATGAATCCAACCAATCAACATTCAACATAAACCACACCATCAATAGACCAAGATTTGAGATCATAAGACCAACTTCAAGAAAGCTTTGTCCAATATGATTGCTCCCATGTAATCTTCAGATCCCGATCAATTGGATTGCTCTGATGCAATCAAGACAAGCTAAAGATTTGATAGAAGTCTACAATAGCTTATTGGAGAAGATCCTTTGAACTTTGTAGAGTGTAAATTCTTGTTAAAATCAAGGATTCCATGAATTTTCAGACATTGCCATGTTCAAGAGGCTGAAAATTCCTTCAATATTGAAGAAATTATTCAATGTAAGCCCAATATTTAAGAAATACCTTCAATTGAACCTTTTTGGGGTTGTAGACAATAAAAGCCCCATGAATTGAAGCCTCAATGAAGCAAGATTTGATGAAGATTGATGGCTGCCCTATTTTTTTCCAATCTCAAATGAGGAAAATGCTTCAATCTTGCTTGGAAGCTCCAATGTTTGCTTAATGTCAGTCCAATGCTTGATGTAGATGCTTGCCCTTGCTATTAGGAAGCTAGAAGAAGTCAAGAAGAGGCCAAATCTTCAAGAAATTGAAGGATTCTTCATGTTATACATTTTGAGCTGTGGCTAGGGTTTCAAGAGAGCTTCAATCTTGAAGAGAAGAGAAGGAAGTATGCCATTGATGCCTTGTAGATCACCTTTGTGATCCAAATGACCTTGTAGAAGAGTTTGTAGCCTCCAATCTCTACACGTTTGATCAAATAGCAATTTCAAGTGCTGTAAAAATGGCACAAAATGCTGCCAGATTGGTTCTTCAACATCATGATGAATACTTCACCAAATCCAGACATATAGGTGTTTGATGCCAGGCTTAGGATGCCTAGTTTGGTCCTATAGCCAGGGGATGCCCATGGGATCTCCATCCTAGGAATGGCTGGTTTAGCATCATTAGGTGCCAGGAGAGCCAATGGGACTCCCCTCTTGAAAAAGTTTGGTGGCCGATTCACTAGGTAATAAGGCTATCTATATGGTTACGGGAGTCTCCTTGGTAGCCTACAATACAAGGTATCGTGGCCAAAACCTACTGCAATTTGCACAAGGTAGGGACCTAAGATCATGACACTCGACTAGCAAGTGGTTTTTGCCACAATACACACATTGGACGTGTGGGCGCATTGTTCTCCTCACCATTTCTTGTAGCCTTACTATCTCCATCTTCATCTCCGCTAGCCCTAGTTCTGATCAGTGCTCTTTCTCTTATCCTGGCTATTTGGATAGCCGACCTTTCACTGGATGTGGTTGCCCTTTTTTGAGGTTCTAGAGCTAGTCTCGTCTTGGTTGGAGCTCCTGGAGCCCCTCTCCTTGAGCTAGTCATCCACTCAAATTTCCTCTTCAAAGATCCTAGGTAGCGTGTCTCGCTGTAAGATTGAGTTGCTTGCTAAGGCCTTGTAGAGTTCCTCACTTAGTAGTCAGTTGATGAAGACCGTGGATAGTACTCTTTCTGTGGGTTGTTCACTTGTCAGGATTCTCTTAAAGAGACTCCGTTGATGAAGCCTCAAAGACCTACTTGAACTGCTCTACAAAGCTATAGGGATCATTGTTGGTACTTTTCCACCAATTTATTAGCAATGATAGGGATTTTTGATTGGTGCTTCAAGCCTTGGTTGACTCCTAGACTTGTGAGCAACAATGTCGCAAGTGCTGCTACGCTCTACTTTGCGGAGGTGTTGTCCAGCAGTCGCTTCATCAGAAGCTAGCTTAGTGTAAGGTCTCCTTCTAGCTCTCTCTCTCTCTCTCTCTCTCTCTCTCTCTCTCTCTCTCTCTCTCTCTCTCTCCATGTCAGGTCCTAATTGATTTCTATTTGCTAAGGCTAACACTCGCTGGATCTCCTGCATTTCTATGTCTCTCTCTCTCTCTCTCTCTCTCTCTCTCTCTCTCCATGTCAGGTCCTAATTGATTTCTATTTGCTAAGGCTAACACTTGTTGGATCTCCCGCATTTCTATGTTTTGTCACAAGCTTTCAGCTTGCTATTCCTGATTATAGGCCACTATGCTTTGCAAAGCTTCCCGCGCTAGTCTCCTCTCCTCTTCGAGGTCAGCTATGATTTCCTCGGCTAGCCTACCATGGTGGTCCATTCAGGTTTGCAAGTCGTACTTTCTCACCATCTCTTGAATTTCATTCAAAAATTCCCCCAGATTAAGCTCTTCATCACATCTGCGGTTCATGCTCATCTCGACCATATACGCGGTCTCTTGTTTCACCAGATTGTCGATGAGATTGATCAAGTTGGGTAGATCCACTCCTCGAATGGTGTCGGTTCTTTCTGCATTTAGCTCATGTGTCACATCCTTGCTTAGTCCTATACTTGGGGTTGTCAATCACCCAACTACGTTTCACGGTCTTCTACTATTGGTGGGTTTGTTTTGATTGTTAAGTATGAGTGAGTTCCTTATTATTTACAAATAGTCATCAACTTACACTCACTCGGTGTGTGTGTGCGTGTTTCCTTCCGTGCACTGTGCAAAATCAGGCTTTCACCTTTTCTTAAATACACTTCAAGTGCTGGAAAACAATGTGGGTGCGAATACAATGTGACAATTGCAGCTCTCGTACTCTCGTCTATGTACTCAACCCAATGGGGCTCTAGGCTCGATTCTTGGCCATTCTTGCTGTGGTGATTAGAGTCTGTCCTGCATCGTTTAGCTCATTCAAGGTCAAATTGGGGTTTGCTAGTTAGTCTATGGCTCTAAGCATGTCGAATATGCTAATATGAGTGTCAACACTGTTTGTGGCCGTTCGGCTACAATTTCTAGGGTTAGATTTGCTTGTAAGATTTTTGGTGAATTATCCTGTTGTGGGTTGCACTCTCCATTGTCCCGAGCACGCTAAATTTGTGAATTTTGATGTCTCAAAATCTAGTCTGATTTTGTAGAGTTCGATTCTGCAAGTCTGATTCCAAGAATCGGACGTCTGATTTGACCGGTGGTCGATTTTAGCGGTCTAATTTTGAATGGTCCAATTTTTGAAATTGGACAGGGTATGTCCAATTGGACAGGATGGGTCAGTCCAATTTGAGTGTGTTCGATTGCCAAAATTGGATAGGGTGGTCAGAGAGATCGACTTCCATAATCGAACGAGGTCATAGGTTCAAGTGACCGATCCTCATGATCAGATGCATGGCAATGGTCCACTGTCTGATAATTAGAATCGGATGGGTGTAGGGTATCTGAACGTCTGATTCTAGGAATGCAGTATATGAGAGAAGGTGTGTATTTTATGGATATGATACTAAAGGTTATCTTGCATGCTACAAGTTAGAGATGAAACTTAGAGGTGTTCCAAATGAATGCATGCTTAAAGAATTTAAACAACTAGCGATTTTAGATTTGCATGAGCAAATACATGAATTGGACGGCGTATATGAAGATGTTGTTATACAAGTTGGTGAGACTGTTATTTGGAATTGCAAATAGGGAAAACTTTTGGTGATGTAGGTGTTCTAGAAGATCAAGGTATAGGGAAAAGTTAAGGTATGATGAATTTTGGAAGCAAATTTGTGCAAATCTTAAAGCAAAGAAATATGCATACCTTATCAAAGATGGTGATGTTCTAGAACCTCATGATGAGGACAGAGTTCAAGTTCTCCATGCACAATTGGAAAACTAGGTTTTGGAAAATTCTACATAGGTCAAAGATATAAACTTAATTGAAGCTGAACAAAAGTTTTCAAAGGTGATGAATGTCACAACTATCTCCAAGAGCGGTTCCAGCAAGGATGGAGATGAAGGTGTAGACCATCTTATGACTAGCTCAAAGAAAAATACTATCTACATGGACTATTCTTTGGCTTTTGATTATGGTTTATATGATTGTGATTTTACTATGGAGGATGATGTGTAGTCTCTTGATGCATTTAGTGAGAAGGTTTGCTATGATGATGCTATGGAAAGGGAAACTAATGCTATTTTTATGATGCATGTTGAATCTTGTGATGCTGCAGTTCACAAACATCTTATGGAGGATAACAAGGAGGAGGAGTTTTTTACAAGTCATAATACCCCTATGTATGATATATGTGATGAGGTTTCTTTTGGTCATCATAGAGGTGATTTATAGGATTATTTGGCAGTCAAGGAAGACATGGAACTTTTGGCTCTTCCCGATGAAGGTTTAGAGGGGTTTTTCATTCTAGATGATAAGAGTAACAATCAGTGTAAGGACAAACCAGATTTAATGCAACAGGGACAAGAGGATAATGAAGAGTTCATGCAGATGTTTGTAGAGGCTCTAAAGGATTTATCACCTAGCACAAATGTTGTACAAGCAGTTATTTAGATTCCAAATGAGGTTATTGTATCAAATGTGCTACTTATGGATGATGAGATCTCTTACTTTAGAGGGGTTGATGATGATGTGCTAATGTTTATGCCTTTTATGGAGATTGATATGGATATAAAAATCAATGTGGTTAAGGCACAAACAAGACTTCTTCTATTGAAGGAGGAAAGAGATCTTGGAGTCATGGGAACCAGCTAAAGAAGATTTGGATGCTATGGAGAAGATTTTTGCAAGAGAGAAGACCAAGCCACTAGATGTTGTGATGATCTATGAAAACTTACCTACTTTGATATGTCCATATGATCCAGGAGGATGTTGTGATAACCTATGTCAACTTACCTACTTGTCATATTATCTAGATGATTACCCATATGATCTTGGTGGGAATAATGCTACAAGTGGTAAACAAGTTGGCCCATCTAGAGGATGTGCACGTATGGAGGGGGAGGATGTCTGGCACTGTGCGTCCACCACAGCAAATCCACTTTGGAGTGTTTTGATTAAAATCATCTCTGTGGAGGATAACTTGGGGTCTTGAGATTGGGCTTATTGCTGATTCATTATTAGTTTCAATGCCATCAATGCCTGCAAGACTATGTGTGACAAGTTTCAACAAAGCTATAGACCATCCCTAGCTTTTTAAAAACTTGTGGTAGACAACATTGATTGACATAATTAGTAGTGTTCACACTTGAAACCAACCACATCTATACCTCTAATATTTGTGTATTCCAAGTTGGCATCTCTCTTTTTAAGAGAGGAGCACTGGCAACATAGGTGTCCACCAATTCATTTTGTACAAAGAATATGCTCATGTCAACTAGCATGTAATAGTGGCCCTGTAGCTCTACGACATACGTTGTTGTTTGTCAATGGTACTTTTGATGCTAAAAGAGAGGTTGCTTCAGCAACTTACAAGGGTCTATGAGTGAGCTGCTGTGGCTCTGCACATCAAAGGGGAAGGTTCCTATTCAAAGGAACCAAAGTTTTAATTCAGAAGTTAGACTCAGCAGCAACTTTTTTTTTTGAAGGAGCATAGAAATGTGCTTTCAATATTGGGCCTTTTGATTGGCTACGTGCAAAAGAAAGGCGTTCAACATGGTTTTTTTTTTGGACTTTGTGCCTTACTTTCCCTTAGTTAGCCCCATCATTTAGATATTCTAGGAGCACTATTCATGGGAGGCCCTGCTTTTTGAAGAGGGAGCCAGTGTGTTTGGTGGGGGGATTTCAATTCGAAATGGCGACAACATTGCTAGTGCATGGGAAGGAGAGATTTTACTCCACATGAACAGGGTGTCTACTTTGACCTCAAACTGACATGTTGTTGCAATTATGGAGAGAAATTGAGAATAAACCAACTCTATGGCAAGACCCACAGTATCATGAGCTACCATAATGTAACGTGTCCACCTGTAATCTTTAGGACACATCTTAGCAGTCCATCGAAAAGGATGTCTAGAAAGCTCTGCCCAACACTCCCATGAAATGTTACAGGGTTTGCGATCTAGGACTTTCCGTGTCTGCCACGTAGCGGAACTATTCCGGCCGTTCCCACTTAGGACCGACCTGAATTAGGGTTTTCCCTATCGGTCATTTCTTAGCGGCAACTAGTGTCGAACCTGAGTGAACTACTTTACACAGAAACGCCAGGTCCGAAGCGGATTCATGCTGCACTTGGTTCAAGGAGAATGGGAAACGAGAGGGATGTGAAGCTCAACCTCTCTACCATAAGGCATAGTCCCATTCCATTCCCCTAAAATAACGTAAATCGAGATCATTTATAATTTAGACTCTAGGTCAATGCTCTTGTTGTTCGTGTTCTTTGAACGATCTTCTTGCTGTCCATCTTGATTGAGAAAAGTTCCCGGCCAACCGGGACCACCCATCTGTAGGACGGACCCATGGCCACATCCACCGCACTTTCCTCGGGTTGTTTAAGTTATCTAATTACCTACCACATTTAGTTGGACATGTATCAATCAGCTTCCTTAATTAGCCCGTTAGGCACTGGTTCCTTCACGTAATCATAGCACTTGACATAGAAAAGCAATGTCAAACAAGTTTCTTTTCAATAGGATATCATATTTATCTTTGAAATACATAAAGTCCAGCTCGTAGGCTTATCCGTAATTCTCTCGAAGGCTATCCAACAATCCATAGGGATTACTAATCCAAGATTTCGCTCATAGACTAGTATGCAGGCCGCGAGATCCAATCCTGAGTCACGTTGGCCTCTTGTGCAGGGCCCCGAAGGTGAGGGATTTACGGCCAGATCCCCCTCTAGCGCCCAAGCGTCCTCCTGCTCCAAGTAGTGCTCAACGGAGAGACCTCTCGCGGCGGGTTCGGTCCACCTTCCCGGCGTGGTTAACAACCCCCTTGGTTAGGGTCAGGTAGGCAGTCAGGGGTAACTGAAGCTGCCTCTCCCTTCAGGCCTTCAACCTGAAGCATTAGATATCTTTTCATCCCTTAATTCTTTGAGCAAACGAAGCATATGCTCTTAAAACTATTACAAGCACAATCATTTCCATTGGTCATTATTTTTGGCCAACTGCTTAGGAGCCAATCCTTCTTTCTGCATGCATCCAGCACTCGATCCGGGATCAATTGCAACTTGGCAAGATCCCCAAGGGTTTGTTTGTTAACCCTATATCCTTGGGTTAGGGCCGTACCCTATTAATCCAGCTTAACCATTACCTTAAGTTCATATGTTATTTCAATTTATTGATTGGTCTTTTGCTTCCAAGAAAATATATAATCCCCGTATTCTTGGTCACTTTACCCAAGAAAGGTACTCTATCAGGACAATTAGTCATCCTCTTGCAAGATAAACTTGCGTAAGAATCTGATAATTCATTCCAAGGAATTGGTCATTTCCTTGTGATCAAATCACAAGATCATGCAATTCTGCAAGTTGTTGCACAAGTGTCGCATCAAACTATGGGACTATTCTACCCATCAATGGTGTCTTCTAATCACGATATTATGATTAGATATAACAATTCGTTCTTGATTGTATTAGGCCGACATTGTCGGTCCTAGGGTTCCGAGTTCCATCTTTTTAGTGAGAGATTCTTAGGAAAACCCTATATCACTTCTCGCAAGTATGTTTCAATGTCCCTACATTCCGTGAATGTGGGCAAGTCTTTAGGGTATAGGAATTTCAGCTTTGGTAATACGAGCAACTAGGTAATGCCCTTAACGTGCTAACCCTAGTTAGCTCTTTGGGATATGTTGCATTGAATTAACCCTTCCTAAATGAGTACCTTGCGGTTTTAGGTGTTTAGGTTTAAACCAATTTAACTTGTCTATTCTTGAAGATAATTACGCTACCATTTCCATAACCACATGATTCATTGTCTACGTGTAAGTTGATTTACAAACCATAACCTTTCGGGTTACGATCAAATCATAGGTTAAGTTATAGCATCATTTCAATTGATCATCCTATAACATGCAAATAAGATTCATGCTACTAGGCTTTTAGGATTTTATGTTTAAACAGGCAGCCTTTTTCTACTTTCATTTTCGAATGAATTTGTCATATGCAAAACTTACACAACCTTTCGTTGATTTGAATTTTTAGGCCACTTGCCTAGTTAAATCTTCTTCGTGCAGTCCTAGCAATTTCCTACGATTGCTAGCAACTTTCTTAAATAATCATTTCGAAAAAGATGTTCAATAATGCAATATGCGGTTTATTCCTTTCATGCTTAATCAAAGTGTACTATCATAATTTTCGTTTTGTAAAGATGGGCATTAATTAATCTAAATAATGCATAAAGCCACTTGTTAGAAATGCATAGAAATCTTATGCTCACTTTATTTTTTTCGTTTTATTGAAAGATACGAATGACTGAATTCTTCTATCGTGAGCAATTTCCTTTAAATTAGTCAAAGTATTTAAATCAAAGGATGCATCCTATCTCCAAAAATGATCCATGCACGATTGGATTATAACGACGTAAATAAAAAATTAGGAAGAAATAACCTGGACTTGTGGTGAAATGTCCACATGGATGTTAGGAGAGGATCCTCCTGCGGCTGCGCCTTATGCTTTCTTAGGAGCCATCGCAAATGCGGCCTTTTCGTCTTGGAATAAATGGGCTTTTAAACCCACTAGAGAGGTAATAACAAAGCCCCATGGAAAGGGTCTTCGACTCGGCCTAGTGAATGTTTGTGGAGAACCCAAAAAAAGGGGGAAAAGCCTTAACTCCTGGGTTAAGTGAGCTCTTCAAAGGCCCTTGGGAAAAATGGAAACCGGGGGGGGGGGGGGGAAGAGGGTGTCGTGTGAAGGCCAAGAGAAAGGGGTTCCAAGGTACCCCAAGGTTTGAAATGATCCTTGAGTAAGAACGCGAGGGGGGAAAAAAGAAAGGCTTAATGGCTTCTTTTTTTAACTTGGAGAGGGTCCATGGGGAAGGGGGGTTTAAAATCTTTCGAAGGTAAGGCTTAGTAAAGCCATGGGAAAGGGCTTAGTGGCCTTTTTAAGACCCACAGGAAAGGGGAAAAAAAAAGTGTAAAAGATCCTTACGAGGGGATTTTTTAATGGGGAAAAAAGGGTGTAAAAGATCCTTAGGAGGGGATTTTGTGTGGGGGGAAAAAGGGTGAAAAAGACCCTTAGGAGGGGATTTTGTGTGGGGGGAAAAAGGGGGCTTAAAGAGCCCCCCTTAGAAGCTTCTAAAGCTTCTAGAAGGAACTTGTGGTGTCTAGGATATGAGATGGTGGTAGGCGACTGACAGACAGTAGTGGGCGGCTTCACGAACTCCTCCCCTCCACGGTAGCTCCTCGAATCAGCGGCACAAGCGATTCCTCCCTCCACTCTCGACCAGCAGAGTGATTCCCTTTCTCGTCCAGCTCGGCAGCGATTAAGCAATCTCCCACGGCTTCCTACCTCTCGCTCTGTGGCAACGGCGACACCAATTATTTCTTCCTCCTCTCTGTCAATGGTTGACAGTATGGTGGCTTCTACTATCCTCTCACGATCACCTTTCCAGCTCCACCTCATACATAGTTTACTTAGGTGAGGGGAGGGGATCCTCCCTCTCCCAGGCGGCATTGTGCATGCCCTTGCCCCCTCCACAGCATCTAGCAGGGATGCTTATTCATCCCACTTTCCCTCCCTCTCCCCCAGCATGACAATCGGCTGGGGGAAGGAGGGAATTAAAAAATTTTCCATAAATTTCAACAATTATTCTCATGACCTCCTATTAAGAGGAGGTTCATGCGAAGAACGCATACTTAGAATCGGAAATGTTACATTCTCTCCCCCTTGGAGGAATCGAGATGTCCTCATCTCGAGATAAACTGGGGATATTGGTGGTTGAGAGTGCTTTCATCTATCCAAGTGGCATCCTCCTCAAGATAATCTTTCCACTGGACGAGGCATTCTCTCAAGGTTCTAGATCTTAGTTGTCTCTCCCTAACATCTAAGATCCTGTCAGGCCGTAGTTCAAGGATTCCTTGACTAGGCATTACAACTTGTTGGTCATCAAGTACATGGCTAGGATTAGATACATACTTCTTCAATAGGCTAATATGGAATACATTATGAACCTTTAGGTTCTTAGGGAGTTGCAGTCTATAAGCATTAGGTCCTAGGCACTTAAGGATCTTGTATGGTCCACAATACCTTGGACTTAGCTTTTTGCAATCTCCTAAGGATAGAGAACTCATCTTTGGACGTATGCAAATGAAGACCATATCTCCTTCCTCAAAGATTCTATCTTGACGCTTCAAATCCGCGTATGCCTTCTGTCTATCCTTGGCGGCTTGGATGTCCTGTCTTATTGAATTTATTTGGTCATCCATCTCTTTCAACATCTGCCTTGAAGCTTCAACCCTCAAGGTTGGATCTAAGAAGTTTAGGGGACTTCGACAGTCATGACCATACAATGCTTGAAAAGGGGTCATTTGAATGCTTTGTTGGTAAGAAGCATTGTAGGAAAATTCAACCAAAGGCAAGTATTGAATCCACCTTTTTGGCTCACGACAGTAGTGTGCCCTAAGCATATCCTTGATAACTTGATTGACTCGCTCTGTTTGACCATCAGTTTGGGGATGGTAAGCTGTGCTAAAACAGAGTTGAGTCCCAATGGCTTCAAATATAGCTTTCCAAAAGTGTGATGTGAAGAGAGAATCACGATTACTAATGATTCTTCTGGGTAGCCCATGTAGCTTGAATATCTCCTTGATAAAAAACCTTGCAATGTCTGAGGCTTTATAGTTTGTCTTCATTGGAATAAGGTGTGCAACCTTAGTAAGCATGTCAACCACAACCATGATGGAGTTGTATCCCCCCTGAACTTGGGGTAGGCCAACAAAAAAGTCCATACTGATGAATTCCCATTTCATTTGGGAAATGTCAAGTGGTTGTAACTTCCCTGGCATCTTGACATGTTCGGCTTTGATATGTTGACAAGACAAACACTCAATGACATATTTGAGAACGTCACCTTTAAGCCTCTCCCAATAGTAGCTCTTCCTAACTGCATTGAGGGTCTTGGCATAGCTAGGATGTCCTGAGAAAGGGGAATCATGAGCTTCCCACAATGTCTTCTGCTTAAGTGACTGGCTTGCCAGTGTACATAGTCTCGTTCTATAGTAGACAAGTCCACTATTGACAGAGAATTCATGATACTTACCCTATAGATTTTGATCCTGGTCCTTGATAGAGATCTCTCTTAGCATCTTCTAATATGCTGGATCATGGCATGCTTCCTCTCTAGCTAACTCAAGTATTGGATTGTTTGGCATAGATACCTTTGTAGCTAGAGATCTAGTTGTTGATGGGTTTTGCAAGATTAGAGAATTAAGGAATGCCTTGCGACTGAGTGCATCAACAACTACATTCTCCTTTCCAGGTTGGTACTTGATTTCAAAGTCATACTCCTCCAGCACTTCAATCCACCGACGTTGCCTCATGTTGAGCTCGTTCTGGGTAAAGATCCACTTGAGAATTTTATGATCCATTACTAGAGTAAACTTGTTGCCCAACATGTAGTGTCTCCAAAGCTTCAGAGCATGGATGACAGCTAATAGTTCTAGATCATGGGTAGCATAATTCTTCTCATGGCTCTTCAGTTTTCTTGAAGAGTAAGCTATAGGGTGACCTTCCTGCATGAGCACACATCCTAGGGCAAGTGTGCTAGCATCAGTTACTACCTCGAACTCCTTACTGAGGTCTGGAAGCTTTAGGATAGGTGCTAATACCAAACTTTGCTTCAATCTATCAAAGCTAGTTTGTTTGAGAGTTGACCATGTAATGGATGTTTTCTTCTTCAGTAAGTCCGTCAGAGGTGCTGCAATCAAGGCATAGTTTTTTATGAAGACCCTATACCATCCTGTTAATACAAGGAAACTACGTATTTCTTTAATAGTTGTTCGTATTGGCTAACATACCCCTAACCTTGGTTGGGTCCACTGAGATTCCTTCCGCTGATACGATGAATCCCAGATATTCAATCTGACACTTGAAGAATGCACATTTCTTCATCTTAGCATATAGCTTATGTGCCCTCATTGTCTCAAGGACAATCTGAAGTTGGGGTTCATGATCTTCTTCGTGTTTAGAATAGACTAAAGTGTCGTCGAAGAAGACGAGTACGAAGTCATCAAGATATGGCCTAAAGATATCCTGCATTAACTTGTTGAAGGTGGCAGGCACATTTGTAAGCCCAAACGACATAACTAGGAACTTAAGTGTCCATATCTTGTGTTGAAGGCCGTCTTTAGGATATCTTCTTCCTTGATCCTTATCTGATAGTAACCAGACGTGAGATCAATTTTGGAGAAGATCTTCACACCCTGAAGACAATCAAGAAGCTCATCTATTCTAGGAATAGGGTACTTGTTCTTGACAGTTGATTGATTCAACCCTCTGTAATCAATACATAGTCGAAGTGTCCATCTTTCTTTTTCTGGAACATTACTGGAACTCCCCATGGTGAACTACGAGGATGGATGTAGCCCTGATCTAGCAGTTGCTTGAGTTGTTCCTTCAGTTCAATTGCTTGGTATGGACATTTTATAGGGTCTTTTTGCAATTGGCGCAGCCCCTGGTACTAGCTTGATCTCATGATCCACTTCTCTTTGAGGCGGGAGTTTTGTCAATTCTTCAGGAAATACATCCGCGTATTCCTTTAACCATGAAGGTCCTTCACTAGACTCCTGCTTTTGATCTAACCTATTGAGCTTAATCAAGTAGACATGCAATCCTTTTCTGACTCCCTTTATGATCCGAGATGCTTTTGCCAATTGAATTTTTGGCACTCCAGCCTCACCCTGAGTTGTGACCAATTCCCCTTCAGAGTTTCGAAAGGAAATTTGACCCTTTCCATAATGAATGTGGGCGTCATTAGGTTTAAGCCAATCCATTCCGAGTAGACACTCATGGACACCTAAATTCATGACTCTGAATTTGACCGAAGTCGCCTTTCCTCCTAGAAAGAATTCCACCTTAGCAGTTTGCCTGGTACAAGTGACCTCACGACCATTTGCCAATTCCACAAGCAAGATAGGTGCTTCTATTGTGGCTATTCCTAATCTTTTCGCACAAATTGGTGAGATAAAGGAATGTGTATTGCCACAATCAATCAAGGTCTTGAAACCTTTACCTTCATAGTCCGAATCACTGAGAACTGGCGATTCAGTCCTTTCTTGTGAAGAGTGGCATGGACTGTCGCCCTTTCAAACTCTGCTTTCATGGTCGGATCTTCTTCTTCTTCGCATGTCTCCCTATTGGCAACACAGACGCTTCTTCCTCTACCTTGGGTAGCAGCTCCCTAACCACGGCCCGTTCCTTGGAAAGGTGCTTGGCGATGTCCTCCTCCAAGCTTGGGACATTGCCTCTCGAAATGACTAGGCTCATTGCAGTGGAAACAACGGAGATTTTGGCCATTGCTTTGAGTAGGAACAAAGTTGTTGACATTATTAGTCC
Organism: Lygodium microphyllum; assembly: GCF_053477565.2. Classification (NCBI taxonomy): domain Eukaryota; kingdom Viridiplantae; phylum Streptophyta; class Polypodiopsida; order Schizaeales; family Lygodiaceae; genus Lygodium; species Lygodium microphyllum. The sequence continues at coordinate 68,790,094 of NC_141148.1, forward strand.
TTGCTTTCTTTCTTTGTCCCTAATTCTGACCTTGAACTCTCTTCATTTGAGGCCTGAATGCTCCTCTGTTTGGGTCATTATAAGACCAAGTTTTGTTACCTCTTGGTCTAGCTTGTACCTCTTGAATTATAGGGGCAGCTCGAATGAGTGCGTCCTGAAGATCTGATGGGCGCATCGATTCGAGATGGGTATTCACTGGTGGATTTAAACCAGCACAAAATTTTGACACCTGCTATGTCATGTCCATCTGTGGCGCATATGTAAGAAGTGAGACGAATTTAGAATAGTATGCCTCAAGAGTGAGCCCCAGTTGTTTTAGCTCGTAGAACTCATTCATTTTCTGCGTGCGATACAGGGGTTGCAAGTATCTTCCCTGCACGGCTTTCTTCAGCTTCTCCCAGGTAACAGATCCTTTCGCGATCCCTTGATCTCTACACCATTGCTTTCACCAAAGCCTGGCTTCGTCGGTAAGCTTCAGCTTGGCGAGCATAGCCTGATTGGCGGGTGCAATACCGGCTGCTTCAAAGTAATCCTCCATGGATTCAATCCAAATTTCAGCATCTGCTTGGACGGACCTGCCTCTCCCATCAAATTCGGGCAGCTTAATCTGCTTGAGAAGAAACTTCTTCTCCTGGATTACAGCAATATTTGATGTAGGAGGCGAACTAGGAATCTGTACTTGGGGTTGTGCCTGTATAAAGGTTTCTTAACGTTATTTCTCATTAATTGATACGATTTATATTTCATTTCCATTTCAGCTTCTACCAAGCAATCTGACCACTTAACTTTTTATCAATTCCCATGCACAATCACACATTGATAAAAAGAAGTCTTATTATATTTATATGGGCATAGCCCTTTTGGAATACAACATTTCTTGGGATGATAGGGCAACTGTTTACATTTAGTTTGGGGAGAATAAGGTTGTGTTACATTTATCTACAGGAAGTGGATAATAGTATGGTTTCGGGTCATGGATCTTCAAGAATCAGTAAGTCATTGGAAGATCAGGGTATCCTTTCCTTTGGAACCCATTCTTCTCATGGCACTCCAACACCTTGATCTTGTCGGCGGGGATTACACGAGTCACTTCCTCATATACATATGAGTTTAGTTCAACCCTTTGACCTTGAATATGTAAAGTTGAGTTTACGTGACCTCCACAAAAATGAACAGCTTCATGACTTTCAGGTCTTCCAACCACTTGATCCTCTTTAGGTTGGTTTGTAGGTATGCAAACCGGTGGCCAGCTACATGTACAAAGGTGATGGATTATAGATACGATCTAGGATGTTCATCATCTCAACCGTTTGTCGATAATCCGGAGAATGCATCGCAGTCATAAATATGACACAGAACACTAAGAACTTGTTCCATGCTTCGTAATTCTGCAAGACAACATCGAAAGTACTGGAGCATCAACATTTGCTTTACTTCATCTTATTAAGATTTCATAAAAACAAATCCTTCGTTGGTTCACTCTAATACCAACTGTAATGTGTCCACCTGTTATCTTCAGGACATGTCTTAGCAGTCCATCGGAAAGGATGTCTAGAAAGCTCTGCCCTGCACTCCCATGGAATGTTACGAGGTTTGTGATCTAGGACTTTTTGCATCTGCTATGTAGTGGTAAACTACTTTTTACATAGAAATGCTAGGTCCGAAGCGGACTCACGCTGCACTTGGTTCAAGGAGAATGGGAAACGAGAGGGATGCGAAGCTCAACCTCTCTACCATAAGGCATAGTCCCATTCTGTTCCCCTAAAACAGTGTAAATCGGGATCGTTTATAACCTAGACTCTAGGTCAACGCTCTTGCTGTTCGTATTCTTTGAATGATCTTCTTGCTGTCCATCTTGATTGAAAAAAGTTCCCAGCCAACCGGGACCACCCATCCGTAGGATAGACCCATGGCCACATCCACCGCACTTTCCTCAGATTGTTTTAGTTATCTAATTACCTAACATATTTAGTTGGACATGTATCAATCAGCTTCCTTAATTAGCCCGTTAGGCAGTGGTTCCTTCACGTAATCATAGCACTTGACATAGAAAAGTAATGTCAAACAAGTTCCTTTTCAACAAGTTATGATATTTATCTTTGAAATACATAAAGTCCAGCCCGTAGGCTTATCCGTAATTCGCTCAAAGGCTATCCAGCAATCCACAGGGATTACTAATCCAAGATTTTGCCCGTAGACTAGTGTGCGGGCCTCGAGATCCAATCCTGAGTCACGTTGGCCTCTTGTGCAGGGCCCCGAAGGTGAGGGATTTACGACCAGAGCCCCCTCTAGCGCCCAAGTGTCCTCCTGCTCCAAGTAGCGCTCAACAGAGAGACCTCTCACGGCAGGTTCGGTCCACCTTCCCGGCGTGGTTAACAACCCCCTTGGTTAGGGTCAGGTAGGCAGTCGAGGGTAACTGAAGCTACCTCTCCCTTCAAGCCTTCAACCTGAAGCATTAGATATCTTTTCATCCCTTCGTTCTTTGAGCAAACGAAGCATATGCTCTTAAAACTGTTACAAGCACAATCATTTCCATTGGTCGTTATTTTTGGCCAACTGCTAAGGAGCCAATCCATCTTTCCGAATGCATCCAACACTCGATCTGGGATCAATTGCAACTTGGTAAGATCCCCAAGGGTTTGTTTGTTAACCCTATATCCTTGGGTTAGGGCCGTACCCTATTAACCCAGCTTAACCATTACCTTAAGTTCATATGTTATTTCAATTTATTGATTGGTCTTTTGCTTCCAAGAAAATATCTAATCCCCGTATTCTTGTCACTTTACCCAAGAAAGGTACTATATCGGGACAATTAGTCATACTCTTGCAAGATAAACTTGCGTAAGAATCTGCCAATTCATTCCAAGGAATTGGTCATTTCCTTGTGATCAAATCACAAGATCATGCGACTCTGCAACTTGTTGCACAAGTGTCGCATCAAACTATGGGACTATTCTATCCATCAACGATGTCTTCTAATCACGATATTATGATTAGATGTAACAATCCGTTCCTAATTGTATTAGGCCGATATTGTCGGTCCTAGGGTTGTGAGTTCCATCTTTTTAGCGAGAGATTCTTAGGAAAACCCTAGATCACTTCTCGCAAGTATGTTTCAATGTCCCTACATTCCGTGAATGTGGGCAAGTCTTTAGGTTATAGGAATTTCAGCTTTGGTAATACGAGCGACCAGGTAATGTCCTCAATGTGCTAACCCTAGTTATCTCTTTGGGATATGTTGCATTGAATTAACCCTTTCTAAACGAGTACCTCGCGGTTTTAGGTGTTTAGGTTTAAACCAATTTAACTTGTCTATTCTTGAAGATATTATGCTACCATTTCTATAGCCACATGATTCATTGTTTACGTGTAAGTTGATTTACAAACCCTAACTTTTTGGGTTACGATCAAATTATAGGTTAAATTATAGCATCATTTCAATTGATCATCCTATGACATGCAAACAAGATTCATGGTACTAGGCTTTTAGGATTTTATGTTTAAACAGGCAGCCTTTTTTTACTTTCATTTTCGAATGAATTTGTCGTATGCAGAACTTACACAACCTTTCGTTGATTTGAGTTTTTAGGCCACTTGCCTAGTTAAATCTTCTTCATGCAGTCCTAGCAATTTCCTATGATTACTAGCAACTTTCTTAAAGAATCATTTCGAAAAAGATGTTCAATAATGCAATATGCGGTTTATTCCTTTCATTCTTAATCAAAGTGTACTATCATAATTTTCGTTTTGTAAAGATGGGCATTAATTAATCTAAATAATGCATAAAGCCACTTGTTAGAAATGCATAGAAATCTTATGCTCACTTTATTTTGTTCGTTTTATTGACTGAATTCTTCTATCGTGAGCTCTTTCCTTTAAATTAGTCAAAGTATTTAAATCGAAGGATGCATCCTATCTCCAAAAATGATCCATGCATGATTGGATTATAACGACGTAAATCAAAAATTAGGAAGAAATAACCTGGACTTGTGGTGAAATGTCCACATGGATGTTAGGAGAGGATCCTCCTGCGGCTGCGCCTTATTCTTTCTTAGGAGCCATCGCAAATGCGGCCTTTTCGTCTTGGAATAAATGGGCTTTTAAACCCACTAGAGAGGTAATAACAAAGCCCCATGAAAAGGGTTTTCGATTGGCCTAGTGAATGCTTGTGGAGAACCCAAAAAAAGGGGGAAAAGCCTTAACTCCTGGGTTAAGTGAGCTCTTCAAAGGCCCTTGGGAAAAATGGAAACAGGGGGGAAAGAGGGTGTCCTGTGAAGGCCAAGATAAAGGGGTTCTAAGGTACCTCGAGGTTTGAAATGATCCTTGAGTAAGAACGCGAGGGGGGGAAAAAAGAAAGGCTTAATGGCTTCTTTTTTAAACTTGGAGAGGGTCCACGGGGAAGGGGGGTTTAAAATATTTCGAGGGTAAGGCTTAATAAAGCCACGGGAAAGGGCTTAATGGCCTTTTAAAGACCCACAGGAAAGGGGGGAAAGAAAAAGTGTAAAAGACCCTTACGAGGGGATTTTTCTAATGGGGGAAAAATGGGTGTAAAAGACCCTTAGGAGGGGATTTTGTGTGTTGGGAAAAAGGGGGCTTAAAGAGCCCCCCCTTAGAAGCTTCTAAAGCTTCTATAAGGAACTCGTGGCATCTGGGATATGAGATGGCAACAGGCGACTGACAGATGGCAGTGGGCGACTTCACGAACTCGTCCCCTCCATGGCAACTCCTCGAATCAGCGATGCAAGCAATTGCTCCCTCCACTCTCAACCAGCAGAGTGATGGAATTTCTCCTGCAACTCGGCAGTGATTAGTCCATCTCCCACGGCTTCCTACCTCTCGCTCTGTGGCAGCGGCAACACCAATTATTGCTTCCTCCTCTCTGTCAGTCTCATTGACAGTATGGCGGCTTCTACTATCCTCTCACGATCACCTTTCCAGCTCCACCTCATACATAGTTTAAATAGGTGAGGGGAGGGGATCCTCCCTCTCCCACGCGGCATCATGCATGCCCTTGCCCCCTCCATAGCATCCAGCAGGGATGCTAATTCATCCCACTTTCCCTCCCTCTCCCCCAGCACAATAGTCGGCTGGGGGAAGGAGGGAATTAAAAAAATTTCCATAAATTTCAACAATTATCCTCATGACCTTCTATTAAGAGGAGGTTCACGCGAAGAACGCGTACTTAGAATCGAAAATGTTACACATAAATCGATGGAAACTTCGTGAGTGCATTGGAGCTTGGATCTAAATATTAAAAGGATGTGCTGCAGTAGTGGATGAAGCGTCTTGTAAAGAAAAAAGCAGTTCTACAGCAATCCACAATTGCTTGCTTAAATAGCAACGTTAGGAGAAAGGAGATACAGTTTGAGGCCATCGTGAAGCTCGTAGTTACAGCTTGCCACCTTTGGAACACAATTCTAGAGTGTTAGAAATTGAACTAACATACAAATGAGATAGCTATTAGAGGGCAGCCGGGTATCTTGATTGATGGCATGTGCCAATTCCTCAAATGATTTGCATCCATGTCATTGCTGGAAACTTCGATGTACATCAGGATGGCTTGATAATAGGAGGAAAATAGCCTCATAGAGCTAGTTGGAAAGGAGCCAAGTTATTAAAAAAGGTGAAAATCACAACACAAGGGAGCAATACAAAATATAGCGAAAGAGTGGATGTATATGCGCACTGAAATCTAAGAGTTGGAGTGATCATCATGGAGTGTGAGCACATCTTTGTGATGCGATAAGAATTTGTTCCGAGCATCGAGTAGCCAGACAAATTCGAATTTGTAAACAACTTTTGTGAATTAATAAATCAAATTGTTTTGAGTTTTTTTGAGTGGTTGGTTCTTTTTTGCTTGTGATCTCGAGTAAACAGAGGCCTGGGTGCTTTCTAGCAATCGAATTGTGAGACAAGAATTCTCGATCCGCTCACATCTGGTGAACCCAACGTGAAGATGCGAACTTTGATTGCAAGTGATGGAGATGTGAGGGCAACATGAATCCAATTGGAGTGTGAATCGATGAATTAAAAAAAACAGATGGATGAAGTAGTGGAAGATGCACTAGATGTAGTACATGAGGAAAGGTGTGTATTTGATGGATATGATGCTAAAGGTTATCTTGCATGCTACAAGTCAAAGTTGATAATTAGAGGTGTCCTAGATGAATGCATGATCAAAGAATTTAAACAACCTTTCTATAGTGAGTGACTCCTTTGTGCTGGATGATATGGATCTGCTGGAATTTGATGGTTCAAAAATCCTCTACTTTATTGGTCATGTGTGTCCATTCAAGTCTCCATGCCAATTGGCAATGATCCATGAAACTCTTGTATCATATCATTCATATAACACACAACGTGTTGAGTCATAAAATATCTCAAGTGTCAATCCAATGTGCCTATTAAGATTTGCATGCCGTGTGGCTACTATCCTTGTAACGATTACTCTATAATACCCACATTTTATACAATATATTGAGTCAAAAAAAACTCCTATTCATTATAATGAAATTTATTTTGAAAATTTTCTCTAAGTATTCTTGTGCTATTCTTTTCATTATATTTCATATAAATGGTATTATTAAAGTTGAATCTATAGTTTGTGTCGATGTACATATCCACATGTGTTTCGATATCAATGTTTGTGTTTACAAAAGTGTAAACATCTCTTAATGCCATGTTGATTTGTATGGCATATTGGTGATTATTAGATATACTTAAAATGCTTATTGTTTAGGGGTTAATACATACTTCTTTATATCCGTACGTCATAAAAAGTGCATTGGAGGATTATGTAACAAGGATTCAAGAAAAAACTTGGACATAAAAAATGACTCACAGTCTTCACAATTGGAGTGGCGAGTCACAACAAGGGACATGGATTTTAGGTAGAAATTTTCCCTCTTAGTTGACTATTATCTTACTTTCGGATGGATCAACTAACTTTCCTTTCCAATTACAGGTATTTTGTCACACGACAAACTTTATGCCTAGTGTTCAAGTATCGTAGATGGAGAATGCTCAAGGGTAAATGGTTGTGCCTTGATTAAGACACACGTGAAAGTGCAACCATGGATGTTACTATCATTTGTGAGAGGGAAATGAGCCCCAAGTGTTGCAAATGGAGGAGGATTGACCCTGGAGTATAATGCACCAGGAAATTACAATGTTAATGCAAATTCCACTTGCTAGCTTCTATTTTAAACTAGATGATAGGAAAATTCGAAGCCGAGTTGAGGATACTATTACTAGTGGAAAGTGTGTGGCTCCACATATTTTAGAAATTGTAGAGTCTCCCTAAAAATCTTAATAACACAAGTTGTAATATCCAATACTTGTAAATTTTCATATTTTTTTGGCCAATAGAATATTGTCATTTGCAAACCAGCAATATTTAAAATTTATGATATTTATGTAAAATTATACACTCACTATACACTTTTCACATCGACACATTTACATATGCATGTGAACTTTACAAAGACGTTAAGTAAATCCATAATTGAATATCGCATGTGAACAACCCTTAATGGTTTAAAACTTAAGGTTTTTAAGGTAGAACTAATTTAGTTCTTGTTTCATTGTTTCATTTCACACTTTCTCTCTTCATCTCTTTACATCCACCATATCCCTCCTACCTGCTACGATGGATGCATGCGCACACTTTGATAAGTGGATCCACGAGACTATCTTTGTTGGCCAGAGTGACAATATATTTTAGGTTTTCTCTAAGAACTTCAACCTTGAATGCGTACTCTCATCACTGGATTCCCTCTTCAGGTTTTGGAAGACTTTGTGAGTACCATTGCTACCTGCACATACTCCATCGAGGGATCCAACATGACTTAGGTGACTTTGAAACAGCTCATGGTATTTCAAGCAAGGAAGAATCACCAAAATTTGGTGAATAGGTGTCTAGCCCACATGGATCCTTTGCATAGAGTATGCATTGTTCCCATGGGCAGTGCACTAGGAACAACACCTTTCGATCTCATGGAGTGTGATTTCTCATTGGCAATTTACCTCCTTGCATTGGATACACCCCTAGAGGAGGAGAGTGATGAAGATATAACTCCATAGGTTGTTGCTATCATGTACATAGGAGAAGAGCCGATTGAAGATCTCATAAATGTTGAAGAGGAACATTGGGTGGTGGTAGAGCAAGGGTTGGCTCTCATGGTGTCATCTTCTTCAAAATAGCCACAAGTCAACAAACCCAACTTTGCCTCCTTGACGCCCATTGAAGTAGATGGTGTACAATACTTGCTTTTATCGGATGTGCTGCAATACTTGGAAATGAAGGAGAAAGTGTTGTTTTTTGTCCTAGTCAGGGATTTAATGGAAGACTTGATCGATTATGATTACATGGATATGCATCTGACAATGGTAGAGATTGGAATATATGATGGTACAAGCTTAGATATAGTGAGTGCCATCATAACAACACAGGAGCAGATTACCTCGGTTGAAGAAGATTACCTTGTGCTGGATGCTAAATTTGAAGCACTATAGCATGATCTGTTCTAACCAAGGCCCCAACTTCCTACCAAGGAGTTTGTAGATCCCTTTGCCAAAAGAGGTGCTCCCTTGACACACGAGGAAATGAAGATACAAGATGATTTGGAGAAGGTAAGATTTCCAACTACCATATATTTTTATGTGATGAAACTTGATAATAGGGTGAATCGGGTCCCCTAGAGTCCATCGGTGAAATCTTGGTAAAAAATGATGCTTGCAGCTGCCCTGTCTAAAGTCTAGCATCTAGGGCCACTTTTAGGGAGCTACAGGTATCAATTTTTACCGACAAGTTTCGTCAATTTCTGATAACTCTAGGTTAGTTGCTAATTATATTGTTTGATTTGACTTTGTCATCCACGAAATATTGTATATAGATGAGTTTGCATCAAGGCAAGGAGGAGTTCGGCATGCAGATCGATGGAAGGATTTAGCTCTGAAGGAGTACATTGGCAACTTTGTTGCAGACTTGGTGGTCTTCCATGAGAAGTGCTCACCACGAGGGCAGGAAACAATCATGAAAATTCAAGCTTTGACTAATTTTTGACCTTTTCGAGTGATACCTATGACATCTAGCTTGGAGAAGGTGGTGCTAGTCAAGTGGTCAAAGCTTCTTTACTTGTTTAACCAAATGTGTGGTGGAGCAATGTGTGTGCTTGCTACATTAGGTGACCTTGCTAAAGTGTTAGATTTGCTTCTCCTAGAGAAAGAGTTGAAGGGGGAGCATGCCATTTTTGAAGGAAAGAAGGAACTTATATTTTCATTGGAAGCTGGCCCCTCCTCTCGACCGAGATGAAAAAGCCAAAATGAATGAGAGTTCTTGTTGGCTATCAACTTTTTTTATCTACCATCACTATCAGCCATCGCATGTATTTTTCTTGATGAATATAATATATTTTACTTTGCTCCTATAAATAAATATTTATTGAATAAATGTGTGGTTCGTGTCAGTGTGAAACGATAATGTGTGATACATGAATGATGCATTCACATACGTTAACATTATCCAATTTAATTATGTCAACATATAGTGATGCACTTGCGATTGTGCATAGGCAATAACGTAACTCGTATCCATATGTATTACAACTTTCAATGCCTGCGTATGCTAAACAAAAATTAAGAGTCATGCATTTCAAGAAACAAAACCAAATAACTTTACTTAATTATTTGAATTCAATACACATTGCATGAGATATTATACATATATATAAATATTCAAATGTGGTAGAGTATACAAAATGTTTTGGCCTTCCAAGATGCTATGGTGCTATAACACTCATTACAAAACCTTGCATAATTAATCTCATAACCTATGGAGGAGTCCCCTTGCTGTGTCAAAGTTGAATGATAAAGTTTATGTATTTATATGTGATTGTGATGTGCTTTGCATGGATGTCCACTAGTTGTGTATCATTGAACAAGTCAAAGAGAAACCCCTCTGCAATTGTTTGCAGGGCCTCCATAGCTGCAGTAGTCCACATTCCTACTACTGGTGGGCCATCCCACACTCGCACCCAAAATGTTCACATCCCTTTCAGCTCCAAGTCTTGCATAACTTCCCGAACAATCTTATGAAAATATCTTTTTGGGATGAGAAGCTTATATCTGCACTGGATTCTCCTTATCTCCCGAAGGGAAAGAGTGCCCGGTTTCCATCTCCTCTTCTTATGTGGTGGTCATTGTGCTCTATGGAAAGCACCTGTTGCTGCACTAGAGGCTCCATCTTGTGCTCCAGGTGGTAGGCCTTGGTGTTGTCAAGCGTTTTTGCAAAAATTGAAAACCCCTAGTCAAGCTTAGTTAGGTTTGATTTCTAGTAGCTTAGTTGTTTGGGTGGCTGTTTGTTTTGTAATTTTGTAATTGGATTTCTTGTGTTTTTCTAGTGTAGGATTTGTTTTTGTAATTTTGTTTGGTTTGTTGAGTGTGAAACTTGATAGCCTTGGATGAGTGGACAAGTTGAAGCTGGAGTTTGTTAGTAGTAGCCAAACATTGTGGAACAAGGTTTGTTTTCTTGTTGAGACTCTTGCACATCATGGGGTTTATGGGTTCACGAGTACTTCACGTTGCACTTGTTTGATGCACTGCACTCGAGGGTCGTCTCCTGTTCTTATCAATACTTCCATGCCATAGGTTGGGTTTATGCACATTTTTCACCATTGTTGAGCACTAGCACGGCATGAGGCCCGTTGTAGCTATATGCACTAAATCTTAGTTGCACATACACTTGAGAGTGCATGTGTCATTGAGCACACACATTTCTTGCATGCACGATATTTGGGATGTTTATCACTAAAAGTTAGGAACCCTTGGTTGAGTGGGTAAGGTGGTTGGATGAGTTTGAGGGTTGTGAAGGACGCCGCCAATTGTGAGATGGGTTGTTCTTATCTAGTCAACATCTTGAGGACCATCATTTTCTTAAGTGTTTGTGAGAATTTGGGTGGAATGGAGAATTTTGAGATGGATTGTTCTTATCTGGTCAACATCTTGAGGACCATCATTTTCTTGAGTGTTTGTGAGAATTTGCGTGGAGTGAAAAATGACATATTTTCTTACTGAGAGCTGAGAGCTGAGGATAAGATTCTTAAATAATCAAGGAACTTTGTTTGCATTTAGCATGATGCACGATCACATGTAGATAGGCTAGGCACATTTTCTTCCATGCATACATTATTTTTGTGTGTAGCATCGACTGATTGGTTGTATATCATAGATCCACTATTGCATATTTTTCCAAATCATGAATGATTTGGCACAAAGTTCATTTCAAAAAACTTGGGCACAAAGTTCATTTCAAAAACCATATTCCCGCAAGGGCACACTGCATAAAAAATAGGTTCATATCCAAAGAATGTTTATTTTAAAGGCTCAAGGATTAAAGGAAAAGGTCGTAAGTTTTACATCATCAGCGAGTATTTCTTGAAGAAAAAGACGATATGTGTGCTGAAAGTGTGTGAAATTACAAGAACAATAGGCCAAGGAAGGGAATAAGTCATCCAAGATAAAAGATGGAAAAAAATGATGCGATTTATGAAAATCAATATTTTTTTCCATTTTTTAATGGATTTTCACAATTCTACCCATGATGGCTTGTTAACCAAATGTGTTCCAATCGCTTTGAGTACTCGAATGACTATATTCGGAGTTCATATGACGAAGTTATGATCCAAATAAGTTGCAAACATGCATAGGACTGAAAAACCAAAAATAGTGAAAAGCAGTTTAAAAGCAAAAGCCAAAAGCTAAAAGCAAGAAGCCTAATGTATGTGAGAGTACTTGTGGAAAACTATATAAGGATGAGGAAGAGAAGAGCAAGGGGCGTTTTCCCTTAATTCCAATTGTACCATGTGAGAGGAGAGTGGAGGGTCACATGCGCGAGTGTGAACTCTTGTTGTGCTAACTTGTGAAGTCAAAGAACTTGGAAGTTGAAGCACAGACCAAAGGTTATCAAGATATGAGAATACTATTCACTTGGTTTTATTTTTGAATTGTTTGTGTTTTTGAAATTTGTATTGGAGTGATGCTCTACCCACATTTGGGTTTTAAATTGTTTTGAGCTACAACAGGCATTGTGTGTTGTTTCCTTTCGTGTGTGGCTTGTGGTGTTTGTTGAATATTTAATTTTTTTTTGGTTTTGTTGTGCATCCGACAAAGTCAATTACCTAACGAGTTGATAGGTGAGTTTTGACACCTCAGAGTGAGAGGGCTCCTTTATCCTCTATCGAACTTAAAACAGTAGAAGATCCATCTAGTAGTGAGATGTCATCGAGCGATGGATCTAAAGAAGGGTCCACTACAGAGGACATTTATCAGATAACATTGAATGAGCCGATAAAGTCTCAAGATCCAATAAGAGACACTGACATAATTGAGTTGGACCTTGGTACACCTAACAATTTGTGGCCAATTAAATTAGGTTCCATGCTCAATTTGAAAGAGAGAGAGGACTATGTGTCCCTAATTCAGGAGTTTCCTAACATCTTTGCTTGGAGCTATGATGAACTTAGGGGCATTCCCCACAGTCTGGCTATGCATACTATTCCTGTAAAGGAAGGAACCTGCCCTGTACATCAGAAAGTAAGGCGTATGCCTTTTGAACTAAGGGACGGGTTGTTTGAGAAGCTACAGAAGTTGTGGAAAGCGTGTTTGATCTTCCATGTTCAGCATACTAAATGGTGTTCACCAATTGTGATTAGAAAGAAGAAGAACAATCAAATCCAGCTTGTGTAGATTTTAGTGAGCTAAATAAACAAACAGTCAAGGACTACTACTCGTTGCCCTTTATTGACAAAATTTTGCATCAATTAGCAGGTAAGGAAGTATATTCAATCATGGATTGCTTTGCGGTGTACAATCAAATGGCAATTGCTGAGCAAGACAAGCTTAAACCAACATTTATTACTATCTTTGGTACCTTTGTGAAGGGAAGCTATGGAGCTCTACCCCGAGACCTATGGACTGCTTATTGATCAAGCGTTTCAAGCCGAGCGGCCATGGATACCTCTCACATAGCCGATGCGTGATGCCTACCTGATGGGTGTAGTGAGCTTACCTTGATGCTCGATCGAGTTTCCTCCTCTCTCTTGCACTCCGGTAGTTCCATGATCCTTGTGGCAAGCTCAAGCTCTCTCCATCAAGCTCCATCCTCCATAGCCGCGTAAGAGAAGAGAAGAGAAGAGAAGACTAGAAGATGAAGAGAGAAGATGAGGAGCTTTGTCAAGAATTGTGTGGTGGGGGGACTTGCTCAAGATGCTGCGTGGAACACACACAGAATGCACAAGGAGAAGCTCACTCAAGAGACAAGAAGAGAGATGGAGGCCAAAACATTTCCTTGCCGATTTCTTCTTCTTCTTCCACAACACTTTACAATGTACACAAAGTATAGATAAGATACAACATAAAGAAAGTGGCCTACTAAGTCAAACAATGCATAACCGACTACACTAGTGGACTGGCGCTATAACTATGCCAGCTCTGTAAATAGGTGTAACAACCTGCATATAATAAGTAATGAGTTAGTGGCCATGTGAGAGTCATAATGACCACTGACATGCTAAGTGTAGATGTGTGGACCCATCTAACCAGGCGGTCCATCATTAATGTCCGCATGTGTTGAGCTTATCATCTCAACACTCTCCCTCAAGCTCAACTGCATCTCTGCAACTCCAAGTGAGCTTCGAAACTTTTGAAGCTTCTCTATACCCAATGCCTTCGTGAAGATGTCAACCATCTAATCTTGTGTGCTAACATACACCAAGTCAATCTCACCTGCTAGTACCTTCTCTCTCACAAAATGGTAGTGTACCTCAATATGTTTTGTCCTAGCATGGAACATAGGGTTCCTAGCCAACTGTATACCGCTCATGTTGTCACAATAAATGACAACTGGACCTTCCACCTACACATCTAAATCAGCCAATAAATTTTTCAGCCATACTACCTCACATGCTGCAACAGCAACACCTCTATACTCAGCCTCTGTACCTCGACAAAGCAATTATAGATTGCTTTTTGCTGCTCCAAGTAACTGCTGCACTACCAAGAGAGAACATGTATCCGCGCTGGTAGATCTTCTATCAGACATACTACCAGCCCAATCTACATCTATGTATCCAAACACCTGTACATCTATACCTGGCTCATAGAAAAGTCCATAATGTAATGTGGACTTCACATATCTCAGTATGCATCTGACTGCATCCAAATGTGGCTTTCTAGGTACTTGCATAAACTGACTCACAAGACCAATGACGTAGCTCAAGTCTGGCCTTGTAATGGTCATGTAGATCAAACTCCCCACTATTCTCCTGAACATAGTAGGGTCTTCTATCTCATCCCCAACATCAGCACTCAACTTTACATTCTGCTCCAACGGGACTGAAAGTGGTTTACATGCTGTCATACCATACTTGAACAACATATCCAAGCCATACTGTCTTTGGGACAGCCATATACCATCATCACATCTGATCACCTCAATGCCAAGGAAGTACCTTAGCTCACCTAAATCCTTCATCTCAAACTTCTTCTTCAAAAAGTCCTTGACTTCAGCGATCCCACTATCACTATCACTTGTAATAATCAAGTCATCCACATAGATGACTATGATGACCAAACCTACATCTCCCTTTCTCACATAAAGTGAGTGATCAACATCAGAAACATAAAAGCCAATATTAACAAGATACTCTCTGATCTTGTTAGACCATGCTCTAGGTACTTGCTTGAGCCCATAGAGCACCTTCTTCAATCTGCACATATACATGGGATACTCTAAATCTTCATAACCTGCTGGCCGATCCATATACACTTCTTCCTGCAAATCACCATGCAAGAAGGCATTCTTCACATCCATTTGCTACAACCTCCAACCTTTGGCTGTGCCAAAGCAATCACACATTTGACAGTTTCCATCCTAGCAACTGGACTGAAGGTTTCTTCATAATCTATGCCATATGTCTCGGCATAGCCTTTTGCAACTAGCCTAGCTTTGTACCTACTAATAGAACCATCTGCATTGTGCTTAATCATATAAACCCACTTGAATCCAATAGCTTTCTTACCCTTTGACAATGATACTAGATCCCAAGTCTTATTGGCCTCTAATGCAACCATCTCCTCATCCATTGCTGTATCCCAATAAGCATGACCAACAGCCTCCTCAAAACATGTGGGCTCAACATCCTCAATCACTTTCACCATATAAGCATAATGTTGAGCTACATATCCTTCAAAAACAAATTTGTTAATAGGGTACCTCACCCTACTAGACCTGCATACCACTGGATCACTCAATTGAGTCTTTGCATTGATGCGTGCTCTCTGCACACCTGGAGTCCTCATTGAAGGAATGCCAAGCTCATCATCCAAGCTCTCTGAGCCACTAGAGTCTCCATCAAGAACTGCATCAATGCCATTTGACACTTTATTCTTTCCTTTGGCTTTACCTGTAGTGCTACTAGATGCACTTGAAGATGTAGAGCTACTCCTTAGTCTCCTAGACCAAGGACTACTAGATGATGTCTCTGGTCCGCTAAGAGTCCGTGATTCTTGCTTTTCAGCCTGCACATGAGTGTCATGATCATCATCATCATCCAATGCATCACCACTAGATGCATACCAACTGCTCATTTCATTAAAGGTGACATCCCTGCTCACTCTGAACTTACATGTGACAGGGTTATAACAACGATACCCTTTCTGCTCTAAAGACTATCCAATAAAAGCACATTTTTCTACCTTTGGATCAAGCTTCTTTTGTAGCTCATTTGGCACATGAATGTATGCAACATAGCCAAATACCTTCAAGTTCAATACATCAGGCTTCTTGCTAGTAAAGCATTCTTCAGGAGTCATACCATGAACTGCAACTATGGGAGTTCTCTTCATAATATAAACAGCAGTATGAACAGCCTCAGACAAAAAATGTTTAGGCATATTCTTTTCAGCCACATCAAGGAGCGTGCAACTTATGCAATATGCTTGTTTTTCCTTTCTGCAACCCCATTTTGCTGTGGGGTATACCTGCATGTGAACTGTCTCTTTATCCCATGAAACCTTAGAAAATCACTGAACTCATTCAAGAGGTTCTCTCCCCCTCCATCTAACCTCAAGCACTTTACTTTCAAGCCTGTTTCTCTTTCAACTGCAGCCTTGAAAGTTCTAAAGTGCTCAAACGCTTCACTCTTTTCTTTCATAAAATATACCCACAGCTTTCTAGAACAATCATCAATGAATGTGACAAAGTATGAACTACCTCCAAGAGATACATTTTGTGTAGGCCCCCAAATATCTGTATGCACAACATCAAGGATATTTATGCTTACATCTCTGTCATGTGAAAAGGGTTGTCTTGCCTGCTTACAAAACTGACATGCTTCGCATACCTTATGAAATTCTTCAATTGTAAATGTAGGAAAACCTGTAACCAACCCTTTGGATTGCATTAATTTCAGCCTTTGTACATTTGCATGTCCAATGCGTTTGTGCCAAATTTCAATATCTGCCACAACATCTTTTCCTTTAGCATACATAGCAGCATTCATATTAGGAATTCCAGCATCCATAGTAAATATACGTCCAACTCTACTTCCCTTTGCAACCAACCTGCACTTGTCATTGATGTCTTCTACAAAGTAGCCCTTTGCATTAAATCTGACTTGCAGCCCTTGCTCTACCATTTGACCGACTGACACCAAGTTCTTTGTAATAGATGGCACATGTAATACATCTAAAAGACTCTTTGTCTTACCATCATGCAAGGAAAAGGAAAGTTTTCCAATGTGTGAAATTGGGTGCCATGAATCATCACGTGTCTGCACATAACTTGTATTTTGCAAATCCTGCATCTCTCCAAACCATTCTGCATGGCTGATCATATGATTGGATGCACCTGAATCAACATACCAAACATCATCATGTGTTCCCTTTCTTGTAATAGCATTCAACATATGCTGCATAACAAACATACGTTCATTTTTGTCTTCATTCTGTCGTCAAGACAATGCATAGTTTCCTTGCTGCAACTTACCACTGTGAATATCATCTTTCTTAGCATAACATTGGGCTACAATATGACCTGTTTTGCCACAGTAGTGACACACAATATCAGAGTTGTTAGGACCTCTGTTCTGCCATCCACCTCTTCCTCTAGAGCTCCCCCTACCTCTAAAGTTACCATGACCTCTTGAAACCTGCATATCGCCAAATTGCTTGTTCAATCTATTTTGTTGGTTATCAATACCACGTCCTGTACCACAGTCTCTTGAAGAGGATCTACCATGTCCCCTTCCTGAAATCGAGTAAAATGCTTGGACCTATTAACCATTTCTTTCAGACGAATCACCCTACATATTTATCTCTTTAGTAATCACGAGAGAGATCAACTCATCAAAATCTGGAAATGGCTTCTGTACATATACTGAAGTAACAAATGATTTTCATGCTTTCTCATTGTTAAGGCCACTCAGAGTGGATGAAACCAAATCATCATCATCCAGCATTGCATCAATCACTTCTAAAGCATCTGCAATGCTCCTCACCTTCAACACATACTAATTGACAGATATTTTCCCTTTCTTCACGGCATTCAACTCTTGCTTGAGTTGAATCTTTCGTGCCTTTGTGTTTATTGAAAACATACTCTCAAAAATTGTTTAAGCTGCATATGAAGTTTCTGCATTCCTGATATGTCCCAACATAGTATTATCAATAACTGCAGATAGCCAATACATCACCTTTTTGTCTTTTGCATTGCACTCTTTCCATGCTTTTAACTCATCTGCAGCAGTCAGAGGGATACCCAACTATGGCTCATTTTCTTTACTTGAGACAAACTCATAAAGGCCCTTTCCAATGAGGAAGTTCCTCACACGGAACTTCCATGAAGGGTAGTTGTTCTTGTCGAGCTTCTCAATAATGGGATTTCCACTGTTCTCTACCATTATCACAAACAAGGATATAGCACAGCAAGCTAGTCTTCTGCAATCTTCCACAACACGCGGATAGTAATACACCAAGCAACCTTTTTCACTGATTGCTCAACAGTACATGTAATGTGGAACCTATTTACAGATAAAACTTATATTTTCTTCCTACAAACACCTAAAAAATTACAGATTTGTAATCTGTAACCTGTGCACCCACTTTCGGTCAATACAGTCGAAATCACAGTATACCCTGAAACTGTTGTCTGCAACCTTGCGGCTCTAAAACGGGGCCTGAAACGGCCTCAGATGCCCAAAATAATAGCAAATAAGCCCTAAAGGGCTTGTCTATAGAATATACAGTGCTTTTCTCGCATACCAAATCTCACAGCAATCTGAGATTTTTTGCTCGACCCTACTTCCGATGCCTCCATAGGCACTATCCAAGAGAGAGAGTGGAAAGATGGGAGAGCTTCTTACCCATGTCTTGCTTGCTCAAACCTTGCTTCTTCTCCTTCGCTTCAGCCTTTGAAATCATCCTCTCTCAGTGGCGCGGCTCTGATACCATGTCAAGAATCGCATGGTGGGGGGACTTGCTCAAGATGCTGCGCCGAACACACATAGAATGCACAAGGAGAAGCTCACAAGAGACAAGAAGAGAGATGGAGGCCAAAATGTTTTCTTGCTGGTTTCTTCTTTTTCTTCCACAAAACTTTACAATGTACACAAAGCGTAGATAAGATACAACATAAAGGAAAGTGGCCTACTAAGTCAAACAATGCATAACCGACTACACTAGTCGACTAGCGCTATATCTATGCCAGCTGTAAATAGGTGTAACAACCTGAATATAATAAGTAATGAGTCAGTGGCCATGTGAGAGTCATAATGATCACCGACATGCTAAGTGTAGACGTGTGGACCTATCTAACCATGCGGTCCATCATTAATGTCCGCATGTGTTGAGCTTGTCATCTCAACAAGGTTCTTCTCCACGATCCCTCACTCTCACACACTCACTCCCTCACACTCCCTCAATTCCTCACTCAAGCACAAGCAAGAAGGTAAGAAACAAGAGAAGAAGAAGAAGAAGCTTTGGCCACACACAAGAATGAGCTTCGCATTCACTTTTGAACTTTATATACATGCCCTACTTTTTGGGCGGTCATCCCCACTTTTTACATGGCTGGCCATTAGCCTAGGTCCTCTTTTCCTATTTCCCACCATTCTAGCTTATCCCATTCCTAACTAATGCATACAATTTACATAGGAGTGAGCCTGGCACTCTTTTACAAGGATTCGGGAGTGCTTTCACAATTAATGATGCGCTTTTACTCTTTTCTTTTCTTGAGGCAACATTGAGGCCTTTTGGAGAGGTCGTCATTCAAATTTTTCAGGGTCTGACCTCCATTCGGGGCGCCTTTTCCTTCCTTTGTCATATGCCCTTTTGGTCATCTCCTTTTTTCATTTTCTTGCTCCTCTGCTCCATTTTTTGATCCTCTGTGTTGCGGTAAACATTACCCCCTCCTAGCTGAGTGCTAGTCCCATGGCACTGTGGTGGGGAGTAGTGGGGTAGTTGGGGTTGTTGCTAAGTGGAACTAGTGGGTAGATGACCATGACCAAAAGGTATTGTTGTGAATGAGAGGTTCCAAGATCTATGCCAATAGTGGGTCCATCACCGAGTTTTCCTTCTGCTTGATTTGGTTCAGTCATGGTAGCCATCAGCAGGAAGATGGTCAGCTACATCAAGCATGTTGGTCCATCCAACCGTCGGAGTATGCAAAAGATCCTGAAGCTGCTGTAGTGGTGTCCTATCCGACTCATGGAAAAATTCCTAGTCATTAGCGTGTTGAGATATCGAGCTCCACTCGTGATACGCCAGGGTGACCGTTGTGTATTTATGTCACCAACTTGTCAGTTGCAGACGCGGTTGGTACACCGCCCATGAATAATAGCTACATGATAGCTATCCTTATCTACTCTAGTTCGTGGCTTGGTTAGTATGCCACCTTAGTTAGTTGAGTTTGGTTTGAGACCCATATATAGGGTTCTTCTATTTCTTTGTAAGAGATTTCTTTTTGGCTTACACAACTAAGAAGAGGAAAACTATTTTCAGCCTCCACCCTTGTGTGTATTCCCTCATTGTGCAAGCAAGAAAGCTACAAGTGAGACTCCTTCCTTCTCTCCCACAATCTTGACATGGTATCAGAGCCTTCTTCGTGGTAAGGAGCTCAAGAAAGCAAGCCAAGCTCGCCGTGTTCTGGTAAGAGGAGCAGTGTTGCTTTCATTTTCTGTTTTGGGAGCAGATCTCTGCAGGTAGCACAGCCGGAAATTGCAAGAGTGCATTGTCTCAGGTTGAGACGCCCTTCGCGGTGAAGCAAGAGGGTAGTATATGCTGCGGGAATAAGCTTTAGCTCTCGGCGACCCTGTTTTTTTGATTTGCGGCCATTTCGGGGTCTGTTTTGAAGGCGGAAATTTTCTGCACGCACTCAGGAAAAGGCCCTGTTTTATGCTGTGCGACCACTGTTCTACAGGTCGGTGAAAAGTTACCACAGAGATTGCATCGTATGCTTGTGTGCAGAGACATTGGGAGTTACAGAATCATCCCTGTTGCCTGTTGATGCAAAATCGTCACTAGGAAGTGACTGTGTGGTCAAATACCACTTTCGCCAGTTTTGCAGATTTTCCCTTGTGAGGGTGAAGCTGTGGTTTTTGCAGTGACAGAATTTTTTGTAGTCTTCTGTAATGGCATCTGATTCTCTTTCACAGATTGTCACTGAAAAGCTTGACAAGAACAACTTCCAAGCATGGAAGTTTAGAATGACGAATTTCCTTATGGGAAAAGGATTATATTGGGAATTTGTTGCAGGAAATGAAGAAGAACCAGTTCTTCCTGATGTTCCCAATCAACAGCAAATGCAGGCATTTAAAGCATGGCATGAGAGAGCCAGGAAAGTTATGTATTGGCTGTCTATCAGCATTTCAGACTCTATGATTGTGCATATTCAGGATGCAAGTACGCCAAAGGAGGCATGGGATACTTTGTCAAAAATGTATAGCACAAATACGCAAGCTAGGAAAATGCAGCTCAAGCAAGAGTTGCACAATGTGCAAAGAGAAAATATGAGCATCAACGACTACCACATGAAGGTGAAGAAGATTGCAGATGCACTTGCTTCCATTGGGTCGCCAATGGAAGATGATGATTTAGTTTCCGTGACCTTGAATGGTCTAGGAAAGGATTATGCACAGTTTCGGACATCCATTTCAGTTCGTGAAAGATTTCCTGATTTTGAGGAGTTGATTGCTCTTCTAATTTCTGAGGAGCAGAGAAATGGTGGTGCATCTTCTTCAGGAGGAACTTCAAAAGAAGCTGTCTTCTACTCAAATGCTAGAAGAGGTAGAGGCAGAGGTAGAGGAGGCCGATTTGGAGGCCGTGGTAGAAATCAGAATATGCAGCAAACTCAAGAAAACTTGTCCTATGGAGGAGGACGTGGTAACTCTAGAGGCAGGGGGAGCCAAAGAGGTCGTGGTGGATGGCAAAGAGGCCAAAATGCAAACAGTAATGTTGAATGCTACTACTGTGGTAAAATGGGTCATATGGCTAAAGACTGCTATAAAAAGCAGAATGACGTCATGAATGGAAAACTGCAACAAGGGAATTATGCATCTTCTAGTAGACAGGGTGATGATAGAAATGAGCACCTATTTATGGTGCAGCACATGAACAATTCTGTGACAAGTGCAGAAGAAAGCAATGATGTATGGTACGTTGACTCAGGTGCATCAAACCACATGACAAGTCATGCAGAATGGATGGAGGATGCAAGGAAAATGGAAAAACCAGGATTTGTGGAGACTGGTGATGATACTGCACATCCGATTGTGCAAATTGGAAAAATTCCTTTGTCTATGCAGGATGGGAAAAAGAAATACCTGTCCGATGTATTTCATGTCCCGAATATCACCAAGAATCTGGTTTCTGTTGGTCAAATGGTTGAACAGGGCTTGCAGGTCAGATTCAATCCTCATGGATGCTTTGTTGAGGATATGAAAAATAAAGGTCGCTTGATAGCAAAAGGAAAGAAGAAGGGCAGAATGTTTACGTTGGATGCAGACATGTCTGAATTGAGTGCAGCAATGTTTGCACATGGGACCGGTGTAGTTGCAGATATTGATATCTGGCATAAACGCATTGGTCATGTTAATGTACAACGACTTAAATCAATGCAGGCCCAAAATATTGTTGCAGGTTTGCCTAAATTCAAGGTTACAGAAATGCATAAGGTGTGTGAAGCCTGTCAGTTTGAAAAACAAGCAAGGAAACCATTTCCTAGACATGTTCAAGAGAGTGAGAAGCCATTGGAATTAATCCACTCTGATGTGTGGACTACTAAAGCTGCATCTCTTGGAGGCTGTCATTATTTTGTCACTTTTATTGATGACTATAGCAGAAAAGTTTGGGTGTATTTTATGAAAAAGAAAAGTGAAGTTTTTGGGCATTTCAAAACCCTTAAAGCTATGGTTGAAAAAGAAACAGGTCTGCAAATAAAATGCCTAAGGTCAGATGGAGGGGGAGAGTACCTCTCAAATGAGTTTGCAAAGTTCTTGCAGGAGCATGGCATAAAGCAGCAATATTCATGCAGTTATACCCCACAACAAAATGGAATTGCAGAAAGGAAAAACATGCATATTGGAGAGGTATCTCGTGCCATGCTCAATGAAAAAGACTTGCCAGATTTTTATTGGGCTGAAGCAGTTGCTACAGCAGTCTACATAATGAACAGGACTCCCACTGCAGCAATACATGGAATGACTCCAGAGGAGAGGTATACTAGTAGGAAACCAGATATTTCTCACTTGAAAATTTTTGGTTATGCCTATGTACATGTGCCAGATGAGCTGAGATCCAAGTTGGATCCAAAAGCTGAGAAGTGCATCTTTATTGGTTACTCTTTGCAGCAAAAAGGGTATAGATGCTATAACCCTTCTACTCGTAAGTTTACAGTGAGCAGAGATGTTGTTTTTGATGAGATGAGTAGCTGGTATAAACCAGTAAATGTGATTGATGATGTAGATGCACAAAATGGTAATGCTGCACAGAATTCACAGCAGCAGTCACAAAATATTAGTGGACCTGGAGCACCCTCTAGCAGTGGTTCACATTCTTCACCATGGACAGGTAGATTGAGATCAGGAGAATCTTCTCAAAGCAATGCAGATAGTGGTATGCAGGTATCACGAAAAGGAAAAGAGAAGGTTGATCAGCCCATGTTTGATGTGAATGCAGGTCACTCTTATGTGGATGGTGAATCTAGTGGCTCAGAACAGAGCATTGATGATGAGTTGGGCATTCCTTCTATTGTTACACCTGGAGTAAGGAAAACCAGGGATGTTTTGAGAGCACCTGGGAGTGAACCTACTTTGCGCAGGTCTACCAGAGCTAGGTATCCTGTGGATAGGCTGAAATATGATGGATTTACAGCCATTCATTATGCATATATGGTTAAAGTGATATAGGAACCAGAACCCGCTTCTTTTGAGGAAGCCATGGGAAAAGAAAAATGGGAGAAAGCCATGGATGAAGAAATGGATGCCTTGGAAGCAAATGCTACATGGGTATTGGTACCTTTGCCTAAAGGTAAGAATGCAATTGGTTGTAAGTGGGTTTATAAGGTGAAGCACAATGCAGATGGTTCTGTGAACAGATACAAGGCAAGATTAGTAGTCAAGGGGTATGCACAAACATATGGCATTGACTATGAAGAAACATTCAGTCCGGTTGCAAGGATGGCAACCGTAAGAGCAGTCATTGCTATGGCTGCATCAAAGGGATGGTCTTTACATCAGATGGATGTAAAGAATGCCTTCTTGCATGGTGATTTGCAAGAAGAGGTCTATATGGAGCAGCCACCAGGTTATGTGCATGCTGTTCATCCTCAGTTTGTTTGCAGGTTGAAGAAAGCCTTGTATGGCTTGAAGCAAGCACCTAGAGCATGGTCTGACAAGATAGGACAGTATCTTGTCACTATTGGCTTTCAGATTTCCAAGGCAGATTTCTCACTTTATGTGAGAAAAACAGAGAAAGGTATTATGCTACTTGTCATTTATGTTGATGATTTGATTATGACAGGTGACAGTGATGAAGATATCCTTCATGTGAAAATGCTATTGAAGCAGAAGTTTGAGATGAAGGATTTGGGAGAGCTGCATTATTTCTTGGGCATTGAGGTGATTAGATCACCAAGTGGGATACAGCTCTTGCAGAGGCAGTATGGATTGGACATGTTGTCCAAATATGGGATGACAGGCTGTAAGCCTATTTCAGTTCCTTTGGAGCAGAATGTGAAGCTGAGCGCAGATGCAGGTGAGCTTCTGGAAGACCCTACTATGTACAGACGCATAGTAGGAAGCTTGATTTATATGACTATTACCAGGCCAGATTTGAGCTATGCTGTTGGATTGGTAAGTCAGTTTATGCAGGCTCCAAGGAAATCGCATTTGGATGCGGCTAGACGCATACTCAGGTATGTGAAGTCCACATTGCAGTATGGACTATTTTATGAGACTGGGGTTCAGATACAGCTGCATGGATACACTGATGCTGATTGGGCTGGTAGTATTTCTGATAGACGATCTACCAGTGGATATGTGTTCTCTTTTGGGAGTGCTGCAGTCACTTGGAGCAACAAGAAACAGCCTACAGTTGCCTTGTCGAGCACAGAGGCTGAGTACAAGGGTGCAGCAATGGCTGCATGTGAGGTAGCTTGGTTGCATAAGCTACTTTATGATATGCATCAGTCTACAGATGGGCCAGTTGTCATTTATTGTGACAACATGAGTAGTATACACTTGGCAAATAACCCAGTCTATCATGCTAGAATAAAGCACATTGAGGTGCATTATCACTATGTGCGAGAGAGGGTTTTACTAGGTCTTATTGATCTAGTTTATGTCAGCACAGAGGATCAGGTAGCTGACATATTCACGAAGGCATTGGGCGCAGAGAAGCTGCGCAAGTTCAGAGACCTGCTTGGTGTGCAGGAATTGGGATTGAGCTCGAGGGGGAGTGTTGAGATATCGAGCTCCACTCGTGATACGCCAGGTGACCGTTGTGTATTTATGTCACCGACTTGTCAGTTGCAGACGCGGTTGGTACACCGCCCATGAATAATAGCTACATGATAGCTATCCTTATCTACTCTAGTTCGTGGCTTGGTTAGTATGCCACCTTAGTTAGTTGAGTTTGGTTTGAGACCCATATATAGGGTTCTTCTATTTCTTTGTAAGAGAGTTCTTTTTGGCTTACACAACTAAGAAGAGGAAAACTGTTTTCAACCTCCACCCTTGTGTGTATTCCCCCATTGTGCAAGCAAGAAAGCTACAAGTGAGACTCCTTCCTTCTCTCCCACAATCTTGACATAGCGGATGTCGTGGATGGTCTTCTTTAGCTGGGTAGCAATTCACCGAGTCACGATTATAGCCTGCAAGAGAAAGTTGTGCACTTCCTAAGGGGTGTGTCTGTCTCATGGTGTGGTGTAAGTGCATGTGTAGTGGAACTGGGAGATGGGTCTATCCTTGGGTAAGCCCTTGGTAATGTCCCACACTTAAGGACCCAATTTGTGTGTTGTTGGAGGTGAAGTGCAAAACTTAGGGTGACAGGTCTAGAAGTCCTATCCTTGATATGCCCTAAGCGTGAAGTGGGGAAGGGGCTAGGTGTGAACCCTAGGTGTAGTGAGTGAAGTGAGCCCTCATGCTTCTCTTTTCTCTCTTTTTTTTTTTGTGAAGAATTGCATACACAGAAGATGTCCTTGCTAATGCCTATCACCTTCAGCCTGATTACAAGGTGGTTGCAAGCATTGGGATAGGAATGCGCGACTTTGTAGATATTCTTAATAGCAGCCTGGGCCTTCAGAGGTGTGGATGACAAGAAAGGATGATTACACCTCGTAAGATTTCTAGGCAAAAGGAGGGAAGCAGGGTTGCCCTCATCATTAATCTAGTCATGTCTCTACTATCTATCCCTAGTTTGATGTCAAAAAAGAGTGGAGGGAGGTGGGCTTCCTCATCTATGGGTCTTTGCATTAATAGGAACTTGATAAGCCTAAGATAATTACAGGTGGTTAAGAAGGCTGGATTCGGGCAACAAGAAAAATCCGTGAGGAAATAATTGATAGATGGGAGGAGATATTCTAACCTAAAGAGTAGGCATTCCTCGAGGCTCCGGGCATTAACATTATATATCTTAGGAAAGTCAAAATCCCCATGAATGTTTCGATCGTAGTCAACTCCATGCCTACGGAGGTAAGGCATGTAGATGGGGTCGTTGCGTTCTTCAGGGAGCGAGCTGCAAAAGATGATCCAAGAGTCAAAATTGGTATCCCAAATCCTCCTCCACCACTTTGGCTGTGCCTCATAGCCTTGGATGGTTTTGGGAACCCTGTTTACCTTATCCTGCTAGTAATCTGCAAGCTCTTGCCTCCATCTGTTGGTTATTATGAGGCTTCTTTCCTCTATCCACCTGTTTGCAAGATCATTAGCCAGATTCTTGATCTTGGCTAGAACGCCTAGAGACAATGCACAGTCCAAAGAGTGTGGATAAGCAAATGATAGCTCAAATGACCTCGTCTGGAACTCTCATTCACGCCATATGACCAATTACTGAGGCCAATCGATAAGATTGGAATCCCCTCATAGTGGCACCGGCTCTTTAGGGAATTGTCTTGGCAGTGATCGTGCTCTGCGTTGGGCTTTCTCTGCTAGTTCCTATCTTCTTCTTCTGGCTGCCATAATGCGCTCAGGCATGTGGGCATCTTCAGGCTCTTCAGGTGAGAGGTCTGGTAGAGGCGGATTGGGCATTCTTTGTTGCTTTTCTTCAGCATCTTGCTCAAAGTCTAGACCCTCTTAAACATTCTTCTCGGCAATTGCTGGGGCCGCTTATGGTGGTGGTGGCTGCTCATGCTCTTCGAACCCAAGTTCCTTGAGCTCAATAGTGGAGAGGCCGGCATGACGCAGGTAGTGAAATTGCTGCTCTTTTATGATTCTTGTGCCTGTTGGAAGCTCCCGTTCTTGAAGGCCATACCTTAGCACTCGAGTAGTCAGTTATAACTTCCTTCTTACCTTCTCCACTGAATCATTGCCCTCCACCTGGGTGACATATAGTACTGTGGTGAGAAAGGCTTGTCTTTGTGTGTTGGTGCATACATTAGAAGCCTCTTCCCTGGACTCGGCAAGCACTCTTCTGCAGTGAGCCACTGCCAAGCGTTCTGTTAAATGCCTAACTCTTTCAAAATTTTTCTTTTCCCACTCACTGGCTCTCTCATCCATCTTCTTTCTTCCCTCCTCCAGCTCACTTGCCAGGGTTGTCACCACCTGCTGCTGCTCATTTGTTAAGAACCAAAGTTGGTTCCTTTCCCTAGATTTCCAAGCTAGCTATTCTTCAGCAATTTCTTTTGCCTGATTTGCAATGCTAAATCTTTGTTCTGCCTCAGTAATTAGTTCCAACTTTTCTTGCACAAGCTGCTAATGACTTTGGATCTCTGCAAGCTGTAGTCTTCTTTGGGTGGAGGCCATGGCCATGAGGGCCTCTATGTCTCCCTTGGCAATCTCCAATGCACCTTGCAGTCGTTGTGTGTCATTTTGCAACCTTTGTGCTTTTGCTGCGGGGATTGCCAGGCTTTCCTATGCTAGGAACTCTATCTCTCTCTCCAACCTGTCTTGTTCCTCAAGTCCATACCATAGCTAAAAAGCTATGGCATCCTCCTGTCACTCGCTTGGCTCACCCTCTTGAGCTGCTACCTATCTGTACCTTTCCAGCTTGGTAGTTCTCTATTCGAGGTCAGCATACTACTGCACTAGTAACTTTAAGCTCCGCTGCTTTGCCACCAGGTTTTGCTCTTTATCTTCTAGCCTTTGTCTTAGGCGGCTCTCATTGTCATGGGCTTCCTTGGTTTTTGCTTCCAGTTGATCTTGTAGCGCTTTCACCTCCCTTCTTAGGTTGGCTCCTTGCTTTGAAACTTCTAGCCTTAAGGCTGATGAAGTTTCCTTTTCTTTCTCTAGCTCCACTAGGGCCACCTTCTTTTCTTCTTTCACCTTGTCCAATTGTGCTAGAAGCTCAGTCACATAAGCGTCGTAGTCCGCAC
This sequence comes from Lygodium microphyllum, assembly GCF_053477565.2. Lineage (NCBI taxonomy): Eukaryota > Viridiplantae > Streptophyta > Polypodiopsida > Schizaeales > Lygodiaceae > Lygodium > Lygodium microphyllum. The sequence goes on from NC_141148.1 coordinate 68,818,175, forward strand.
TAGGCGGCATGGGAGTAGGGGCTATAGTGGTTGACGCCTCTAGCTTTTGTCATTTTAGATCTTTCCTGGATTCGGCATCTACGACAGTGGGCCTTTTCGTTCTAGATTTTGGTACAATATCAGCCACTCTATTGACAAGTATCTGCATCATACTCATCAATTGGGCCATGTGTAGAGAGGGCGTGGGTTGCGGGGTGGTTGTGGTTGTGGTGTCGGCTGGTCCTGGCACAAAGGAGGAAGGCAGGGGGTGTAGTAGGGACTTGCCCTTGCCTACAGCCATCATTGGGGCCGCTTCCACATTGCCACTTACTTCAGCCTCATGGTGGGGACTCAAAGGGTCGATTTCTCCTCCCCCATGGGTTTCTTTGACCAATCTACGAGTGGCCTCTGCCAACTCGGCAAGTTCTTTCATCCTTAGCTCATCGGCTTCCTCCTCCGGCCTTTTTTTGCCTCTCTTCTTTTGCCCTCCTTGATTCTTCTCTAATTCTTTCGAGTTCTTCCTCTTTCTTTTTCCTTCGTTCCTCCTCCACCCTCCTTGACTCTCCTTGAGCCCTCTTCATCTTGGCTCGCTCTTGTTTGCTTAGTATTTCTTCCTTCTTCTTTTGGCTCTTGTCTTCTTTTGCTTCCATGGTTTAGCCGCTTGAGTAGGTGGTACCTCCGGCTCTCCTTTGTTGCTTATTGTGTTTTCACTCGAGCCTTCTTCCTCGCGGTGAGGTGAGCTTTGGTGTACAACTTGCTCTTCATCTATGCTGACATCCTTGATAGCCTCATTGATGATTGCTGTTAGGACACCTCCGTATCTGATTGTAGAGGCTTTCAAGGCTAGTTTTTATCTTGCGGACCGTACAGTAGAGGCAGGAGACTCCCCACCAGCTGGTGCTATGGCTGGAGCCAGGAGCACGACTGAACTCTTGATAGTTTTATGAACAAAGCCGTTCCAATCCACCTCCTTTGGAACTCCTGCAGCGATGCTTTCTAGCAATGGCACCCCAATTTTGTTCATTAGAGCATTGTATCTGTGTCCTGAGAAAAGGGTGTGGACCATTTTAGCTTGTATTCTTGTCACGGGGTCTGGAATATCAGCCAAACTAATTCCATCCACCGTGTGCACGTCCTCTTTTTTTACTCCCATCATGGCATACACATCTCTTTTTGGGTGCTTCTCCTTTTTGGACACAAGCCCCAGGGCTTTCTCGACAATAGCTGCATTAAGGGGCACTTGCACCCTTCTTTCCTGGTCACCAGTCCTTAGTGTGACTGTGCCATAGCTCTTACCTTCATCAAAGCTCCTTAAGAAGTCAGTGCACATGCTGTAATCCACAGCTTGTTCAACCTTTTCCACGTACTTTTGGAGGTTGCATTTGTCCACCAACTCCTTCATTGCTGGCTCTTCCAAGATGGCTTCATCTAAATTCATGGTATGTTTGAATGTGAACTGGCTGAATCCACGTGTCTCAACACTGATTCCATACTTTGTCAGCTCCTCTTTAGTGAATGGGAGTTTACCATGTTCTGCCATGGTAGGTGCCTGTCATCACACCATGCCAACATTAGCGTTATGAATTGACTCATCACTAAAAAAAACCCAAGAAAGAATGTGTGTAACAATTTGCCATGCTGATTCAAAGGCATGAAACTTGGAAATAATTCAAAAGCAATATCTATTTCCTCCTTGCATTCTTTCCTATTTGAATTCAGTTGATCATTTTCATCCATTATACATCTTGCTACATCACTTGGCTCTCACTTTGCTCCCCCCCCCCCCCCCCCCCCTTTCCTTAAGTTTTAAGGGAATCCTTCCTAGGATTAGAAGGGGGAGAAGGAGGGCTCACATGGACTTTGTGGGGTGAGCTACTTGGCCAACAACCAAGTATAGAGGTTAGGGTTATATTCAAGGTGGGCATGATAATCAAGTTTGCATGGTCGTATGGAAGCTTGGGTGATATAGGTCAAGACATCATGAAAGATGTCCCTGGAGTTGAGGCGACTAGCAATGTGCAACTCCTCTTCCATGAGGAATTGGTCAATGTAAGGGTGGGCCAACACCTGGTCATTTAAGTGTATGTTGCGTGTAATGGCCAAAACCCTAAATGAAAGAGGTGCCACATAAGTAGGGTCATGTTCAATTGTTTTGATTGCCCTTCTTTGCTTGGAATTGGTCATGATACGGCAGTCTTTTTTCTCCCATTGGAGTCACGAGGCATATCACAGTTGTAAGAATGAAGAAGCAGAGCTGGCCAGCTGCGTGAGCTCCTCCAGGTGTAGAGCGAGTAGGCTTGCGATAAGAGGTAATTAGTCTTCTGAGAACGGCTTGCTCCTTTGAGATTTCTCCATTAGCAATTAATTTTGCGACAATTTTGGGGAATTTGATGGTCATAAACTCGTAGTCTTCCCAAGTGCATCGCAACGCACGAACATCAAAAGCAAGGGGTTCATTAAGAAGTCCTAAGTCAAGCCTCTCATAGCTCCTAGCGAATGTGGTGAGGGTGTTATCTAACTCCTTGATGCATGTCACTACGTCGTCTCCTGAGGAGGTCTCAACAAGATCCTTGGCCATTGAAATGAAAGATCATCTTTCATACAAAGGCCTAAGACCTACTGGTGGCGATGGTGCAATTGGGTTGGACACTGGTGACTTCATTGATAGCATCACAAATAGGACGTTGCACTCAGGAGTACTTTGAGATGCTGCAAAGGGCTCCAGTGGCATAGGAGGTGTGCTGCATTCTATCTGAGTTGGCATGGGGGTGCTCAACTCCTTTGACTTGGATAATGCAGGGGCATCTAGTTTAGGACGATAAATGTGTTGGGATTCATTAATCACAACTGGTACTAGTCCAGCTTACTTTGCAGTCTGGGCTTTGTATGTGCAAGCCTCTCTAGTTGGAGTGAGGTTGCTTAGAGTCGAGCCTCTTGAATGTCCACTTTTAGGCACCCATATCCAAGGGTTTCCCTTATAGTATCCTTGTGCTCGCAAGAGATCTTTGGGGATCTAGCGCAACGTGGTAGTGCACCTATGTCGATAGCATTTGAACTGCCTCTTAGGCTGTGACTGATAGTTTTTGCATTTAGAAGCACATTTCTGCGGTTTACGAGGATGTGGCCCTTGTCGTTTGGGCACCCATATGAGCGTGGACTCTTTGGCCTTTTGAATGGCCTTGGTGGGCTTGGTTCTAGCAGTTTGAGCATGGGGTGAGATATCACAGCCCTTCTCCCTAGGCTTGGTCATGGGCGTGGTTGTAGTGGTCTCTATCGGTGGCTTTGCAATTGTAGAAGGATCAAGATAACCCTTGCTGAAAGTAGTCACTATGCGCACATTGCCTATAGCAAGGTGGATGCGATCTAGGTTATAGTCCACATTACAGTTCATCTGCTTTTTAAAAGTGCAACCTAGTAGTGACTTATTACCGGCCCCTTTAGTGTTTGGCAATACATAAAAGAAGACTGGTACACTTTCAGACTCGATAGAGACGGCCACTTTGCATTTTCCTAAGAGTGAGTAGGTGTTGCCCCCAAATGGGCTGAGTTTAGTGTTTGTAGGCTGCAATTTAGGTTGACCAATGCATGTCCAATGGTCATGCGTCAAGATATTATAGTCGCCACCTTTGTCTATCAAGGCATCAAAAGAATACGTCCGTTCTGTAGTGACTATGATTTGTAAGTGTCAAGATTGTGGGAGAGAAGGAAGGAGTCTCACTTGTAGCTTTCTTGCTTGCACAATGTGTTGAGTGTTAAAATGACTTGTTTTTTGGCTGATTTTTATTGTTTTTGAGAGCTGAATGGTTGATTTGATGAGATGATTGATTGGTTTGGAAGTGGTTTGAGAGTGTTTTGGATGATAATGATGGTGTTTTGGAAGTTCATGATGTTTGTTAGTGGTTCTGTGATGTTCTGATAGGTTTTGATTGGTTCTGTATACCTTCTGTTTTGTTCTGTTTTGGTTTGTTTTGTTCTGATTGTCTTCTGTAAAGAGGGATGGAGTATTGATTGATGAAGATTGAGATCTTGTGAAAGCTTATTGAATGGTTTGTGAGAGTTTGGAATGGTTTGAAAGTGAGTTATGTGGTTTTGATGACCTTCTGTAACCTTCTGTAGGTCTTCTGTAAAGCTTCTGTCTCTGTTATGTTCTGTTCTGTTCTGTACTGTAGCTGTTCTGGTACTGTTCTGTGACTGTTCTGTATGCTTTTGTATGTGTTCTGATGGATGAGAGTGTAGCTTGGGAAAGTTTTCTAGCCTTGGAAAGAGGTGAATACAAGTGCAAAAGAGCTGAAAGAAGTGGAAGAAGTAGCTGCTGAAGACTCAAGTGAAGACTAGAGTGAAGTGACAGTAGTGAGCTATGAAAAGACACTGTAGTGGCTCTGGTGACTTTTCATATCAGACATACCTCTTGGGAGGCATATCCACGACCTAAGAAGGATTATTGAGAGTGATTTTTGAGAGATTGTAGTGAGGATATGATGTATTATTGATTGAGTGAGAGAGAGAGAGTCAGAGATAGCCAATTCTACTGAAACAGAGTGATTGTATATGAGAGATTGAGAGAGAAGACTATGAAGATATTGAAGATGAATACTATGTGATGTATTTCCATTCAAAGATGGTGTATTCCTTTGATTTCTTTGTTCTATTGATGGATTTTGTGAAGATATTGAAGAATATGGTTGATTCTATCAAATCCGTGGGAGATCTACATGATGCTGCATGAAGATTTGTTGTGCCTGGTGTTCTTTTCTTCATTGAGATCATATGAAACATGATAAACAAGCTTGTTGATGTTACAAGATAGATTTTCTTGCAAGAGAATTCCCTTTTCCTTGGTGTTCCTCTCGGGGCTCCATGTTTTTGGTACGCAGCCTGGGAAACTTGCCATCAACAAGCACCAGAAGAGGCTGAAAATGAAGGAAATGGCATTGCCAAGAAGAGAAGAATTCAATGGATGTTTGTAAAGTTCCTTCTTCCACTGAAGAGTTGGAATTTCTCATAATCAAAGCCACTTTCCACAAGAAGTTCATCCCACAATGGCGGAAACACATCACCATCATGATGCATGCTCTATGGGGTGGACAGTTTCCTCTCCCTGTTGAAGCAACAGAAACTTGCATCTTGGTGGCAAACTGTTTGGGAATAAACTGAAGAGTAGAAACAGAGAGAATGACCATCCATGGAAGATTTGGCATTCATTGAGAAGTTTTCAGATAACATCAAGTTGGAGATTGTGAAGAAGCTTCAGGAGTCTTGGTCTGTAGAGGTTCACAAAGACAAGAAGGAAAAAAGTTGGAATTTGTTCGTGGACGCTCAACAGCAAGATACATGGGATGCTTGGTGTATTGATAATCTTCTGTTTGTTCAATTAGCAACCCACTGGAAGTTGGTAGACAGACTGAGCCTTACGTCGAGCTTGCGTGGCTTCCATGCACTGTAGAGCCATCCTACGAATTTCGTCCAAACATTCCAGGTGCAGGAGACGGCGTTGCAGTGAATCATCGTCCCCCAAACGCTCTTTGATAGCCACTCTCAAAGAGGGTAGTTCCAGTTCAACAGGAAAAACAGCTTCTGTACCATACACCAGCTGGAAAGGTGTCTGTCCTGTTGCTGCTTTATGGGAGGTTCTGTACGCCCAGAGGGCCTCTGTAAGTCGATCGTCCCAATCACGACGATGTGCGGCAATTGTTCTTGTCAGAATCGAGTAGAGGATGCTATTGGTGACTTCGACTTGGCCGTTGGCTCTAGGGTAATAAGGAGTGGACTTGCGATGGCGGATCTTATACAACTCTGTCAATTCTTCCATGACTTTGTTAAGGAAATGAGTGCCTCTATCACTTACCAGCTCTAAGGGACTGCCAAAACGGGTGATGATATTCTCGTACATGAACAGGGCCATGCTGTTACCATCGTCTCGCTTTAGGGCTTTAGCTTCACACCACTTTGTGACATAATCCGTACATACGAGGATGTATCGGTTCTGCTTCCTTCTGGTAGGAGGATCGATCGGTCCTACGAAGTCAATGCCCCACTTCTCAAACGGCTTTAAGGGAAGGATAGGTTGCAATGGCATGGCACTTGTCTTCGTGGGTTTCCCCATTCTTTGACAAGCATCACATCTTTTACAGTAATCATAGGCATCCTTGTGGATGGTAGACCACCAATATCTTGCTAGCAGAGCCTTCCTAGCTGTAGCTTCTCCTACAAAGTGACCTCCACATGGCTCGTCATGGCAAGCCTTCAGAACAATCCCAATCTCATCTCCTGCAACACATCTTCTGAGCACTTCATCTTTGCCTTTCTTGTACAGTGCGCCACCTAGCAGGGTGCAGGGGGCTGATTCTAGCATGAGCTTCTTCCTTTCCCGACTAGAAATACCAGGAGGATACTGTTGGGTTGCCAGCAGATTGGCAATGTCTGCATACCAGGGAGTTATAGTTTCCACCAAGAATAGGGAAGCATCAGGGAGGTCTGGATCATCCTGCTCCTCATCTGCAATTTGTGGGATACGCGACAGATGATCAGCCAAAACATGGGAACGACCAGGCTTAGTAATCACCTCAAAGTCAAACTCCTGGAATAAAAGGAGCCATCTCATCATTCGTCCTTTCACATCCGCTTTGTTCATCAGGAAGGACAGGGCCTCATGATCCACATAAAATTTAAAGTGGGTAGATAGGAGGTAATGGCGAAACTTTTCCAGGGCAAACACCATTGCCAAGCACTCCAGCTCTGTCACTGTATAGTTCCATTCCCTATCAGTGACTTTTTGGCTTGTGTAGTAGATTGGTTGATCCAACTTCGAGGAGCCCTTCTGGCAGAGGACAGCACCTAAACCTTCAATTGATGCATCAGTGTGTACATGGAACTCTTTCGTCCAATCAGGAGGTTGCAGAATGGGTGCCTCTATCAGACACTGCTTCAGAGTGTGAAAGGCTTTGTCACATTCTTCCGTCCAAGTAAACTCTACATCTTTCCTCAGAAGCTTGTGCAAGAAGGTTGCCTTTGTTGCAAAATGGGCTATGAACCTTCTGTAGTAACCCACATGGCCTAGGAATCCCCTCAACTGTTTGAGGTTGGTGGGTGCTGTCAGAGCTGCGATCTTTTCAATCTTTGCAGGGTCTGTTGATATCCCTTGTGCAGAGACAATGTGGCCCAACAGAACTCCAGAAGAGACCCCAAAGATGCATTTGTCGGGGTTGAGGGAAATCCCATACTCCCGGCATCGGTCAAAGCATTGCTCCAAGTGCTCCCAATGTTCACGGATCAAACTATAGACACAGAAGTCATCCAAATATACCTCAATAAAGTCGTGGAGATGATTCTGAAATGCAGCCATCATGACTCGTTGGAAAGTAGCAGGGGCATTGCAGAGCCCAAATGGCATCACTCGGTAAGCGTAGGTCCCCCATTCTGTGGTGAAGGTTGTTTTGGATTGGTCTTCTTCTGCGATCTGCACTTGGTTATATCCGCTGAATCCATCCAAAAGGGAATAAAGCTCATGTCCTGCCACTGTGTCCAACAGTTGGTCTGTAAAAGGGATAGGAAAGTGATCCTTCTTTGTCTTGGAATTAAGCTTTCGGAAATCCACACATATACGAAGCTTGCCATTCTTCTTGGGTACAACCACGATGGGTGAAACCCATTCACTATTTGCCACTGGATAGATGAACTCGGCTTCCAGAAGCTCCAGCAGCTCCGCTTTCACCAATGTGGAATAATTCAGGTTCATTCGCCTCTGTCGTTGCCGTACTGGCTTGGCATCAGGCTCCAAGTCAATATGATGTTGACATATTGTGGGATCAATCCCCTTTAGGTCTTTGTAGGACCATGCAAACACGTCCAAATTTTCTTTCAATAAGTTGTACAAGGTTGACAACTCCTCTTCTGGGAGGCTCCTACCCACCTACAAGTGGCGATCAGTGCCTTCTGCATCCACAAAGGTTAATTGTCTTTCACCTTCTGCTTCACGGATGAAGGTCCCACGGACTGCTTCTGGATACAGATGTCACTCCTTCAAGGGAGTGGTATCCTCTTCTGATGTCCCACTAGAACCGACTTCTTCTTTTGGTGGAGACTTAGGTTGCTCCTTGAGATGTTGAAATGGGATTAGAGCTGTTTCGGGTTTGGTTTCAAAACTAATTACCTCTTGGCTTGAAGACTCCTCTTCTGAAGATGACACATCCAGGAACGTCACATAACAGGGACCCTCTGATGCCTGTTGGGTTGGTGGGATTGGTGCTCGTTGGCACTGTGCATCATCATCATCTTTCTTTGGCAAGGATGGGTTAGGACGGCATGAACCACTGTTGAAAGACGGCTTGTTCATCTTAACCCACGTCTTATAAGAATTTTGCATATAAGAAGATCCATTTACCAGACCAAATGGTACCATCACCATTCTATCCCATAGCATGAGCTCGCCTGCTTCTGAAGCTTCTGGAACTTCTTCTTCAAATGTATCCTCTTCAGGTGGGATATATTCTTCTAGCTCACTTTCATAACCTTCTTCGTCCATATCATATCAATCCTCTTCTGTCTCTGTCTCTGTCTCTGCTTCTGTCTCTGCTTCTGTCTCTGCCTCTGTTTCTGTCTCTGCTTCTGTCTCTGCTTCTGTAGGAGCTCTGTAACAGAAGAACAGATTCTATGTTTCCTCTTCTGCCTCTGTCTCTGTCTCTACTATGGCCATGTAACAGGGAGAGCAGTACATCCATGCTTCTATCTCACTGTCAGAAGTGATTTCAGAAGTCATTCCTGGTTCAGGCAGGAAGTATTCACCCATTGATAATGGCTTGGCATCTTTTGGAAGTCGGCCTACAGTATCCACTGTTAAGGAACGTGCCACTGTTTTCTTGGGAAGGATCTGTTTGACAGCATCTTCGTCTGCTGATGTTCCATCTGTAGCCTCATTAGGGGAGTCAGAAGATAATTCCAAGGAGGTGGATCCATGTCCTTTTTGACAACCATATAGTTTCAGCACCACTTTGTTGGGTCCTCTACCCAAGGTCAAGGTTCCTTTGAACCAATCCGTCCTTGCTCGGGCTTCAAAAAGCCATGGTCTGCCCAGTAACAGAGGATAGGATGTACCATAAGAATTTGGCCTCACCACCAAATAGGTTAGCCAATAATCTTTTCCAGCCACTGTAGTCTTCACATATGGGAGAATGCCCAAAGGCTTGATTCTACTATGATCCGCCAGTCTGATGAGCCATTGGGTGGGTTGCACATAAGAATTTGGCCTCACCACCAAATAGGTTAGCCAATAATCTTTTCCAGCCACTGTAGTCTTCACATATGGGAGAATGCCCAAAGGCTTGATTCTACTATGATCCGCCAGTCTGATGAGCCATTGGGTGGGTTGCACACCTTGTAGGCCTAGATCCTTCATTGTCACATCCGTCATATGTGGAAAATAGAGGATAAGAGATCAAGGCTGGAAGGGGGGTTTGAGGGGACAGAGGGTTGCGTCCACTTCATCAGGAGTGACTGAAGAACGGCTATCAGAAGTAGCATCATAAGAAGTACAGTGCCGCGCCAATGGGGGAAAAGATCAAGTGACCGTAATTGTCAAGATCCCCAAGGAGGGAAGTACTTCTTCAGGCGATATCCATTAATCAGAAAGGGATCATCAGAGGCATCAACGGTCTGCACTTGGACAGAGCCATTAGGGTTGACGGCAAGTACCTTATAGGGGCCCATCCACCGCTGCTGGAGCTTGCCAGGAAACTTGCCAAAGCGTGAATCATAGGCTAGGACCAAATCACCTTCGTTGAACTCCTTGTGCTTGATAAAGCTATCATGGGGCGAGGTTGGTTTTGACAAATGGTCTTTCTACTATTCCCTTGCTCAATTCGAAAAACAAAGAGAAGGAAAATATACATATCGGTCATGGGAGAAAAGGACTTAGGTCCCTGTCATGCCGACCTATTCTTCGAGAAAAGGTGGAAACACCCTCGGGAATAGGGGAAAACAAGAAAAAAAAAACAAATCTGTTATGAGAGAAAAGGAAGCAATTCCCTGTCATAGCAGGCCTCGTTCCAAGAAAAGGTGGTAAACACCCTTGGGCGGGAAGCTGGCTGTGGAAAAGGTGGTAACACCCAGCAGTCCAGAAAGTGGATTCATCAATTGATATCTCCAGGATCCAATTCCGAAGCTACCTCCCTTGGTATGCTGTGTCCTGGATCTCTCTGTAGAGTGTCTACCTGTCCTCTAGCAGACGACATGTTCCTATCCAATACAACGTTCGATTTGATGCCTACCTCCCTGGGTACGCCTCTTCAACAACTGATGACACGATCTTCATCGACAAACAATAGAGTGACGTGAGCTTTCATCCTAACCGGATGGGGAAGTGAGTAAGGCTGCCCTTCTGTATCTATCAACAAAGCGTGAGACAGAGGGTGGGCCAAGAGACCAGTCTTTTCCCTTCAAATCAAATGAGAGGTGAGAAGTGTGAATGAAGTGTTGCACGCACGGGATGGGCCTCTCAATTCACAAAGCACAATTTGTTTCTGTGCACTGCACCATAGGGCTCCCTGGCTTTCCTTCTTGCACCGTATGCCGGCACAGGGCGGGATGCACCGTTGCACCATCCAATGCGCACAAGGCATACAATCTTTGCACAAGTGACTGTGAGGATTACATCAATGAGTTTTAGGAAAAGGCTGCCCTTCTGTAACTATCAACAAGAGAGTGAGACAAAGGGTGGGATGAGTGTGACTGGAGTTTCTTCAATCAATTACCGAGAGGTGAGATTGAGGGACGTTACGACACTTGGAGTCAGGTATGTTCCCGTTTTTCTATGCACCCACGGGATGGGTCTTTGCCGTCATCACAAGACACGTCACCCTGTTCTGTACACTGCACTGTAAGGCTCCTTTGCCTTCCTCCTTGCACTTATGCCAGATGGGTTGGACGCACTAATGCACCATCAACTGTGCACCCTGGCATACTCCTTCTGCACCATTCCTCCTTGTCGATTCCTCAACCGGGTATGAGATATGGGTTTTAATCATTCTTCCTCGAGTGATATTAGTCATGGGGCGAGTGACTATTCTTTCATTTCATTTGAGTGACTGCAAGTTGAGTGTAGTATCCCTCATCATCGACGGATTTCCTGCGATTCCTTCAACCAGCTACCTCCCTGGGTACTGCTGCGTGGTCCCTGCCATGAAGGACGTGCGCCGAGAAGATGCCTTGGTACCTCCAGTGCCGACAACAACACTGGACGTGCCATCGACACTCAACCTTACTTCTTGACGAAATGGGCCAAGTTTTTCTAACCCTCCCACTTTGGTTTCTTCGTGACGGTCATGTTTTAAGTGTGGGGACGTTAGTGGATGGTCTGTGGCGTGGTCCTAGGTCCCTGTTGCTCGGTTAACCCTATCCATTACGGTCTTAAGTGTGGGGACGTATCCCTGCGCGTCTACATTGCATACCCTTCTGCATATGCCTCAACCTGCTCATGCTGGTTGCCATGCCTTACTTTTACCCTGATGGGGTCCCTTCCCACCCACCCATTCATTTTCCACCCACCCTTGGGACTGTTCCCTTGCAGTTTTCCTTCATTCCTTGATTTTGAGGTCCTACTATGTGAATGCATCCTACGTTCACTCAAGTCCAAATCCAACCTTATAGCCCTGTTACTCCCTTTGAACTGATCATTTTTCCTTTTTACCTACCCTTGTTCCGGTGCACGGTTTTTGAGTTATTCATTTTTGAAGCATTTTGCGCAACTTAGCCGGTTTTCCATGTGAACGCGCTTTTCTTGCTTCGGAACCATGCTCTGACGTCACAGCCCTGACAATCACTTTCCCCCTGATATTTTTCCTTTTTACGCCCTGTCATTCCCATACACGGTTTGTCCATTATTCATTTTCCGGTTTTTTGCACCTTTTTCGTGCGTATTTTTTGACATTTTTCCATGTGAACCTGCCCTGTTTGCATCAGAATTCCAATTTGATTTGACAACCGTGTCTTCTGTGCCTTCCCTCACCTTTTTCCTTTTTCCTCCATCCTCTTTCGACTTTCGGATTTTTATTTATTAATTTTTCAATGCGTTTTCAGGCGTATTTTTGGAGTTTTTTGCATATGAACCCCTCCTACTTCCACCGGAACTGCAATTTAACATGATCACCCTGTGCCACTCCTTCCTGCGGACATTTTTCCTTCTTACTGCATGACATTCCGGCGAAAGGTTCGTCCGATATTAATTTTCGATCCCATTTTCGGGTCTGTTTTTTGGGTTTTTCCCACGTGAACGCATCTTCTCTCCGTTGGAATTATGTTTTGATGTGATAGGCTGGTCGGGCACATCTTTTTGCCCAGTTTTTCTTTTTCTTGCACCTCGTTCCGATGCACGGATTTCCCGCTATTAATTTTTAATTGCGTTTTTTGGTTCATTTTTTGTGTTTTTTGCACGTGACCGTCCTTTACCCCTCCCGGAATCTCCCTCGCATATTTTTCTTGTCTTTCGCATACCGTCCTGCCCACTTTTTGTTTTTACGCTATTTCGTTTTGACGTTTAGATTGGGAGTTATTAAATTTTCTTTAATTTTACGTGTTTTCACACGCTCCGTCTTGCGCGTGAACGCGCCCGTTTTTTATTTTACGCGTCTTCACGCGCCTCCGTCGCCTCCACGTGCCCCGTCGCGGCGTTTCGGTGCCTTTTCCAGCCCGTCCCGGCAAATTTCTTTACCCTCGCCCCGCGCACGCGCGCGGGACGAGGGGGTACGCCCCTTGCCTGGGCCCCTGCCCATTAACCCTTCCCCCTTCTTCTTGGGCACCCCCCCCTCTCCCTGCCCTTATCCCCCCACCCCCCTGCCCACCCCTACCCTACCCCCACCCTTCCTTTCCCTAACTGTCTCCCCCCCTTCCTCTCCCTCTTCTTGCGTACCTCCTCCCCTCCTCTACCTCCTTCCTCCTCCCCCGCCTTCTCCTCTTTCCCCTCCTCCTTTATCCTCCTTCTTCCCCACGCCTCCTCCACCTCCACCCCTCCTTCTTTCCTCCCTCCTCCCTCCTCCTTCTCCCCTCCCCTCCTGCCCCGCCTTCCTCCTTACTCCTTTCTTCTCCAACCTCTCCTCCCTCCCCCATCTCCTGCCCGCTCCGCGCCGCCGCCTGAAACGCGCTCGCCGCCGCTTGGCAACGCGCCCGCCGCTTGAAACGCGCCCGCCGCCTGGAGTGGAGCCTGCCGCCCCGTTGCCTGCCGCCGTCGTCGCGGTCGTCGTCGCCGTGGAGCAGTGCGCCGTCGCTGGAGCCTGCCGCCCAGTCGCCTGCCTCCGTCGTCGCGGTCGTCGTCGCAGCCGTCGCCTGCCTCCCTCGTCGCGGTCGTCGTCGCCGCCCGGAGCCCTCCTGCGCCGTCGCTAGAGCTTGCTGCCCGTCGCCAAGGTCGTCGTCGCCGCCAGTAGCCTGCCGCCCCGTCGCCTGCCGCCGTCGTCGCGGTCGTCGTCGCCGCCCGGAGCCTGCCGTCGGCGCCGCCCCCTTCTCCTCTTCCCCCTCCTCCTCTTCCACCTCCACCTCCACCCTAACTAACCACGGTTAGTTAGCCTAACCTAACCGCTAACCTAACATTAGTTATGTTAATTAACACTATTTGGTTACTACTAACCCCAGTTCGGTTAACTAACCTAACCTACCCCATTAACCCTAACCCCCCTCATTAACCTTAGTTAGGTTAGTTACCTTAACCTTAGTTAGGTTAGTTCTAACTCCCCCTAGTTAGCCTAACCCTAACCCTAACCCTAACCCTAACCCTAACCCACCGTAGTTTAACTAACCCCCTTTAGGTTAGTTTCTACTACCTTGCCTTATCTGACTTATCTAACATCTGCCTAACCTCACTTGACTTGGGCAGACTAACATGACTTACCCAGACTAACCAGACTTACTTTTAACTTACTTATCAGATTAACATGATTTACTTGATTTAATTAATTTCTAAATTAATTTTCACATCAAAATAATTCAGCAAAATTTCTAAAAATTCCCTTCGCTTTTTGCCAATTTTTGGGTGTTTGTCCGCTGGAAATTACCCACCCTAAAATTTCTGAAAATTACACATTTCCCAATTTATCCCCCAAATTACCAACAAATGTAGAAAATTCATTTAAAAATAGTCAAAAAATTCTAAAACACATTCTGAAAAATTCTAAAAAATTCCCCTCACCCCCTTGACCATTTTTCATTTATTTTTCACTTTAAAAAATTATCATATATGGTACCCCTATTTTTGTAAATTTTTTCAAAAAAACCAACAAACCAACAAACGAAAATTTCCCTTAATACTCTCTATTTTATTTGCATACACTCAATTGTGGATATTTCCTCCCTATTCATGTGTTGAATATATTGATTTCCCTATTCTTATTTTTATTCTTATTTATTAAAAAAACACCAACTACACAAACAAAAAAAAACAACAAAACACATCCACAAAATATCATACCCTCACAAACAAAACAACCACCATAAATAATCCCAAATTACAAAAAATTATAACAAAACCCAACCACAAAACAAATCAACACATCCGTTAAGGTGTTGTCTTTGTTGTTTCGTCAGTGGTCTTTACTTTTCCTTTACTGGATTCACTTCTTTTGGGGGACTTTTCCGTGCGCATTTCTGCATTACATACACACCCCTTCCAGGTATTTATTTTATGAGCTTTCTTTATTTTTATTTCCCCCTTAATCACATATTAATTCTTAAAATGAACTCTTTATTCACCCACAGTTCCACGCGCATTCGCGCTCAACACACACATACTTTTTAATTAAAATAAACCCGCCGTTCACTTCACACGTGCTACGTGTGCTAAAGAGGCACTTTAATTTTTAATTAAAATGAACCAGCCGTCACATGAGTACGCGCTGGCAAAAAAGCGCTCCACATCACCTTAATTTGTAATAAATGAATTTGCATTTAGAGACCCAGTCGGGTATCGAAGTCCGGGAATCGAATTAATGCACCGCTTCACCTAATAATTGGTAATTTAATTTATAATAAGGAACCGCCGTTTTCTTGCTAAGGTTTATCACCTAATAAAAATTCACCCATTCTTAATAATTTCTTAACATAAATCCTTCATTAAATTAATTCCCCCTCACTACACTTAATTCCCCTTTTTAATGAACTGTTTCGTGGGATGGGTATGCGCAGTCCTTAGAGTTCTATCACCGCTGTAGTCTTGATATGTGTCAGATATGGTATTGTTTTGGTTTACTGTCTTTGTTACGGTTACGGGTACGGTATGCAGTTTTTTCTTTTCTTGCCTGATACGGGGTTCAGGGTGTTTGTCTGCTGCATCGCATGAAGCTTTCGGTCGCATATGTCTCAAGGTCATGTCGAATTTTTTCTAGGATGTGGTTTGCTTGGGGTTAGTTGGTTGAGTCACGTTTTCTTGTTTGGTTATTCTCTTATCCTTGGATTTTTGTCTGTTGCTTTGCAGGCATTCTCCTTGATTGTCTGTGTTTGTGGTGTGTGTAACCATCTGAATGGCGCCTTCTCATGCTCCTCCCCCTATCCAGTACGTCCCATTAGTTAGTAGGGATTACTCTTCCCTACTTACTTTTGAGCCTCTCACGAAGGCGGGACTCGGTGCTTTTGTGGCTACTTCTTTTCCCCTACTTCCAGAGGATCCGTCGTTATGTGATGAGTTTCTGGCCTCTTATAGCAAGAAGACAGGCCTAGTCCAGGGACTTTCTATGACTTTGACACCTCGAGGCTTAGGGAAGGCTCTGTCTCTACCCTCCAAAGGTGAACCTTTTGTTACCACTCGTCAGCTTTTCTCTAATGAAGAGATTTTGAAGCTGTTGCAAAAGCAGACAAGGGAAATCCTCGATGTTAAGAAGGTGATAAACTCTTCAGGAGTTTCCTTTTCTATGATCACTGATCCCGTATGGAAGACGATCTGTCAGTTTCTCCAGGACAGGTTTATGCCTGCCAAAACGCCATCCCAGTATTTGTCCAAAGAGCTTTTCACAGCTTCCCGGATGGTGTTAAACGGAGTTGCTATTGATTGGAGCACTTACCTCCTCACTAAAATGGATCAGCGTTTCGTTAAAGTCACCAGGGGTAATGTTACCAATGTCACATATGGATCATATTTGTCTGCCTTCTTGACCTATTCAGGTTTACCGAAGACTGTGCCTCCACCTCCTCCATCAGATCAAGTACCTCCTCCTCCACCTTCAGATGAGTCAGAACCTATTGACATAGAGGATGATGATTCTCCGCCTCCCCTGGTCATACGGCGCAAACGCTTGAAGCGGGTAGCGGATAAAGCTCCTTCCGTACTTCCTTCAGTGTCCATCCCTGCTACCTCTGGGAGTGATCTCCCTGGGTATCTCACTTGTAATAACCTATTCAGAGCACATCGCGAAGGATCCTTGGACATATCAGTTCCCTCCTTGAACAGTCTCGTCTCAGGAGATGCCATTCCTTTCCTCTGTAAAGATATTCAGAGCTCCATTGAGTTGTCAGTGACAGCCTGTGTTCAATAGTTGTACGCGTCTTTTTATGAAGAACTCATGCAGTCTCAGGACCAGTTGCATAAGGCAACATCTGAGTTAGCCTCCGCTAAGGATACCCTAGCAGATTTATTTAAGCAAATGGAACAGCAAACCCATCTGGTTGCCACCCAAAGCGATGAGATTTCTTCTTTGAAGATCCAGTTACTCGAGGCTCAATCCCAGGTTACTAGCCTTTTAGAGGAGAAGGAGAGGATGTCCAGAGACGCGCAGGAGTTCCACGCTATCTTCGATGACAAACTTTCAGCTTTACAGATTGCTACTGACACAGTGGCCAACCAAGCCTCCCAAATCCAACAGTTGCAAGATCAACTTGCAAAGTCCCGCTCTGTTCCTCCAAGCCCTAATGTTCCATTGATTCCTTCTCTTTCACAGTAGGACTTGGCTGCTCTTCAGAGACAGGCTACTTTGTGCCCTCTATTCCAAGATAAAGTGGAAAGATTGCAGTCCCGAATGGACTTATTATGGTCTACCTTTGAGCAGTTTCAGGAATATGTCTCCCCGGACCATTCTTTCTTTGTCCACTACCACTTACAGAAGTTGGTCTTCTACATGAAGCTTTCCACGATGGATTTACCTCTTCCAGAGGATGGATGGAGTGGGGCTTGGTCTGCTGAGTTGTTGACAGAGGTAGTCAGAATGGTGTTTGAAGATTCTGTCACATCAGATACCATGTTGATGTCATACATGTATCTACGGGGAGACTTGTTAGTTCCAGATGAGGTGGATATGGCATGGTATGTGGGGGATGTGGTCTTACAGGCTGTTTTGTATGTCAATCATTTGGAGTTGCGCATAGCTGACATGTTTCAGAGTTATTCCTCCAAAGTGGCTGATTGTCATGATAATTCGTGGCATCCCATGATTGATTCTGTGGTCCTAAATCAAAGACAAAACACAGCTCCTACCTCTGCCCAGAGTACTAATCAACTGAGGATGGATCTCTTAGCCTATCTTTCAAAACATAATCCATTTGATGCTACCTTCTTTGATGCCTATCATAGACGATCTCTCTTAGGACCTTCTGTTCCTACCCTCCTCTATTACCAACAAATGGCTCACTGCTATGCTATATATCTTTCCCTTTGTCAATCTAATTCCACCACTATTTTACCCCTTCTTTTCCAACCTTCATCTTTCCCTCAAATTCCCATTTTTACATACTGTTCCTTTATTGAGGATAGGGTATTTTCCCCTTCTCCGCCCTGTTCTTCTCCATCCATTAATGTACCCTCCATATTTCCTATTTATCAGTTAACACCCTTCCTTAGTGATTCCCTCCAAATTTCTGCCACTCCTTCTTTAACCTTTTCTTCCTTTTATGATTTTTCCTATCCCTCCCTTTATCCACTCTTCCTTATTCCATTACCCTCTCCTAACACTTCTATATCTCAACCACCTCAGTTGGTTAGTAACTGTGACGGGTTTGATAATCAGATTTCCAGAAGAAGGGGATGGAGTTTGGATGATTGCCTTACAGGACCTCAGATCAATTGGCCAGTAATTCCAGGAGAATGGACAGCTTCCAGTCAAGCTTATCAGAACTATGTTCATTTTGCTCAGCAGTATTCACAGTCTGCAGATCCCTCAGTGAGATTAACTGCTCACTTTGCTTGGTACCTGGCATATATGCATAGGCACTCTCATAATGATTCCAAGCCTATTCCAAAGTTGTGCATGAATGTCAATGTGAATATTGATTCCCAGCAACTGGATATATTGTATTTTCATGCCCTTTGTTTGCCTAACAGATACTTGGTCCTGTTGGAAAGGATGTGCTGTCTCCAGTTTTTTCAAAATCCTCCTAAAAACTTTGTAGATGAATCCTTGTCTATGGATCGTTTCCGACAACTTCAATCTTTTAAGAGGGATCATCTTCATTGATACCTTTCCAATGTATGGTGGAAGCTTTCTAATGAAAAACTCTCTTTTTGAAGGAGTCATTCAGATGGTTGTGTTGTGTGTAGTGTTTGTGTTGTGAGTTCATTTATGTCATACGAACGTGGTGGTTTCCTATTGGATTTCGTGTGCGAGCTACGTTTTGGAGAATTGTAGTGATGGAGTCGTGGATGGAGAGTTGAAGTTGATGCTGATGATGAAGAAGAAGAAAACTCTTATATCCTTTACAAATTTGTTGTGATTTTTAGTTTGCTAAGAAGTGTTAATGAATAACGGGTTTTCCTTTCTTTGTATTTTTATATCAGAAACAGGTCATAAGTTGGGGTCGTGGTGGATGGATTCTTTTTGAGAAGATATTGACGACCAAAGTTGAGCTTTTCCCTGAACTTGTATTCCCTTTTTCCTGGGTCGCGAGGACGCTTCCTTATTAAGTGTGGGGATATGTTGAGTGTTGAAATGACTTGTTTTTTGGCTGATTTTTGTTGTTTTTGAGAGCTGAATGGTTGATTTGATGAGATGATTGATTGGTTTGGAAGTTGTTTGAGAGTGTTTTGGATGATAATGATGGTGTTTTGGAAGTTCATGATGTTTGTTAGTGGTTCTATGATGTTCTGATAGGTTCTGATTGGTTCTGTATACCTTCTGTTTTGTTCTGATTGTCTTCTGTAAAGAGGGATGGAGTATTGATTGATGAAGATTGAGATCTTGTGAAAGCTTATTAAATGGTTTGTGAGAGTTTGGAATGGTTTGAAAGTGAGTTATGTGGTTTTGATGACCTTCTGTAACCTTCTGTAGGTCTTCTGTAAAGCTTCTGTCTCTGTTATGTTCTGTTCTGTTCTGTACTGTAGCTGTTCTGGTACTGTTCTGTGACTGTTCTGTATGCTTTTGTATGTGTTCTGATGGATGAGAGTGTAGCTTGGGAAAGTTTTCTAGCCTTGGAAAGAGGTGAATACAAGTGCAAAAGAGCTGAAAGAAGTGGAAGAAGTAGCTGCTGAAGACTCAAGTGAAGACTAGAGTGAAGTGATAGTAGTGAGCTATGAAAAGACACTGTAGTGGCTCTGGTGACTTTTCATATCGGACATACCTCTTGGGAGGAGTATCCACGACCTAAGAAGGATTATTGAGAGTGATTTTTGAGAGATTGTAGTGAGGATATGATGTATTATTGATTGAGGGAGAGAGAGAGAGTCAGAGATAGCCAATTCTACTGAAACAGAGTGATTGTATATGAGAGATTGAGAGAGAAGACTATGAAGATATTGAAGATGAATACTATGTGATGTATTTCCATTCAAAGATGGTGTATTACTTTGCTTTCTTTGTTCTATTGATGGATTTTGTGAAGATATTGAAGAATATGGTTGATTCTATCAAATCCGTGGGAGATCTACATGATGCTGCATGAAGATTTGTTGTGCTTGGTGTTCTTTTCTTCATTGAGATCATATGAAACATGATAAACAAGCTTGTTGATGTTACAAGATAGATTTTCTTGCAAGAGAATTCCCTTTTCCTTGGTGTTCCTCTCAGGGCTCCACAATGGGGGAATACACACAGAGGTGGAGGCTGAAAACAGTTTTCCTATTCTTAGTTGTGTAAGCCAAAAAGAACTCAAGTACATAGAAATAGAAGAACCGTATATATGGGTCTCAAACCAAACTCAACTAACTAAGGTGGCATACTAACTGAGCCACGAACTAGATTAGATAAGGATAGCTGTCATCTAGCTATTAGACTGCTGTAGCAACTGCCTCAGCCCAATAAAAATCTGGCAGGTCTTTTTCATTGAGCATGGCACGAGATACCTCTCCAATATGCCTGTTTTTCCTTTCTGCAATTCCATTTTGTTGTGGGGTATGACTGCATGAATATTGTTGTTTTATGCCATGCTCCTGCAGGAACCTTGCAAACTCATTTGAGAGGTACTCTCTCCCTCCATCTGACCTTAGGCATTTTATTTGCAGGCCTGCTTTTTTTTCAACCATAGCTTTAAGAGTTTTGAAATGCCCAAAAACTTCACTTTTCTTTTTCATAAAATACATCCAAACTTTTCTGCTATAGTCATCAATAAAAGTGACAAAATAATGACAGCCTCCAAGAGATGCAGCTTTAGTAGTCCACACATCAGAGTGGATTAATTCCAATGGCTTCTTACTCTCTTGAACATGTCTAGGAAATGGTTTCCTTGCCTGCTTTCCAAACTGACAGGCTTCACATACCTTATGCATTTCTGCAACCTTGAATTTAGGAAATACTGCAACAATATTTTGGGCCTGCATTGATTTAAGTCGTTGTACATTAACATGACCAATGCGTTTATGCCAGATATCAATATCTGCAACTACACCGGTCCCATGTGCAAACATTGCTGCACTCAATTCAAGCATGTCTGCATCCAATGTAAACATTCTGCCCTTCTTCTTTCCTTTTACTATCAAGTGACCTTTATTTTTCATATCCTCAACAAAGCATCCATGAGGATTAAATCTGACGTGCAAGCCCTGCTCAACCATTTGACCAACAAAAACCAAATTCTTGGTGATATTTGGGACATGAAATACATCTGACATGTATTTCTTTTTCCCATCCTGCATAGACAAAGAAAATTTTCCAATCCGCACAATAGGATGTGCAGTATCATCACCAGTCTCCACAAATCTTGGTTTTTCCATTTTCCTTGCATCCTCCATCCATTCTGCATGACCTGTCATGTGGTTTGATGCACCTGAGTCAACATACCACGCTTCGTTGCTTTCTTCTGCACTTGTCACAGAATTGTTCATGTGCTGCAAAATAAACAAATGCTCATTTTTTTCATCACCCTGTCTACTAGAAGATGCATAATTTCCTTGTTGCAGTTTTCCATTCACGATGTCATTCTGCTTTTTATAGCAGTTTTTAGCCATATGACCCATTTTACCACAGTAGTAGCATTCAACATTGCTGTTAGCATTTTGCCCTCTTTGCCATCCACCATGACCTCTTTGGCTCCCCTTGCCTCTAGAGTTACCACGTCCTCCTCCATAGGATTGGTTTTCTTGAGTTTGTTGCATATTCTGATTTCTACCACGGCCTCCAAATCGGCCTCCTCTACCTTTGCCTCTACCTTTCCAGCATTTGAGTAGAAGACAGCTTCTTTTGAAGTTCCTCCTAAAGAAGATGCACCACCATTTCTCTGCTCCTCAAACATTAGAAGAGCAATCAACTCCTCAAAATCAGGAAATCTTTCACGGATGGAAATGGATGTTTGGAACTGTGCATAATCCTTTCCTAGACCATTCAAGGTCATTGAAACTAAATCATCATCTTCCACTGGTGACCCAATGGAAGCAAGTGCATCTGCAATCTTCTTCACCTTCATGTGGTAGTCATTGATGCTCATACTTTCTCTTTGCACATTGTGAAACTCTTGCTTGAGCTGCATTTTCCTGGTTTGCGTATTTGTGCTATACATTTTTGACAAAGTATCCCATGCCTCCTTTGGCGTACTTGCATCCTGAATATGCACAATCATAGAGTTTGAAATGCCGATAGACAGCCAATACATAACTTTCCTGGCTCTCTCATGTCATGCTTTAAATGCCTGCATTTGCTGTTGATTGGGAACATCAGGAAGAACTGGTTCTTCTTCATTTCCTGCAACAAATTTTCAATATCCTTTTCCCATAAGGAAATTCGTCATTCTAAACTTCCATGCTTGGAAGTTGTTCTTGTCAAGCGTTTTAGTGACAATCTGTGAAAGAGAATCAGATGCCATTACAGAACACTGCAAAAAATTCTGTCACTGCAAAAAACACAGCTTCACCCTCACAAGGGAAAATCTGCAAAACTGGCGAAAGTGGTATTTGAATACACAGTCACTTCCTAGTGACAATTTTGCATAAACAGGAACCAAGGATGATTTTGTAACTCCCAATGCCTCTGCACACAAGCATACGATGCAATTTCTGTGGTAACTTTTCACCGACCTATAGAAAAGTTGTCGCACAGCATAAAACATGGCCTTTTCCTGAGTGTGTGCAGAAAACTTCCGCAGCATATACTGCCCTCTTGCTTCACCGCGAAGGGCGTCTCAACCTGAGATAATGCACTCCTGCACTTTCCGGATGTGCTACCTACAGAGACTTGCTCCCAAACCAGAAAAATGAAAGCAACACTGGTCTTCTTACCAAAACACCGCGAACTTAGCTTGCTTTCTTGAGCTCCTTACCACGAACAAGGCTCTGATACCATGTCAAGATTGTGGGAGAGAAGGAAGGAGTCTCGCTTGTAGCTTTTTTGCTTGCACAATGGGGGAATACACACAGAGGTGGAGGCTGAAAACAGTTTTCCTCTTCTTAGTTGTGTAAGCCAAAAAGAACTCAAGTACATAGAAATAGAAGAACCCTATATATGGGTCTCAAACCAAACTCAACTAACTAAGGTGGCATAGTAACTGAGCCACGAACTAGAGTAGATAAGGATAGCTGTCATCTAGCTATTATTCATGGGCGGTGTATCAACCACATCTGCAACAACTGACAAGTCGGTGACATAAATGCACAACGGTCACCCTGGCATATCACGAGTGGAGCTCGATATCTCAACAAGTAGGCGGGTGCTACTGCTTCTTCATCTTGATCTGTTAGTTTGGTAATTGTGGCTACACAAACGTTGACAGGGGCTTCAAGCATAGGTGGCTCGTGCAATGGATGGGAAGGAGGATAGTACTTTTTCATGCGACTGCCATTGAAGAAGCCTATTCCTTCACCTTCGAGTGTCTCCAACTCAACATTGCCTGTTCTACTAATTGTATGTACTCGAAAAGGTCCTAGTCCTCGAAATTTCATTTTTTGTTTGTGATCCTTCACAGAGTATAGTAGAATGAGGTGCCCCTGATCAAAGCTGCGTTGTTTGACATGCTTGTCAAACCACATCTTTCGTTGTGCCTTCTCACAAATCAGAGCGTGGGTGGCTAAGAGTCGAGTCTCCGTGAGACGCTCTAACTCGAGTAAGCGGTTGGTCCAAGCCTCTCTTCCCTCCCAATGCTCCTAGACTGCTATCCTTAAGCTAGGAACAAAGAAATCTAAGGGTAGAATGGCCTCTGTTCCATAAGTCAACCTAAAGGGCATCTTTCCTACAGCCGTTTTATAAGCTGTACGATAGGCCCACAAGGCTGCCATTAATTTGTTATCCCAGTCACTTTGTGATGTGGATACTATTTTAGTAAGCACATTGACTAGGATTTTATTCATGGATTCTGCTTGGCCATTTGCTTGAGGGTAGTAGGGCGAGGACCTTCTATGAATGATTAGGAAGGTTGAGAGCAGGTGGGATATCACTTCATTAATGAAGTGCGTACCTTGATCACTTACTAGTTTAATTGGACAACCAAAACATGAAAGGACCTGCTCCCACAAGAACTTTGCAGTGGTTCTAGTATCGTTCTTCCTAGTGGCTATTGCCTCTGCCCACTTCGTCAGGTAATTAGTTGCCACAATGATGTAGTGTGCCTGGGAGTACTGTGTCGCAGGGCTGATAGGTCCAATGAAGTCAATGCCCCATTTTTCAAAGGGCTGTCGTGCTATTATGGGGGTCAGCTCCATCTTATCCTTGCGCACATGCACCTTAGTCCTCTGGAACTCATCACAGTGTTTTACAAATTTAGCATCATCATGGAATATTGTGGCCCACCATAGTTGGGATTGTAGCACCTTACAGGCTGTTGTATCCCCATTAAAGTGTCCTCCAGCTATTCCACCATGCGCTTCTCTCAATACATTGTGCATCTCATGCTCACACACACATCTATGCAACAAACTGTCTTGTCCTAGCCTATAGAGTTGGCCAACGATCAGTTGGTATGGCTGGATCTTTAAGATAAGTCTTCTTATCTTGGCTTTCTCAATAGGTCTCTTAGGCAAACCATTCTCTAGCACTTGAACTACATCATTGGCCCAATATGGCGTCAGATTGGCCCTAAACAAGTCTCTTTCACTAGACAAGCCAAAGAGATGAGCGTCCAGTAGGTCGTCAGGTATGCCTTATCTAGCAGCTTCTCATGTCGGTATGTGGGGCATGTGATCAACCATGTAGTGTTGCTTTCCCTTACATACAACCACAAAAAAATCAAATTCCAATAGGAGAAGTAACCATCTAGCTATGCGGCCTGTAGCGCACAGCTTGTTCACAAGATAAAGCAAGGCTTGATGGTCAACGAAAAAAGATGAAGGGTGTGGCCAACATATAATGCCTAAATTTCTTTACAGCAAACACCATGGCTAACCCTTCCCTTTCTGTAGTGGAATAGTTCATCTCCGTTTCAGTGAGCTAGCTGCTAGCAAAACACACGAGGTAATCTAGGTTATGCTCACCAGGCTGGCATAGAACAACTCCAATAGCAAACTTAGAGGCATCTATGTGTACATGGAATGTTATGCTCTAGTCTAGGGCTCGTAAGATTGGTGCAGTGGTGAGAGCCTTCTTTAACTCTTCATATGCACACTGACACTCCTCAGTCCACTCAAATACGATCAGCAGCTTGTATAATGGTCTAGCAATCAGTGCGTAATTCAGTACAAAGCGTCGATAGTATCCCGTATAGCCTAAGAAACACTAAACGCCCTTGTAGTTGATGGGTGGTGGTAGGTCAACAATGACCCTGACTTTTGAGAAGTCGATGGCAATGCCATTCCTTGACACTACATGCCCTAGGATACATCCGTGCTTCACCCAGAACTGACACTTTAAGGGGTTCAACGAGAGTTTGTATAACCAACACCGTTCAAAGACAACTCTCAAATTTTCTAAGTGTTCGGCCCAACTAGAATGTACACATAAGTTGTCTACGAACACCTCTAGCTTGCGTTTAAGCATATCCTTGAAGATGGTGCACATTAATTGTTGGAAGGTCGCAGGCGCATTTGTTAGCCCAAAGGGTGTTAAGATAGAGAGAGGTAGAGACGGAGTGAGGAGCAAGTATGCTCTCATCTTCTTCATTCATTCATTCTCACATAACCACACACAAAAGGTAAGTGTATACAATAGTACTAAGGTCCGTAGGACCATTCACATTGGGTCTAAGACCACTGACTTATTTAATGTCCCACACTTTGCTGATACAGTTGGACAAGACCAATGTTGGTCATACATACTATGAGCTTGATATTCTAACTTTCCCCCTCGAGCTCAAATCATTTGATGAACTCCAAGTAGCTGTCTAAAACTACTGAACTTATCTTTACCCAAGGACTTGGTATAGATATCTGCAACCTGTTCATCAGTCTTCACATGTATAAGATCTACTCTCCCTGCAAGAACCTCTATGTGCTTTGTCCTGGCATGGTAAACTGGATTCATTGCTAGGAGTACACTACTGAGATTATCACATAATAAGATCATTGGAGCATCCACCTGAATATCCAAATCAGCTATAAGCTTGAGCAGCCACCATGAAATCTCACATGCTGCCAATGTAGCACCCATGTACTCTGCCTCAGTGCTAGACAATACAACTGTTGGTTGCTTCTTGCTGCTCCAGCTGATCATGCCACTTCCAAGGCCAAAAGCATAACCACTCGTAGATCTGTGATCATATGAACATCCTACCCAATCCGCATCTGTGTATCCAACTAGTTTCAAGGGCTTATCTCTCATATAGAACAACCCATAATCTACAGTGGACTTAACATATCTCATAATCCGCCTAACAGCATCCAAATGTGGCTTCCTGGGCTTCTGCATAAACCGACTTATGAGCCCAACTGCATAACTCAAATCCTGCCTAGTGATGGTCAAGTAGATCAGACTTCCAACCATCTGCCCGTACATAGTCACATCCTGAATTTCAGCTCCAGCGCTAATGTCCAGCTTGACATTCTAATCAAGGGGTGTATCCAATGGTTTGCATTCAGCCATGCCATACTTCTTCAGCATTTCCATGGCATAATGTTTTTGCATCAACCATAAACCATTTTCAGCCTTGATTACCTCAATACCCAAAAAGTATTTCAATTCACCTAGATCTTTTATGTCAAATTCAGATTTCAGCATCTTCATTACATGCTGTATGCCCAAGTCATCATCACTAGTGATTATCAAATCATCAACATATATGACCAGAACTACCAAGCCACTATCGGTCTTCTTTCTAAATAGGCTATGATCAGCCCTACCAACAGTTTAACCCAACCTCTGCAAAAGTAGTTACTGATCCTAGCATACCAAGCTCTCAGAGCTTGCTTCAGCCCATACAATGCCTTTTTCAGCTTGCATACATAATGCTGAAAATCAGGGTGAACATACCCTTCTGGCTGAACCATATAGACATCCTTTGCTAAGTCACCGTTAAGAAATGCATTCTTAACGTCCATTTGCTATAATTTCCATCCTCTAGCAGCAGCCAAAGCAATCATAGTGCGTATGGTTGCCATTTTGGCAATAAGATTGAATGTTTCCTCATAATCAAGTCCATACTGTTGGGCATACCCCTTAGCAACCAGCCTGACTTTGTACCTTTCCACACTGCCATCCGACTTACATTTTATTTTGTAAACCCATTTGCAACCAATGGTCTTTTTCCCCTTAGGCAGTGGCACAAGATCCCATGTCTTATTTTCAGCCAAGGCATTCATTTCTTCATCCATAGCTGCACACCAGTTCTCATTTTCCACTGTTTCAACATATGTACCTGGTTCTTTGATCTCCATCACTTTTGTCATGTAAGCATAATGCTTTGTAGTGTAGCCACTATATGCCAACCTGTCAACAGGGTATCTAACCCTCTGTGAGCATCTAAGGTGTGGTGCACTACTCGATTCCCCTCTCTCATGAGGCAAAATGTACCTGCTCTACCTTGCGCCAGGCGTATAGATAGTTGGAATACCAAGTTCACTATCTAAAGGGTCAGTAGACTCATATCCAGAAGTCATCCTACCAGGTGTCATCATCTCAGATACATCCTTAGTAACTTTCTCTTTTCCTTTGTCTGCGACATCATATCTCCCCCTCATTGACATACTGGTGTTAGTGGACGGTGAGTTTCTCAATCTCCCTGTCCATGGAGATACTGTCTGACTCCTCGGTCCTGTCATAGCAGTGCTCTGTTGCATATCAACTGTAGATACATGAGTGGAAGGCATATCCGATGGCACTGTTGCCGGTGATACATACCAAGAACCCATCTCATAAAAAATAACATCCTTGCTCACCAAGGTCTCCCTGGTAGAGGGATCATAGCATTTGTATGCCTTCTTCTCTTGCGAATATCCAATGAAGACACACTTATGCACTTTTGGATCCAACTTTTTTCTTTTTTCATCTAGAATATGCACATAAGAAAGACAGCCAAAATTTTTCATATGACTTACATCCATCTTATAGCCATATAGCTTCTTAAATTGTGTCATCTCATGAATACCTACAGTGGGAGTCTGATTCAAGATATACATGGATGTCATAACAGCCTCAACCCAATAATAGAGTGGCATCTTCTTCTCATTCATCATGGCATGAACAGCTTCCATCGAGACCCTATTCTTTCTTTCAACTACCCTGATGAGGAGTGTAGCTACAGGTAAGCTGCCTACGTATGCCATTTTCAGCCAGAAAGTTGTCAAACTCATTTGACACGTACTCCCCACCACTATCTGACCTCAAGCAAGAGATATAACAGTCAAATTCCTTTTCAACGTGCTTTTTAAACTGCTAAAAAATAGCAAACACCTCATCCTTTGTCTTCAGAATGTAAACCCAAGTATAGTGACTGTAATCATCAATGAATGTAACATAATACTTCGAGCCTCCCATGGATGCATTATGGGCTGACCCCCAAACATCGGAGTGCACTAACTGCAATGGATGTGTACTCTGCCTTACATGCCTGACAAATGGCAACCTTGACTGCTTACCAAACTGGGAAGCATCACACACATGACCAATATCTAAATATTGGAACTTGGGTAAACCTATAACAAGCTTTTTTTTTTTGCATTATTTGCAGCCTTTGCAAATTTACATGCCCCACTCTCTTGTGCCAAATTTCCAAGTCTCTAATAGTGCCACAACCATGGGCAAACATGGATGAATTCAGCTCTGGCAAGGTAGCATCAAGAGTAAACATTCTGCCATTCCTGTGACCGCAAGCTATCAACTTGCATCAATTACCAAACTCTTCAATAAAGCAACCTCGCTTGTTGAATCTAACTTGCAAGTTTTGCTCTGTCATTTGACCAATAGATAGTAGGTTATTCGTAATCGAAGGAACATGCAATACATCATGCAATTTTTTCTTTTTGCCATCATGAACCGCAAGAGGCACTTTGCCTTTATGCTCAATGCTATGCTGCGTGCCATCACCTATACAAACATAGCCATTTTTTTCAGCCACCATATCAGTGAACCAATCACCATGAGGAGTCATATGGTTCGATGCCCGTGAATCAATATACCAAATTGCATCATCAATGGATTTTTCAGCAACTCTGTCTTTTATATACTGCATGGCAAACAATCTATCTCCTGAAGTATCATCTGCCTCACTAGATGTAGCAAAATGTCCATGTTGTTTGCCTTTCTGAGTGCCCTGCTTCTTCCAGCAGTCCTTGGCAATATGCCCATACTTTCCGTAGTAATGACAATCCTTATCCTTGTTCGGATTGTCAGATGGACGCTGCTGTTGCCAGGAGCCTCTACCTCTAGGGCTAGATCTCCCCCTGCCTCTAAAGTTTCCTCCACCTCTTGCATTCGATATCTGTCGATTGTTATTGCCATAGGATGCATTTTGCTGGCCTCCTCTGCCAAATCCATAGCCTCTACCATGGTTTCCAAGGCCATGTTGATTAGAATAGAAAACTGCATCCTTGTTTTTAGAACTGCTAGATCCTATAGCCAAACCAAGCTTAACCTCTTCATGGATAAGCAATGCAACCAGCTAATTGAAATTAGGCATTTCAGCCCGCACAGACACAGAAGTGTCAAAAGACTTATACTTAGGCCCCAAGCCGTTCAAGGTCACAGCAACCATGTCTTCATCTTCAACTTGTGAACCAACAGATGCCAACTGATCTGCAATGGTCTTAACCTCCATGACATAATCCTGTATAGATCTGCTCTTCCTCTCCATGTTGTTGAACTTTTGCTTCAACTGTATCTTCCTGGCACTTGTGGTTGTGCCATAATACTTGACCAAAATGTCCTATGCATCCTTAGGAGAGCTGCAGTTCATTATCTGCATTACCATGGCATCTGAGATACATAAAGAGAGCCAGTGCAAGACTCTACGAGCTCTTTCTGTCCAAGCTCAGTGTAATCGTCTCTGATCAGCCATAGGCCGATCTAGGAGCTCAGGTTCAGCTTTCGCTCCAGTCACCAACTCCCAATAGCCTTTCCCTATTAAGAAGTTCTCCATGCGAAACTTCCATATGGAAAAATTGTTACTGTCAAGCTTTTCCCCCGCTATCTGGGTTGTGTTGTTAGTCTTTTCTACATTTGCCATGTTGTACTAGACACTATTTAGTCACTGCCTCACTTCTTGCAAGCCAACAAGTCACTTTGACCAACCTTAGTCCTTGACTATTTATGATATTTTTTGCAACTATTCTCTGCAAATGCCAGGGTATTTCAGCCCTTTACAACCTCAAAAACATCCACAAACATGTGGTATAACCCGTAGGTACATTAGTCTCACAGTACACATAGACTTTGCAGGTATTGTAACTCTGTGTCATGCAAGCTTATTGTAGCAAAGAGAATACGTAGTCTAAAACCTATAATTTTTCAGTTTTATGATAGTTTTCAGCCTGTCATTGGCTTCCCAAACCTGAGCATTTCAGTCAATAACTTTAGTCCACAGCCATGTCAAACAATGCATATGGTTCCCAGATCATGTATATGCTTCAACAAGTTCTCTTGAGCATGCCAAGAAGCTCAAAGCTCTTGAGTAGAGTCAAGTGTATGCTGTATACTCACTGATTACAGCAGGTCTTCACTGTTTTCAGATCTGTGGTCAACTATTATAGCTCATAGATGAGCTCATGATCAAGTACTGACATATCCAGGACTTCAATCACCTTCCAAAGAGCATAGAAAAGCCGTGTGTTAGTCCATGAATGATGGGGTTGATGATTTGCAGACCATGAGGGCAACAACATAAACAAGCGCAGTTCACATAGCATGTAGATCTGATTCTAGTAGCTACTATTGATGGTAATGATGACGATGAGCACTCAAATATGCTCAAGGGTGCTCCCCAAAGCTCCCAGAAGAGTCAAACACTAACATGAAGCACATAATCCATCTGATAAAAAATGCATACCTTGTTGCACAGACAATAACAGTCAATGGCAGTGAGCCCTCTTCACTTCAAGAACCTGTGTCTTCACTCCTGAATTCTTCACTCCACCGAGCCCAGTCATGGGTGCTCTAATGCCATGTTAAGATAGCGAGAGGCAGAGACAGAGTGAGGAGCAAGCATACTCTCATCTTCTTCATTTATTCATTCTCACATAACCACACACAAAAGGTAAGTGTATACAATAGTACTAAGGTCCGTAGGACCATTCACACTGGGTCTAAGACCACCGACTTATTTAATGTCCCACACTTGCTAATACAGCTGGACAAGACTAATGTCGGTCATACATACTATGAGCTTGATATTCTAACAAAGGGCATAATGATGTAGGCGAATACACCCCACTCCGTGGCGAAAGTAGTCTTATTCTTGTCATTAGGGTGCACTTGCACTTGATTATAGCTAGAGAAGCCATCTAGGAAGCTATAGGCTTCTTTTCTTGCCACCCTCTCCAGCATGTGCTCAGTATACGGTAAGGGGTAGTTGTCCCTCTTCGTAGCGGCATTAACTTTCTTGTAATTCACGCACACTCGAATTTTACCATTCTTTTTCATAACGATCACTCTAGGTGATACCCAATCCGTATGCTCCATCTCATATATAAATCCTGCCTCCATGAGCTTATTGATTTCCTTCTTCACTGCATGGGCATGTTTGGGATTTATAGGGTAAGGTCGTTGCTTTGTTGGCACCGCATCTAGAACCATTGGGATATTATGGGTCACAATGCTAGGATCAACTTCTTTAAGATCCTCCAAGGACTAGGCGAACACGTCGACATACTCTTATAGGAGAGCAACAAGTTTAGTCTCCTCATCCTTGGTCAAGTCGTCAGCAATGAACACAGATCGAGGCTTCTCGCCTTCCCCTACCAAGTTGACTTCCTTGACCTTGGCGGGTCCCTCAATTGGCTCACTAATTTGCCCTTGTCTCTTTTCTCCTAGTAGCAGAATCACTACTCTATCACCCTTCTTAAACTTTATGAAGCGTTTGGGGAGATCTTGCGGCTTCTTTTGCCTCTTTGATTCTTAGTTCTTAGTTCGCTTCCTGGCCTCCTCCTTTAGCCATTTGCGCCTTAGGTGGATTGGCAAGTCCCCTTTGGTGCATCTGACCTTAGAGGGTTGGGGTATTTTGGGATCACTCTCCATGCTAACTTCTGACTCCGAGTTAAACTCACATCCCTCACTTGAGGAAGGAGTTTCACCAGGGGGTCGTAATTCAGTAGGTGTATCCATCTTAAGCACTGGGACCACTAATGGTTGTGCCACTCCTGCTTGCTCATAATCCATGGCTCCCATGTGATCCAACCAGGATCTATCACACTCCATCTACATGACTCATCTTTCAGTCCAGCTTGCCCTTTCTCTTCTAGGCCTAGAGTCTGCCTTGATCTATTTGATCACTCTCCCTTCAGTGTCATATTCTATCATGTCTAACTCTTCTTCACTCTTGTCCCCAATAGAGTGGCAATCCTCATACTCCTCATCATTAGAGTCTTGCCCCTTGACTGCTCGTCATCCCCCGGGTTTTCCTCTCCAATCTCCTTTTGGTCAGTGACTAAAGCCCAATTGTATAACAGGTTAAGATAGTGAATTTTGGTCCATTTCCACTCAAGCTTAGCCAAAAGATCACTTAGGGGTTTTAGATTGGCAGCCATGTTTCCCTTCAATTTATTGGTCAGGCACTCTGTGATTTCCTAAAGCTCAAGCTTGTTGGTGGGGATATAGAACGAGACCAGTTTGCTTGGGTTATGTGAGCTTCCTGCTGTCATGCAGAGTGGCATGATGGACTCCCTTGCTGGAATGCTTGGGGATTTAGCAGATTGCCTATATAGCTCTTCCTCATCTAAGAATGGTAGTTCAACAAGACATTCATCCAATCCCGCTCGTCCTCAGGGCTGCAAGGGATGTACTTGGTCAATGACCCATTGGGTTTGCTTGCCTGTGCATCACCTTTTAGCATGGTTAAGATAGCATCAAGGTCGGTTGGGGTAGTCTTCCAGGTATCCATCTCAACCCTTACCGCTTCTATTCTATTCCCCAAGAAGATGAGATTGTTACCCCAATCTTCAATAACTCGTGTGTTCCTCACCAAGGTCGGCCTAGTAGTATGTCATAGTCCACTCCCTTCATGACAATGAAGTTCACGGAAAAATGCACCCCTGCGACCTTCATTGGCCAATTCTTTAGGACCCTGAATGGTCTGAACTTCATTTCGTTGGCTAATGTGACATTGAACCTAGCCATTTCCACAAGTGGGTTTCCCCAGGCTTGTAGAACTATGTGGCTCAAGACACTAATACCCGCGCCTGTGTCTACGATTCCTTTTCGTGTTACATTCCCCAAGGCTAAGATAGGTAAGACTGCATGCATCTCAGTGCCTTCCCAGAAAGCATTGACATGCAGTGACCTTGGAATTGACTGCGTCCTGCTCTTGCAAGTCAGCTACAGTATGCTCCTCCTTTTCCTCTGCCCAATACTTTAGTTCTTGCCATAAGAAAAGGTGCTGCTGAAGTAGATCTCCTAGGCTCACGGTTACTGGAGTGGTTACTAAAGTGGTGAGGAGGTTGCTGGGTAGTTGCCTTCCTCCTTGGTCAGCATTCTTTGGCCATATGTCTTGGTTAGCTTGCTGACATGCTTCTTCTTGGTCTTGCCTCTGTGGCATCTCACGTGGTGTGGGTACGTTCCCGGATTCAGGTTTTGATGGTGAAACGGGTGTACCCACACTAGAGAGGTCTTCAATTTGGTCTTCCAGTATGGGCTCTACATCCTTAAGGTGTTCCTGGGCATCCTTGACCTACTCCTTGACTTTGGCTATAGCCTCGAGTTGCCGTCTGGGGTGGGGGTATTCCCCTACCTTGGCACTAGCCTCTGCATTAGTGAGCCTCTTTCCTGTCACTAGCATTGTAGCTTCCTCAGTCTTAAGGGTAATCTCTGCATCCGTTCTCTTTCTCCTTCTCTTCCGACTTTTCTTTCCCAATGAGGCTGCATCCAGGTTACTTGGCCCAGGCAATGAAATGTCTGCTTGTTTTGTCTGTGCTCACGTCATGACATGTAGTGGGATGGGCGTATCTTCACTGCCAAAGGTCTCCACACCGAACAGCCCCAAGGGTGCTGAGGGCACATTGGCAGAACTAGTTGATGGCTTCCATCTAGGATAGTCAGGAAATAGGTGTCTGATTCCACATTCGTTGCATCAAAAGTCAGCTTTGTTCTTGTTTGCCTATTCCCTTTTTGGGTAGTGTGATGAAATATGGCATGGATGACCGCAAGTCTAGTATGAGATTGGATCTTGGCTTGGTCCTCCAAAGCCTTTGCCTCTTCCTCTACCTAGGTCCATTATCGGTACTGGTCGATAACCCATCAGGACTCGATTGCCTTCCTCATCATAGGATATGTATGGGTTCACATAGGTCTCTTCTTCACTAGGTTCTTCCACATAGTGAACCGGAGTGTCACTCGGTGGATGGGTTTCATAGGGCCTTGGTGGTCTGGGTATGCTGGTTGGGTTCATCTTTAGCCTCGATCTTGTGTCATTTGGTGCTCGAAGCACCAACTGGGCTCCTGTGCCAAAGGGGTTAGATGGCCTGTTGCCTAAGTATGGAGGGTTGTATTGCTACGCATATGGGAATCTCCTTGGCAATATGCAATGTAATGCGTCATGACCAAACCTACCACAGTTCGTACATGGCCTAGATCTAGGATCTTGGCACTCAGCTGGGAGGTGGTTACCACCACAGTGTATACACTGCACATGTGACCGCATAGGCTTCCTCATTTGTTCTTGCAATCGTGCAAGCTCCATTCTTACCTCAGCCCCAGCTCCTGGCCTTGATCAACACTCTTTCCATTATCCTGTATGCTAGAGTTCTCTCTCTCTCCTGAAGCTATTGTCTGCTATGGAGCTCTCTGGCTTATACTGTCCCGATTGGTGTCCCTCATGCTTTGCTCCCTAAGCTGATCGTCCACCCTTATTGCCTCTTCAAAGACTCTAGCTAACATATCTCAGTGTAGAGTGGAGTTACTAGCCAAAGCCTTGTAGAGCTCCTCGCTTCGAATTCCATTTATAAACACGGTAGACACAGCCTTCTCGTTAGATCGCTCATTGGCAGGGATCCTCTTGAAGAGGCTACGCACATGAGTGACATAGTCCCTTACGTCTTCCTTTTCCCTCTGCTGACACTCATCAATCGGACGATGAGATTGTCAGAGTACCCTACCTCAGAGAATCTCTTGATAAAGAGGTACTTAAGACGGGCAAAGTTCGTGCGCTTAGCTGCATCTAGACTAGTGTACCAAATTCTCCCCTTATCACCTAAGCACAAACCGAAAGCTTGAGAGCGTTGTGCAAGGTTTGTGAGACCGTTTGCTTCACAGACTTGTTTAAATTGCTCCACAGAGCTATATGGGTCATTGCTAGGTTCATACTTGTCTAGCTGCTTTGCTATGATAGGGATCCTAGATTCCCCCTTTGCCCCTTGCATGACCCCCAATCCCGAGAGTAATGCTGTGGCTAAGACTGTTGCGCTCTGCTCAGTGGGCGTATTGTCCATGAGCCGCTTGGCTACAAGTTCACTCAACGATAAGTCAGCCTCTACTGCTCATTCTCTCTCTGCATTTGGTCCTACTTTGGCTGCACCAGCCAAGGCTAGCACATTTTAGGCCTCGTACATGTCTACATCTTGTTGGAGTTTCCTAGCCTTCTACTCGTGGTTATAGGCAATTATACTCTCTAGCACCTTTCTAATCATCTTTCTTTCCCCTTCTAGGTTTGCTACCAGTTCCTCTACTAGTCTGCCCTAAACTACCATCCTAGTCAACAAGTTACTCATTGACTAACTCCTACACCAAGGCTGGGAATTCTCCCAAGTCCAATCGGTCCTCTCCTTGTCCGCCTCATGATCCTGACATTGCTCCCAGTTCCAACTCCACAAGGTCGTCGATCAATGTGAGTAGCTTCGGTAGCGTTTGATCCTCTATGTTGTCATCTTCTGGATCTTTTGTCCTCTTTGGGTCCTTCTGATGGGGCTCTCAGGAACCCAACTATGTTTTGGGATCTTCTCCTAATGGCGGGTTCCTTGATATTATTATATCTCCTGATGAGTTCCTTGTTATTGAAAGCAGTTGTCAATCTCACTCACAAGGTGTGCTTCGGGATTTTCTAGTGCTCAGTGTGAAAACAAGCTTTTTCTTTTCTTGTAGTGCACATTTGGTGATGAAATCAAAAGTGAGGTGCCAATGCAGGCAATGCTCAATGCAACCTCCACTCTTCCCCTCACATTCGTAGCCTAATATGGCTCTAAGTGTAGGTTTTGGCTGATCTAAGGTCTTACTGAAAGTCCATGCTACGCTCTCTATTCTGCTTCAGGGTTGGTTGGTTGGTCACTGAAAGTCAAGTCAAATTCTAAATTTGGTATGCTGCTCAGTGTCTAGCTGTTTGAGGCGAATCCTCAGTTATCCTGTCTGGTCTATGGCTTCTAAGGGCTAAATTAGGTTTCTTGGGGGGTCAAAGATGTGATCATAGTGGCTAGGAATGTAGGGCAAGTTTAAAAGCCCTCTATTTTAAGTTTTGGTAAAGTGGTCCGATTTTGGGAATCGAACAGGCTGGTCTGATTTTGGGGGTCGGACGAGCTGGTCCGATTTTCACAATAGGAATAGTGGTCGGATTATCACAGTTGATCCGATTTTGAGACTCGGACAGGGTGATCAAATTTTACTTTGGTCCGATTTTCCTAGTCGGGTAGGGGGTCCGATTGTGGCACTAGGACCAATGGTCCGATTTTGGCACTAGGTTTGATTCTGGGAATCAGAACGGACACAGTGGTCCGATTCTCAGAGTTGAATGGTCCGAATCCAGAAATCAGGTGGTTTTATTCTGGGAATGGGATGGGCTGGTCCGACAGCGTAGATGATGGCCCACGGGTTGTGCACAATGCCTCAAGGTCGATGCCTACTCCATGGAATCATCCCATGCCTTCTAAATAGGTGCAAAACAATACAAGGAACTGCCAAGCATACCTAGAATCAATGTGGCGCTCAAATCAATCGGCAGTTCAAAGATCTCCCCCTAGCTCTTTCTCTCTCTCTCTCTCTCTCCCTGGCTCTCAAGCTCACTCTCTTCTCATAAGGCAGAATGTCAAATGTGGTCTTTCTTAGTTCCCTCGGCCTCTTATTGCCCCATCCCAGCCTGTTGTAACCTTAGAAATTAATCCCTCATACTCTTTTAGCCAGAAATCTGAATTTGTGCCCCTATTTTCTTGTTTCCAATAGCATCAGAACCCTTCTGTTTTCCTTCTTTTTCCTATCCTAATCTTAACCTAATGCAACAAATATCAAAACCAGAGATGGAGATGGATGGTATTACTCTAATATTCAACAGAATACTTACTTGCTCCAAGGATTAAAGCCTCCTAAATCTCCTAACTATCTCGAGCATCGGTTCGGACTACAAACCCTACTTCTATGTTCTATTCGATGCACGCGGCGCTCAAGGCTCGATTCCGTTGGTCCCGGCAATGGAACCAAAATGAAGGGGAGCTACGGAGCTCTACCCTGAGACCTACAGACTGCTTATTGATCAAGCGTTTCAAGTCGAGCAGCCATGGCTACCTCTCATGTAGCCGACATGTAATGCCTACCTTACGGGTGTAGTGAGCTTATCTTGATGCTTGATCGAGTTCCCTCCTCTCTCTTGCACTCTGGTAGTTCCACAATCCTTGTGGCAAGCTCAAGCAAGCTCAAGCCATCTCCATCAAGCTCCATCCTCCATAGTTGCGCAAGAGAAGACAAGAGAAGAGAAGAAGAGAAGATGAAGAAGACAAGATAAGAGAAGAAGACAAGAGAAGAGAAGAAGAGAAGATGAAGAAAGAAGATGGGGAGCTTCTTCTCCACGATCCCTCACTCTCACACACTCACTCCCTCACTCCCTGACACTCCCTCAATCCCTCACTCAAGCACAAGCAAGACGGCAAGAAACAAGAGAAGAAGAAGAAGAAGCTTTGGCCACACACAAGAATGAGCTTTTCATTCACTTTTGAACTTTATATACATGCCCTACTTTTTGGGCGGTCATCCCCACTTTTTACATGGCCGGGCCATTAGCCTAGGCTCTCTTTTCCTATTTCCCACCATTCTAACTTATCCCATTTTCAACTAAGGCATACAAGTTGCACAGGAGTGAGCCTAGAACTCTTTTATACGGATTCGAGAGTGCTTTCACAATTAATGATGCGCTTTTACTCTTTTCTTTTCTCGAGGTGACATTGAGGCCTTTTAGAGAGGTCGTCATTCAAAATTTTCAAGGTCTGACCTCCATCTGGGGTGCCTTTTCCTTCTTTTGTCCCGTGCCCTTTTGGTTATCTCCTTCTTCCATTTTTTCGCTCCTCTGCTCCATTTTCCGATCCTCTATGCTGCGGTAAACACTTTGCATACCATATAATGGCATATAGTTTATGTAATGCACCTAGTTTGTGGCAAAGAACACTCGACAAGACCTTTGGTGACATCTCTTTAGAGGAGTTGAAAGTATTCATTGATGACCTAGGGGCAGGAACCACAAGAGAAAAGCAGTTGATTATTTTGTGGAAGTGTTTTGAGCATTGCAAATAATTTTGCATTGCTCTTAACCCACGGAAGTGTGTCTTTGGAGTGCCTTATGGGCTATTGTTAGGCCATGTGGTCAGTTCAGTAGGGATTGCAACTGACCCTGAAAAGATCAAGGTCATAGTCGCCATGAGTCCGCCACATACTTCAGAGGATGTATATAGCTTTTTGTCATCGGTAGGGTATTATCGGAGGCTTATCAATGCCTTGGCAGAAAGAGTGTTGCTATTGTCCTTCAATTGTCAATTTACATGGAGTGATGCTTGCAAAGTATCTTTTGACGATTTGAAGCAGGAGCTTGCCAAAGCACCTGTTTTAAAAGCATGTAAAAGGGACAAAATGTTCTATATATTTTCAACAGCCACGGTGCATAGTATCAGCCTATTGTTTATCCCAAATTTGGGATGAAAACTGGTATCATCCGATAGCTTTTGCTAGTTAGAAGTTGGGCATATCAGAGATTAACTACACCTATATGGAGAAGTTGTGCTTTGCAATGGTATTTGTGACAAAAAAGTTTAGGCACTACATTCTTTATGAGAAGGTGATTTTTTATACAAAGGCGGAAGGGCTTTGATTGTTGTTGAATAAGTTACAACCGCCACCAGATCATTTAGCAAAGTGGTTAATCACTTTACAGAAGATTGATTACGAGATCAAGAGCAAGCCACCGGGGCTACAGGGCATTGTAGAATGTCTTATGGATTTCGGATAGCTCAAAGAGGTCATGGCTAAAGGAAGTGACATAGAAACTTTGTTCAAGATTGATAAGGCATCTATTCCCTCCTGGTATGCTGCTATAATGCACTATTTATCTACGGGAGAGACTGGAGATCCTTTATCCAAATACGAGAAGAGAAAAATTAAACAATAGGCATTGAAATTTTCATTGATAACAGGAACACTATATCGACAAGGTGTTGATGATATCTATCGCCGATGTGTGATGTGTGACGAGGTTCCATTTATCTTGGAGGAGTGCCATGACTCTGCTTGTGGAGGGCACTTTGTTGGATATCGGTGGCCATCCATCTTCCAAGATTCATTTGAGTATGTTAAGAGATGTGATACATGTCAAAGACAATCAATAGAATAGGAAGTGACCACTTACGCCTATTATGGCTATCCTTCCATTTGAGAAGTGGAGCATCGACTTTGTGGGTCCCATTACCCCTTTTTCTACTACTTAGAAGAGATACATTATAGTAGCCACTGATTACTTTACAAAGTCGTCCAAAGCACGGTCGACGAGGTAGGACAATGCAAAAGAGACTGCCAGTTTCCTACTTGAGTGACAACCTTAATTCGAGATGGCGAAAAATGAAGGAAAAAGCAAAAAAAGGATGGAAAGAGCAAAGGAAAAAGCAAAAAAAGGATGGAAAAAGAGCAAAAAAAGGATGGAAAAAGAGCAATTTTAAATGAAAGGTGCCTCAAAAAACTCTAAACACTCTTGTAAAAGAGCGCCAGGCTCCCTCCTGTGCCATTTGTAAAAGAGTAGACGGGTATAGGCTTAGGACATGAAGCAAGAAGATGGAATTAGAAAAAGGGACCTTGCCACAATGGCCAGCCATGTAAAAAAGGGGATAAGGGGATAACTGCTCAAGGGATTTAGGGTTTTGTATATAAAGTTCAAGAAGCTCTCTTCTTCTCTTCACCTTGCTTATTTGTGTGCTCTTGAGAGAGGGAGTGTGAGAGTGTGAGGGAGTGAGTGAGTGTGTGAGAGTGAGGGATCAAGAGGCTGAGGCTCTTCACCATCTCCTCTTCTCTCTTCTTCTTATCTCTTCTTCTCTCTTCTCTTCTCTTCTCTTTTATCGCATGCACGGCTATGGTGGATGGAGCTTGGAGATGGAGGAGGCTTGAGGATGCTTGAGCTAGCATCTAGGAGCGTGGAGCTACCAGCGTGTGCGAGAGAGGAGACAAATCATTTCAGCATTAAGGTAAGCTCACTACACCCCGAGAGGATCGATGGCACATCAGCTAGGTGAGAGATAGCCATGAGAGCTCGCTTGAAACACTTGAAACAATAAGTGGTATATGGGTCTTGGCGGTTGAGCATGAGCTCCCAGTACATTTTGGTTTCATTGTCAGGACAAACGGATTCAAGCTTGAGCAGTTGTGTGCCTCATATTGAGCATCGAATTAAGGGATTCATCCCCAAAACGGAGCTTGAGATAGGTAGGAAGTTTGGGTTTTTAATCTTTGAAACAAGTAAGTATTTTGGGTTATTTTGTTGGTTTGATGATTGGAAAAGATGGAGAAATCATTTTAGTTTTTTTCCCTCAATCTTTGTTGCATTTAGCGTAGGTTAGGATTAGGAAATCGGATAAAAAAAGTGTAGGGTTTATTACTGTAAAACAGGGCAAAATAGGACACAAATCATGCAAAAACGGAAAAAAAGAGTGCTTGGGATGTTTAATGTCAGCAAGTGAGAGATTGGGGACATCAAAACCTTACCCGGGAAGGGGTTTAAGAGCCAAGAGGTCAAGGAAGAGCTCATTTTATACCCTGACATTGAGAGAGAGAGAGAGAGAGAGAGAGAGAGAGAGCTCTTAGAGATTCGATTCAATCTTACTGCCAGGGAGTCTATTGCACGTTCTAGGTATATCAACCCCTTCCCCTTATGCCTTGGTAGTACTGATTTGGAAGCTCTTGTGTGATATGATTTCATGTGTCATCAGATTTGAGCAAATTAGTGCCTTCACTACCGTCGTCACGCACCGTTCCGCCCATCCGAGTGGCTGATTCTTGAGACAAGTTCTTGGGCCGGGCCACTTACTCACAGCCGAATCGGCCCACTAGTCAATTCGGCCCGTCCAAGCATATCACTTGGTCCACTCACAACTTGGCCCTTGACCAATGTACCCCATTTGGCCCCCCTCGGCCCCCATCCGAACAAACCTCAGCCATATCAAACCTCGGCCCTCGGCCCGCTGTTGTGCTGTTGCGCATCCGAGGTGTGAAATCCACCCAAAAGTTGTGTGTGTGGGATTTGATACTTTGTACATACTTAGTCGTTATGTTTGCATCTTTATTCTGCGTGGTAATACAGTAAAGAGGGGCTAGAAAAAGATACTGTTGTTGGTAGTACATTGGTTGCTATGTATGCCATGTGTGG
This sequence comes from Lygodium microphyllum, assembly GCF_053477565.2. Taxonomy (NCBI): domain Eukaryota; kingdom Viridiplantae; phylum Streptophyta; class Polypodiopsida; order Schizaeales; family Lygodiaceae; genus Lygodium; species Lygodium microphyllum. The sequence continues at coordinate 68,859,629 of NC_141148.1, forward strand.
TTTATTTGCGGAAGTACAGAAAGTGTTTGACAAGCATCGACTTTGTAGCATAATCTCGTGGAATGCTGCATTATCTTGGCTTGAAGGTGACAAGTGTTTGCTTGTATTGTGATGATCAAGGAAAAGAATTCCAAAGTTTGGAGGCAATTTGAAAGCATATGATATGTCATTGTAAGCTATGATAAGATGAAGAGGGCTTGTATGCTTTTCTAAGGGCCACTTTTCTTTGTGCCATTTTATGTTTTGGGGGAAGGGAAAATGACAGATGACTATTTTTGGAAAGGAGCTTAATGGAGAGGGAGAGCAAAAAGCAGGGGGGAGATTTTTTCAAGGAGGCACTATGCAGAAAAGGCCTTAAGTAAGAAAACTCCGGCCATGTATAGTGAGAAAGAAAATAGAAGAAAAGCTGAGGATAGTGGACAGAAAGGGGGATTCCTGCTTATCTTTTGGATCGGGAAGCTACAACCAGAGAAAAAGTGTTGAGCAATACAATCAAGCAGGAAAAGAAGGAGTTTTGGGTGGCCTTCCATCACCATCATTTAAGGGGCCTCCAATGAAAGGTGGATTCGCTACTGCTCCGCCTAGTCTTATGAATAGGCCTGACATGGGTTATTCTGGGAACTGGTAGTGTATATGGAGGATTTTTCGATTTGGACAACAGCGTATACAGCAGTCGTGTACCTGCAGAATGGACCGACCATAGTGATGTATCAACTAGACAACCTTCCAATAAAATTGTGGAGATCACCATTCAGTTTGCTTCTGTCAGTTCTGTGATGAATGGCTTGAGCTCAATCCAAGAGTTTTTCAGGTGCGCATGGTCTCCTAGGTGGTGGTTCATGTAATGTGTGTGGGTCGTTTGACGAAGAGACGCCACACGGACTAACACAACGACGCTCAGACATCCTGTTTACCAGACATCAACCCATCAGTCTTCTCCATCAGAATTTTGACAGGCCCATCCAGGAGCATACAAAAGAGCATCGTGAGGGGTCAGCAGACTATATCACAAGCAGAAGAAGGGTGCCAGCAGCAGACTAAGAAAAGAAGTCTCAATTAAAAACTCTGTGCAATGCCACATATCCATATACCTCGAGAGACGAATAATACCTTGGGCAGCAATCATTTGACAGCTTAGTGCATGATCTTTTCCACATTCAAGTCAGTATTCCTGTTGTTAGGGTGGATCAACATCCACGTTCATGAATTAATAAGAAGGAAAGGCATCTCCAGTGGAAAAATCAGAGCTTTATTCGATCAGTGAAGCTCACCTGAATAGCAAACCGACTGCGACATACGCTGCTCAGACTTCGTCACCATCGTCATTGTTGTAGGCATCCTTTATCATCATCTTCTTCAAATTGAGATACCCTGCAACAGCATATGTTGACTCCTGTCTTTGTTTCACCCTGTGACAAGAGTATAGCTCTGATGTTTGACAACATCAACTACACATGCTACTCAATTCAATGTATCTAAGAGAAGGATTGCACTGATGTGCTCACTGAAAATTCTATTTTGATCACTATGCAAGGGAGAGTGCTGAAAGGAGGATTTTCGAAGCTACATTGATCTCACTCATTATTTGTTTAACGATCTCATCATCTCATTTGGAATAATGTCAACAATCAATGTCTGAACTATTTCAAAACCATAGTTGTACATAGCTTTCTCAAGCTCATCAGCTACAGATTTTGCCACTTCATTCTTCTGCTCAAATACATCATCCAGATTCATCTTTGGAATAGTAGTCCTCACAACATCGAATACATAGGCTTGAATTTGTTTGTGTGGATTAGTTAGCATGGATAAGGTTCCAACAACATAGCTCCTAAAACACCAGTCCACGCAATGACACCCAGGTTTAAGAATTGACTCAAACTGTACCCATTGTTCCTTGACACCAAGAGTGGCCTGATCAACCTCCATACATCCACATATTTTACCCATATAAAGAATTCTTGGTACTGTTTGTATTGGCAGCACAAATAGACAGAAACAGAGAGACAGAGAGAGAGAGAATCTGACAGAAGATTTCAAACTGGCAAACTATTTTACACCCTAACTTATGCATTCAGTTGCTTGAACAGAGTTCTACCACAGGAGACTGCAGAGAAGGTTAAGGGCATGTCTATTACATTTGAAGGACTGAATACAAGTGTTCTTCTGGACATGAAGATTGGGTTCAGAATTCTCAAAAACTACGTGAGTCTTCTGAAGAGTTGTTGGAATGCAAATATGATCCTTTGTGGAGGCCGTCACTATTGACCTTCTATCCTAAAATTATTTAAAGTCATCTTTGGTCGCGACTTTGCTTTCGAAAACCCTTCGACATCTTTGGTGAACCCGACGTGAAAGCGTCGCATAAATTTCAGGATGGGAGATACTTTAGCATCCATTTCAGCCTCTTCTACGATTCGTGCTGCGTCCTCTACTTTAGCTCCATCATTGACTGCTGCTTCAAGTACTTCAACAGATGATCTAAAGCAGATTTTGCAGAATATGTCCATGTATATGCAGCTTCAAAATCAGCAGACACAATTGTATATGCAGCAGCAACAGTAATTGCATCAACAACAGTTGTCTCAGCAAAGGCAACTATATTCGGAGCAGGAGAATGCAATCAGCGCGACTAAGGTGATTGAAGCAGTTGAGAATGAGAAGAAGCTATTTGATGGCCATAATGTTTCAGCATATTTGAAGACAAATGAGATCAGGATGGGGTTTTTTGGAGTTCCCCCGCTGGACTTATGAGTAAGTATTTCCTTCGTCTTGTCACACCCGCCTTGAGGGCAAAAGTGACTGATCTTTTTATTCAAAATTCGCATTGGCAAGATTTTAAGAAGGCCCTGAAAGAAGAGTATTTCCTTGAGGACTTTGGGATGGCTACATGGCGGTCATTCCGAGAGTGGGTCTACATGCCAAACAAAGGTCTAGCTGCTTCAGAGTTGATACAAGAATTTGAAGAGAGGTATAGTCAGCTTGATGCCATTGAACAAAGAGCATTGGATGTTGAGAAAGTTGAGCTTTTCTTGCAAGCTGCAGATCCTGCTCTTCAGGAAGAATTAGGAGAGCTTCTTGAAGATCGCATGAAGCCTATGGGTCTTAAAACGGATTGGCAAGATGCCCAAGATGCAGTCTCGACTTTGACCAAGAGGAGGATATGGAAGACCCGCCTACAGAATGGATCTATGACACCGACGCCGCCTTTTGCTCCTATGCCTGCTTCTATCCCTGTTATTTCTTCTCTTCCTCAGCCAGTTTCATGGCCTATGCCAGTGCCTATTGTTTCTACTCCTCCTATTCCTCCTGCTCCAAGACCGATGCCGACTCCTTCTGCTCCAAAACCATCCACTCTGTCGGTGCCTACCTCTCTTGATGACATAATCAAAGGCATAACGGATTTGACAATAGAGTCAGTTAAAGCGGAGTTGGTGGGAAAATTGAAAGAGCAGTTTGCTTCGACTGCGCCTACTATTTCTTCTAGTGCTCTTACTGCACCTAGGAGTGCTCCTAGTGCACCTAGGAGAGATCGAAGATGTATTTGGTGCGATAGTACGGACCATCAGCATTGCAGGGATTGTGAATCTTTTCAGGATGCAAGGAGGAAGAATTTGATATTTTGGGGACAAGATGGTAAGATTTGGTTGACTGAAATAGGAGCTCCGCTTGCTACCAACTTTGGGAAAGGCGGAATGAAGAAGTTAGTGGATGACATGGCTGCGCGTACTTCTTATGTGGCAGCTAGAGGAGATGCTTCTGCATATGGAGTCCAGATTGAGAAGGGATCAAAGAATCAGTCAGTATTATGGACTTATGCTATGGAGACGGCAAACAAGGGAAAAATTCAACAAATTGTTTTGACTAGTGCAGGCTCTAGTATCAGATCTGAGACAGGTTGGGATTCGCCTGTTGACAGGTACTCTATTTATGCCTACTTGGCTAAGTATCAGGGAGCATATGTACTTGTTGAGGAGAAGCGTAAGAGGGATGAAGAAAATCCAAGTGCAGCTAAAAAGACTAGAGGGGGTGAGTTTGTTACTTCACCTACTGCAGGACCGTCTTTGAGACCAGGGCCAGAACGACAGATGGAAGATGCTCAAAAGAGAGAAAAGAGACAAGAGCCTAGAGAGAGAAAGCAGCCAGGGTTTCGATTGATGTCCGATATTGAGACATCTACAAACATGAAGAAAATCTTTAATGACAAGATACTTGGCAGTGAGGTGACTTTTACTATTTCTGAGGTTTTGGGCATCTCGAAAAGAGAGTTTCAAGATCAGTTTCAAGAGGTCTTGAAGAGGAAAAGACATGCATTGCCTACTACTGATACACAGGGAGTTTTGGTTGGGGAGTTGGATGAGGATGAGGATGAGGTTATGGTTGAGAATGCTTTTGTTTTTCCACAGATAGAGAAGAGGGTTCAGCCTATGCATTATGCTAAAACTGATGAGCCTGTCTTGATACCGCATAGTCACTTTTCGCGGAGTCATTGGGCTAGGGCAACTATAGAAACGATGGTAAAAATTGGAGAGAAATAGGTGCCTTATGTTGCTTTGGCGGATCATGGTTCAGAGATTAATCTCATAGTTCGTGGAGTTTATGAAAGTAACAGATGGCCTATGGATGTAGAGCATGGGTGGCGTATGAGAGTCGCTAGCAACACTGCAGGTGATTTGTATGCTACCTGTCCCAGTGTCAGGGTTTCTATTGGATATGTAGAGGAGGATTTCCATTTCTTTGTGCAGGTGTCATGCTCTTATCCCATAATTCTTGGACAGCCATTCATCACAGAGATGTGCATGGAAACAAAGGTAATGGATGATGGATCTGCTTATGCACAGATTCGTAGTAAAGATGGCATGAGAGCAGTTCAGTTTATGACTCTGTGTGTGAATCATGTTAGAAACATGGATACTCTTAGAGATGCACCTTTGCCCACTGTGAGGGATTCGGGTTTTCATTAGGTACCGTTGTCTCGCGAGACGACAGTGGTACAAAGTAGAGGAGATTGGAGTTCTCGCCTCCTGGCAGTAGTGTTTTCTCCTCCAGTTTTGTTGGAATTTCAGCAAAAAGTTCAATGAGTTATCAGAAGACTTCTACGTTGCCTAGAGCTGCCAGGCAGTATATATGCAGGAAGGAGAAAAATTTGAAACATGCAGAAATTTTAGAGGGTGATGAGCACATAGATGGGATGTATGATAGTATGATTTGTGTAGATACGATGACAGAGATGGAAAATATGCTGAAAACTGAAATGCAGAGTTGACACAGTAATGTATTAGTGCAATCCCTGGACATGTTTCATGAAATTGCAGATTTTGTGTCATAGATAGAGTCAGAGGCTGAGGTGACTCAGCAAAAAGTATTGAGTGCTGAAGAAATTCAGCAAACAGAGTTTCTGGCTGATTATGATCAACTTACAGAGACACAGAGGGCTGAAAACTTTCAGCCAACAAAGTTTACTACTGAAATATTTTCGCATCCAGAGTTTAGGGCTGTTCCTATGCAGTCCATAGAGCAGAGGGCTGAGGATATTCAGCCATTGGAGTACAGAATTGCTGATTTACAGCAAGATTTGAGTAATGCAGAGGATCATTATGAAGCCAGGGTTGACACGAAATACAAGACTGTGAATAAGAAGGTGAAGCCGGTAGCTGTACCGCTTCCACCTGATAGTGATCAGCAATAGAGAGGGATACCAAATAGCCAATTTTGAGGAATCCAGAGCATATAGGCCATAAATTTTCAACAGAGACTCTTGCTGAATTGAAAATTGGGAATGGTGATTTCTTGCTACTCATAGAGTAGCAATGCTTTCAGGAGATGCTTGAGCGACATGGAAGGGGGTTTGCTTTTTTCCCGCATGAGATTGGATGTGTGAATCCGGATATTCTTGCTCCAATGGTCATCTTTACTATTCCTCATATTCCATGGAACCTCCGACCTATTCCAGTGCCTAAGGCACACCTGCCAAAGCTGATTGATTTGTTGAATGAGAAAATCAGGATGGGAATTCTTGAGCCTTCATCTGCACCGTACTCAAATAGGTGGTTTACGGTTCCAAAGAAGAATGCTACTCTCCGATTTATACAGGACATGCAGCCAGTAAACAGAGTTACTATCAGGAATGTTGGTATAGATCCAGTTGTGGATGAGTTTGCAGAAGCATTTGCTGGACGTGCCATCTATTCTTTAGGTGATTTGTATTCGGTATATGATCAGTTTCAGCTGGCTTTGGAAAGCAGGGACATAACCACTATGAGAACTCCTATTGGGCTTGTCAGGATGTGTAGCTTGCCTCAAGGTGCCACTAATTCTGTTGCGCATATGATGAATGCCATGCATAAGGTCCTTCGTGATTACATACCTCAGCTTACTATGCCTTTCTTGGATGATATGCCCATTAAGGGGTGTGCAGAAGAAGAGAAGAATGAGAGTTTAAATGAGCAGGGATGCAGATACTTTGTGGCTGATCATATTTCAGCTTGTGAGAAGATTTTGGCCAGGCTAGAAGAAGTGAACTTGACACTATCAGGGAAAAAATCTGTTTTTGGAGTGAATGAGGTTGTCATTGTTGGACATATGTGTGGATATTATGGCAGGAGACCCTCACCTGATAAGGTGGATGCCATAGGCAAGATTACGGAGTATTGTTCTACCACTTCAGAGGTATAGAGATTCATTGGAGCTTGTGTGTTTTATATGATTTGGATACCCCATTTTGCACACATAGTAGATTGTTTATATCAGCTGCTTCGAAAGGGGTAGAAATTCTATTGGGATGAGAGCCACACTAGAGCCATGCGGAAATTGAAGAAGTTATTGCAGATTGCTCCTACTCTTAGGAAAACGGATTATAATTGTGGAAAGCATATTGTATTGACAGTTGACACTAGTCCAATTGGCATAGGTTGGGCTGTGGGTCAAGATGATGCAGATGGAAACAGGTATGCTATTCGCTTTGGGGCGAAAGTCCTAAACGAGAGACAAAGGAGATATCCGCAAATCAAGAGGGAGTTAGTGGGGATTGTTACGGCTCTCAAATGTGACAAGGAGTACTTTATTGGAGCCTCAGTTGTGGTGGAGATAGATTGCTTGCCATTGATAGGTATGATTACGAGTTGCTCTACTCCAGATATAGCTATGCTGAGATGGATTGCATACATCAAGTCATTAAATCTAGAATTTAAACACATAGCAGGGAAGGATAATCTAGTGGTAGATATGCTGTCTAGAGCCAAATATGATGATGAGGAGATACTACTTGCAGAAGAGGATGATGCAGAAATTTCAGCCGCTATGATTGATCATGTTTGCCATGTCTATGATATTGTGGCTTTCATAGAAGAACTCTATGTTGGAGATTGGTTGTAGATTGGCAAGTACCTTAGTACACTAAGCAAAAGAGATGAATGGACAGATGAAGAGTTCAAGAAGATTAGAAGAAAAGCCTATGGTTATTTTCTCAAGGACGGATTTCTTTGGAAGCATCTGAAGAAAAGAGGCAGATTACCTTTGCGGGTTGTCTGCGATAGAGAGACACAGTTACAGGTGATGAGGGAGTTTCATGAGAGTCCTTGGGTTGGTCATAGAGGAGTGTGGGCTACTTATGAGAAAATCAAGGAGAAATATTGGTGGAAAGGCATGTATAAAGATGTTTCTCACTTTGTAGAGACTTGCAGAGACTGCCAGATGTATTCGGTAGTGTGTCATCGAGATGAACTTCATTCGACCTATCCGCTATGCATTCATTATAAGTGGGTAGTTGACTTGGTTACTATGCCTATGGGTCTATGGCAGATGAGATATATTGTTTTGGCTAGAGAGGATCTTACCAATCATGTTGAGGGCAGATCTTTGAGAACAAAGACCACTAGTGCAGTGTGTAAGTTCTTATTGGAAGAAATTTTCTGCAGGTATGGCTGTGTGGGTAAGATCACTGCGGATTGCGGTGAATTGGATGCAGATGAAGCTAGGGAGTTTTTCTCTCAACTAGGAATCAAGTTGGCTCTAACCATAGCATACAATCCAGAGGGAAATGGGAAGAGTGAAAGAGGGCATCCACCAATAGTGAAAGCATTAGCAAAAGCATGCAGAGGACGGATTGGAGAATGGCCGAGACTTCTACCATTTGCTTTGTGGGCTGATCGTACAACTCACAGTGTTACCACAGGAAATATGCCTGCAGAGTTGATGTATGGTCAGAAACCGGTTATGCCGACTGAGACTTGTGCTTTGACTTGGTCAGTTTTACCTTGGCAGGAGGATTTGACGAGAGAGGAGCTCTTAGCTCTTTGGATTCGGCAGTTGGAGAGAAGACCAGAGGATATTCAGCTAGCTATTGATAGGTTGAAGGTTGCTAGACTAAGAAATAAGGACAGGTTTGATAGCAGGCATCGCTTGCGGCCTAGAGCAATAGAAGAGGGAGATTGGGTATTAGTCTTTGATAGCAGCCTTGAAAACTAGCATACTGCACTTCGGAAGATGGTGAAAAGATGGTTTGGGCCATACATAGTCAGACATGTCTTTGACAATGCAACATATGAGCTGACAGAATTGGATGGGACAGTGCTTCGAGTGCCTATTGTTGAGATATCGAGCTCCACTCGTGATACGCCAGGGTGATCGTTGTATATTTATGTCACCGACTTGTCAGTTGCAGACGCGGTTGGTACACCGCCCATGAATAATAGCTACATGATAGCTATCCTTATCTACTCTAGTTCGTGGCTCAGTTAGTATGCCACCTTAGTTAGTTGAGTTTGGTTTGAGACCCATATATAGGGTTCTTCTATTTCTTTGTACTTGAGTTCTTTTGGCTTACACAACTAAGAAGAGGAAAACTGTTTTCAGCCTCCACCCTTGTGTGTCTTCCCCCATTGTGCAAGCAAGAAAGCTTCAAGCGAGACTCCTTCCTTCTCTCCCACAATCTTGACATGGTATCAGAGCCTTGTTCATGGTAAGGAGCTCAAGAAAGCAAGCCAAGCTCGCGGTGGTCTGGTAAGAGGAGCAGTGTTGCTTTCATTTCCTGTTTTGGGAGCAGATCTCTGCAGGTAGCACAGCCGAAAATTGCAGGAGTGCATTGTCTCAGGTTGAGACGCCCTTCGCGGTGAAGCAAGAGGGCAGTATATGCTGCGGGAGAGGGCTTTGAGGCCATTTCGGGGCCTGTTTTGCAGACGGAAGTTTTCTGCACGCACTCAAGAAAAGGCTCAGTTTTATGCTGTGCGACCACTGTTCTACAGGTCGGTGAAAAGTTACTGTAGAAATTGCATCGTATGCTTGTGCGCAGAGACATTGGGAGTTTCAGAATCATCCTTGGTTCCTGTTTATGCAAAATCGTCACTAGGAAGTGACTGTGTGGTCAAATACCACTTTCGCCAGTTTTGCAGATTTGCCCTTGTGAGGGTGAAGCTGTGTTTTTTGCAGTGACAGAATTTCTTGCAGTATTCTGTAATGGCGTCTGATTCTCTTTCACAGATTGTCACTGAAAAGCTTGACAAGAACAACTTCCAGGCATGGAAGTTTAGAATGACGAATTTCCTTATGGGAAAAGGATATTGGGAATTTGTTGCAGGAAATGAAGAAGAACCAGTTCTTCCTGATGTTCCCAATCAACAACAAATGCAGGCATTTAAAACATGGCATGAGAGAGCCAGGAAAGTTATGTATTGGCTGTCTATCAGTATTTCAGACTCTATGATTGTGCATATTCAGGATGCAAGTACGCCAAAGGAGGCATGGGATACTTTGTCAAAAATGTATAGCACAAATACGCAAGCCAGGAAAATGCAGCTCAAGCAAGAGTTGCATAATATGCAAAGAGAAAGTATGAGCATCAACGACTACCACATGAAGGTGAAGAAGATTGCAGATGCACTTGCTTCCATTGGGTCGCCAGTGGAAGATGATGATTTAGTTTCCGTGACCTTGAATGGTCTAGGAAAGGATTATGCACAGTTTCGGACATCCATTTCAGTTCGTGAAAGATTTCCTGATTTTGAGGAGTTGATTGCTCTTCTAATTTCTGAGGAACAGAGAAATGGTGGTGCATCTTCTTCAGGGGGAACTTCAAAAGAAGCTGTCTTCTACTCAAATGCTGGAAGAGGTAGAGGCAGAGGTAGAGGAGGCCGATTTGGAGGCCGTGGCAGAAATCAGAATATGCAGCAAACTCAAGAAAACCAGTCCTATGGAGGAGGACGTGGTAACTCTAGAGGCAGGGGGAGCCAAAGAGGTCGTGGTGGATGGCAAAGAGGCCAAAATGCAAACAGTAATGTTGAATGCTACTACTGTGGTAAAATGGGTCATATGGCTAAAGACTGCTATAAAAAGCAGAATGACATCATGAATGGAAAACTGCAACAAGGGAATTATGCATCTTCTAGTAGACAGGGTGATGACAGAAATGAGCATTTGTTCATGGTGCAGCACATGAACAATTCTATGACAAGTGCAGAAGAAAGCAATGATGTATGGTATGTTGACTCAGGTGCATCAAACCACATGACAGGTCATGCAGAATGGATGGAGGATGCAAGGAAAATGGAAAAACCAGGATTTGTGGAGACTGGTGATGATACTGCACATCCTATTGTGCAGATTGGAAAAATTCCCTTGTCTATGCAGGGTGGGAAAAAGAAATACCTGTCCGATGTATTTCATGTCCCGAATATCACCAAGAATCTGGTTTCAGTTGGTCAAATGGTTGAACAGGGCTTGCAGGTCAGATTTAATCCTCATGGATGCTTTGTTGAGGATATGAAAAATAAAGGTCGCTTGATAGCAAAAGGAAAGAAGAAGGGCAGAATGTTTACATTGGATGCAGACATGTCTGAATTGAGTGCAGCAATGTTTGCACATGGGACCGGTGTAGTTGCAGATATTGATATCTGGCATAAACGCATTGGTCATGTTAATGTACAGCGACTTAAATCAATGCAGGCCCAAAATATTGTTGCAGGATTGCCCAAATTCAAGGTTGCAGAAATGCATAAGGTATGTGAAGCCTGTCAGTTTGGAAAACAGGCAAGGAAACCATTTCCTAGACATGTTCAAGAGAGTGAGAAGCCATTGGAATTAATTCACTCTGATGTGTGGACAACTAAAGCTGCATCTCTTGGAGGCTGTCATTATTTTGTCAGTTTTATTGATGACTATAGCAGAAAAGTTTGGGTGTATTTTATGAAAAAGAAAAGTGAAGTTTTTGGGCATTTCAAAACTCTTAAAGCTATGGTTGAAAAAGAAACAGGCTTGCAGATAAAATGCCTAAGGTCAGATGGAGGGGGAGAGTACCTCTCAAATGAGTTTGCAAAGTTCTTGCAGGAGCATGGCATAAAGCAGCAATATTCATGCAGTTATACCCCACAACAAAATGGAATTGCAGAAAGGAAAAACAGGCATATTGGAGAGGTATCTCGTGCCATGCTCAATGAAAAAGACTTGCCAGATTTTTATTGGGCTGAAGCAGTTGCTACAGCAGTCTACATAATGAACATGACTCCCACTGCAGCAATACATGGAATGACTCCAGAGGAGAGGTATACTGGTAGGAAACCAGATATTTCTCATTTGAAAATTTTTGGTTGCATTGCCTATGTACATGTGCTAGATGAGCTGAGATCCAAGTTGGATCCAAAAGCTGAGAAGTGCATCTTTATTGGTTACTCTCTGCAGCAAAAAGGGTATAGATGCTATAACCCTTCTACTCGTAAGTTTACAGTGAGCAGAGATGTTGTTTTTGATGAGATGAGTAGCTGGTATAAACCAGTAAATGTGATTGATGATGAAGATGCACAAAATGGTAATGCTACACAGAATTCACAACAGCAGTCACAAAATATTAGTGGACCTGGAGCGTCCTCTAGCAGTGGTTCACATTCTTCGCCATGGACAGGCAGATTGAGATCAGGAGAATCTTCTCAAAGCAATGCAGATAGTGGTATGCAGGTATCACGAAAAGGAAAAGAGAAGGTTGATCAGCCCATGTTTGATGTGAATGCAGGTCACTCTTATGTGGATGGTGAATCTAGTGGCTCAGAACAGAGCATTGATGATGAGTTGGGTATTCCTTCTATTGTTACACCTGGAGTAAGGAAGACCAGGGATGTTTTGAGAGCACCTGGGAGTGAACCTACTTTGTGCAGGTCTACAAGAGCTAGGTATCCTGTGGATAGGCTGAAATATGATGGATTTACAGCCATTCACTATGCATATATGGTCAAAGTGATACAGGAACTAGAACCCACATCTTTTGAGCAAGCCATGGGAAAAGAAAAATGGGAGAAAGCCATGGATGAAGAAATGGATGCCTTGGAAGCAAATGCTACATGGGAGTTAGTACCTTTGCCTAAAGGTAAGAATGCAATTGGCTGTAAGTGGGTTTATAAGGTGAAGCACAATGCTGATGGTTCTGTGAACAGATACAAGGCAAGATTAGTAGTCAAGGGGTATGCACAAACATATGGCATTGACTATGAAGAAACATTTAGTCCGGTTGCAAGGATGGCAACCGTAAGAGCAGTCATAGCTATGGCTGCATCAAAGGGATGGTCTTTACATCAGATGGATGTAAAGAATGCCTTCTTGCATGGTGATTTGCAAGAAGAGGTCTATATGGAGCAGCCACCAGGTTATGTGCATGCTGTTCATCTTCAGATTTCCAAGGCAGATTTCTCACTTTATGTGAGAAAAACAGAGAAAGGTATTATGCTGCTTGTCATTTATGTTGATGATTTGATTATGACAGGTGACAGTGATGAAGATATCCTTCATGTGAAAATGCTATTGAAGCAGAAGTTTGAGATGAAGGATTTGGGAGAGCTGCGTTATTTCTTGGGCATTGAGGTGATTAGATCACCAAGTGGGATACAGCTCTTGCAGAGGCAGTATGGATTGGACATGCTGTCCAAATATGGGATGACAGGCTGTAAGCCTATTTCAGTTCCTTTGGAGCAAAATGTGAAGCTGAGCACAGATGCAGGTGAGCTTCTAGAAGACCCTACTATGTACAGACGCATAGTAGGAAGTTTGATTTATATGACTATTACCAGGCCAGATTGAAGCTATGCTGTTGGATTGGTAAGTCAGTTTATGCAGGCTCCAAGGAAACCACATTTGGATGCGGCTAGACGCATACTTAGGTATGTGAAGTCGACATTGCAGTATGGACTATTTTATGAGACTGGGGTTCAGATACAGTTGCATGGATACACTGATGATGATTGGGCTGGTAGTATTTCTGATAGACGATCTACCAGTGGATATGTATTCTCTTTTGGGAGTGCTGCAGTCACTTGGAGCAGCAAGAAACAGCCTACAGTTGCCTTGTCGAGCACAGAGGCTGAGTACAGGGGTGCAGCAATGGCTGCATGTGAGGTAGCTTGGTTGCATAAGCTACTTTATGATATGCATTAGTCTACAGATGGGCCAGTTGTCATTTATTGTGACAACATGAGTAGTATACACTTGGCAAATAACCTAGTCTATCATGCTAGAACAAAGCACATTGAGGTGCATTATCACTATGGGCGAGAGAGGGTTTTACTAGGTCTTATTGATCTAGTTTATGTCAGCACAGAGGATCAGGTAGCTGACATATTCACGAAGGCATTGGGCGCAGAGAAGCTGCGCAAGTTCAGAGACCTGCTTGGTGTGCAGGAATTGGGATTGAGCTCGAGGGGGAGTGTTGAGATATCGAGCTCCACTCGTGATACGCCAGGGTGACCGTTGTATATTTATGTCACCGACTTGTCAGTTGCAGACGTGGTTGGTACACCGCCCATGAATAATAGCTACATGATAGCTATCCTTATCTACTCTAGTTCGTGGCTCAGTTAGTATGCCACCTTAGTTAGTTGAGTTTGGTTTGAGACCCATATATAGGGTTCTTCTATTTCTTTGTACTTGAGTTCTTTTGGCTTACACAACTAAGAAGAGGAAAACTGTTTTCAGCCTCCACCCTTGTGTGTCTTCCCCCATTGTGCAAGCAAGAAAGCTTCAAGCGAGACTCCTTCCTTCTCTCCCACAATCTTGACACCTATTGCAGGAAAAAGAATCAAGATTTCCAAGAAAAGAGATGATGAGGATTATGCATTGGAAGATTTTGCAAGAGAAGAGCAACGAGAAGAAACTCCAATAGAAGAGACAGATGATATAACAGATAATCTTGTTGATATACCGGGAATGCACAATGAAGAGATTGATCTGTTTGTGGATCTTGATGGTAATGATCATGGGTAGTTGGTCCATCCAGAGGATGCGTAGGATTAGAGGGGGTGAATGTCGTGCTGCTGCGCATCCGAGGTGTGAAATCCACCCAAAAGTTGTGTGTGTGGGATTTGATACTTTGTACATACTTAGTCGTTATGTTTGCATCTTTATTCTGCGTGGTAATGTAGTAAAGAGGGGCTAGAAAAAGATACTATTGTTGGTAGTACATTGGTTGCTATGTATGCCATGTGTGGTTTATTTGCGGAAGTATAGAAAGTGTTTGACAAGCATCGACTTTGTAGCATAATCTCGTGGAATGCTACATTATCTTGGCTTGAAGGTGACAAGGGGTTTTGTTTGCTTGTATTGTGATGATCAAGGAAAAGAATTCCAAAGTTTGGAGGCAATTTGAAAGCATATGATATGTCATTGTAAGCTATGATAAGATGAAGAGGGCTTGTATGCTTTTCTAAGGGCTGCTTTTCTTTGTGCCATTTTATGTTTTGGGGGAAGGGAAAATGACAGATGACTATTTTTGGAAAGAAGCTTAATGGAGAGGGAGAGCAAAAAGCAGGGGGGAGATTTTTGCAAGGAGGAGCTATGCAGAAAAGGCCTTAAGGAAGAAAACGCTGGCCATGTATAGTGAGAAAGAAAATAGAAGAAAAGCTAAGGATAGTGGACAGAAAGGGGGATTCCTGCTTATCTTTTGGATCGGGAAGCTACAACCAGAGCAAAAGTGTTGAGCAATACAATCAAGCAGGAAAAGAAGGAGTTTTAGGTGGCCTTCCATCACCATCATTTAAGGGGCCTCCAATGAAAGGTGGATTCGCTACTGCTCCGCCTAGTCTTATGAACAGGCCTGACATGGTTTATTCTGGGAATTGGTAGTGTATATGGAGGATTTTCCGATCTGGACAACAGCGTATATAGCAGTCGTGTACCTGCAAAATGGACTGGCCATAGTGATGTATCAACTAGAAAACCTTCCAATAAAATTGTGGAGATCACCATTCAGTTTGCTTCTGTCAGTTCTGTGATGAATGGCTTGAGCTCAATCCGAGAGTTTTTCAGGTGTGCATGGTCTCCCAGGTGGTGGTTCATGTAATGTGTGTGGGTCGTTTGACGAAGAGACGCCGCGTGGACTAACACAGCGACGCTCAGACATCCTGTTCACCAGACATCAGCCCATCAGTCTTCTCCATCGGAATTTTGACAGGCCCATCTGGGAGCATACAGAAGAGCATCGTGAGGGGTCAGCAAACTATATCACAAGCAGAAGAAGGGTGCCAGCAGCAGACTAAGAAAAGAAGTCTCAATTAAAAACTCTGTGCAACGCCACATATCCATATACCTCGAGAGACGAATAATACCTTGGGCAGCAATCGTTTGGTAGCTTAGTGCATGATCTTTTCCACATTCAAGTCAGTATTCCTGTTGTGAGGGTGGATCAACATCCACGTTCACGAATTAATAAGAAGGAAAGGTATCTCCAGTGGCAAAATCAGATCTTTATTCGATCAGTATAGGCTGAAGCTCACCTGAATAGCAAACCGACTACGACATACGCTGCTCAGACTTCGTCGCCGTCGTCATTTTTGTAGGCATCCTTTATCATCATCTTCTTCAAATTGAGATACCCTGCAATAGCATATGTTGACTCCTATCTTTGTTTCACCCTGTGACAAGAGTATAGCTCTGATGTTTGACAACAGCAACTACACATGCTACTCAATTCAATGTATCTAAGAGAAGGATTGCACCGATGTGCTCACTGACAATTCTATTTTGATCACTATGCAAGGGAGAGTGCTGAATGTAGGATTTTTGAAGCTGCATTGATCTCACTCATTATTTGTTTAACGATCTCATCATCTCATTTGGAATAATGTCAACAATCAATGTCTGAACTATTTCAAAACCATAGTTGTACATAGCTTTCTCAAGCTCATCAGCTACAGATTTTGCCACTTCATTCTTCTGCTCAAATACATAATCCAGATTCATCTTTGGAATAGTAGTCCTCACAACATCGAATACATAGGCTTGGATCTGTTTGCGTGGATTAGTTAGCATGGATAAGGTTCCAACAACATAGCTCCTAAAACACTAGTCCATGCAATGACACCCAGGTTTAAGAATTGATTCAAACTGTACCCATTGTTCCTTGACACCAAGAGTGGGTTGATCAACCTCCATACATCCACATATTTTACCCATATAAAGAATTCCTGGTACTATTTGTATTGGCAGCACAAATAGATAGAAACAGAGAGAGAGAGAGAGAATCTGACAGAAGATTTCAAACTGGCAAACTATTTTACACCCTGACTTATGCATTCAGTTGCTTGAACAGAGTTCTACCACAGGAGACTGCAGAGAAGGTTAAGGGCATGTCTATTACATTTGAAGGACTGAATACAAGTGTTCTTCTAGACATGAAGATTGGGTTCAGAATTCTCAAAAACTACGTGAGTCTTCTGAAGAGTTGTTGGAATGCAAATATGATCCTTTGTGGAGGCCGTCACTATTGACCTTCTATCCTGAAATTATTTAAAGTCATCTGTGGTCGCGACTTTGCTTTCGAAAACCCTTCGACACCGTGTGTCTCGGCCTGTCCGAATAGACCCCCTCCGCCTATTCGAATCACCTCGTCCGAGTCACCTTGTCTGAGCTTCCCATTCGGCCCTCGGCCATGACAACTTGGCTTGTCTGAGCAACACACTCAGCCCACAATTTTCATTCGGCCTTCGACTCGCATTCAAATCCATCGCTTGGCCCCTGCAATTCGGACGAGTTGGGCTGAATTAGGAATTTTCCAAATTTTCAGGAAATTAGACCAGACCTAAACCTTCATGAGTCCTCCCGATGCACAAAACTTGATTCCAGTGCAAGGAATAGGTAAATTTGTAGGATGCAACCACTTAGCAGCTCGAGTAGGCTATTGTGAGACCTAGAGTCCTAGCGACAACTAGCCGAGCCAAAGACCCTGAACAAACATAAAATGGGTAAGACAACGTAGCGAGAAACCCTAAAACCTGACAAGACGACCAGAAGTGGGTCAACAAGCCTATCATGCCTAAAACAAAGCGAGAGTGAGTAAGCCGTTTAGATACTTGTTTTCCGTACTCACCCTAAATTTCCGCACTTGAAGTACACTAAAGGATAGTTGAAAGACTGATTGAGCACAAGTGCACGGGAAAGAATACACACACACTGAGTAGAGATAAATTGAGGATTGGATGCAATAAGTCAATAACTTACTCAAATAAACACCTCAAGGAACCCACGAATAGGAGAAGATCCCAAGACATAGATGGATGACCAAAGCATAGAGTAGGACTAAGCAAGTGGCGCTAGAGAAGTGGATTTGACCAACTTGCTCAACCTGATCGACAGCTTGGTGGAGTACGAGAACATGATCGTAACAGAGGAAAGATTAGACTGCAGGCCAAACAAGGAACTCAACTTAGGAGTTTTTCAGAGGCAATTCAGTAACTAATGAGCAGCTATGATGCACATGCTTGGTATGAGCACCACGTCAGAATGACAGAGGCCATCATAATAGACTTGGAAGAGGAATGGAAGCTAGCCCACAAGGCACTGCAAGGCATAGTGAAATACAACCAAGACCAGCGTGCTAGGAGCTTAAGGCAAAACACAGAATTGCATGAGGTATAGCAGGTGTTGAATCTAGCAGGTGGAAATCGGACCGATCATGAGAAAGCCTTGGAAGGAGACTTGACATTGAGTGAGCTTCTCATGAAGCGGCTGCTCAGCAACAAAACAACAGAGCAGAGTGCTGCAGCACTAGTGACATCATTACTAGCAGGATTAGGAGCAAACCAAGGCTCTAAGGGCCAGTCTAAAATCCCAATTGTTGCAAAGCAACTTGACAAGTACCAACCTCATGACAATCCATACAGCTTTGTAGAGCAATTCAAGCAAGTCTGTGAGGCCAACGTCCTCACTGACTTGACTCAATGCTCTCAAGCATTTGGGCTTCGCTTAGGCAACAAGGGTAGGACTTGGTACACGAGTCTAGATGCCAGAGAATGAGTGGACTTTAACGGCCTCCAAAACCTCTTCATTAAGAGATTCTCCGAGCCCCCGGATACTTTGACAATTTGCTAGTAAGACTGATAATGTCAAGCAAAAAGAGAAAGAGGACATCCGTGACTATGTCACCCACGTGAGGAGCCTCTTCAAGAGAATCCCCATGGGTGAATGACCTACTGAAAGAGCAGTATCCACTGTGTTTATCAGTGGAATACGGAGTGAGGAGCTGTATAATGTTGAGAATCTACCAATCACACCCTATGTATGCCCCTTTTTATGGAAAAACTAGGCTAGGAAGGTGCAGTTCATTCTAGGAAGAGAGACAGATCCCATAGGCACAGTGATGTAGTGTGCTACCAAGCAATCCTATATAATGATGTACTTGACTATCACTTTCATATGATGATAATGCAATAGTACTTGTCTCTTTCTTTCAAGTGTCTGTGTCATTGTCAGTCCTACACAAGATTGTGTTTATGAGTTCAAGTCTCAATCTTGAAACCTAATTCACTTGTGTAACAGTTGTCTTCTTTGTCAATGTCAACATGAGTAGTATCTTCATCTTCCATCCTCCATAGCTTGTGCCTCTGCCATGCTCTAGATCCCGCATTTCTCACATGGTATCAGAGATCAACTAAGCATGGCTTAGCTCTTTTCTGCTCTCTCAGTTCCTCTTCAACTCTGGTCACCACAGTTCCAGCCCATGACTTCATCTCTCAACTCTACCTTCACTTGAGCTTTCATGGCAGCCATAGCCAGCATCACCCTGTCAGCTTGAAGCTCTTATATCTCACTCTACAGGTCAAACCTCATGGAGCTTCTTTCTGGGAAAGTGTTCCCCTGCTTCCAGAGCTTCTTGTTGACACATCAATCACTGACTTTGGGCAAGCACAGCTTCAGCATTGTGAAAATTCTCAATCTCTGCTCTGCGTCTGCCATAGCCAGACAGGACCTACCTCACTTGGAGCTTCCATAACTCCTCAACCAGGCCACTTCAGCTCCTGATTTCTTCTAGGGGATTGTTCTCCTACTCAAGGTGCTTCACCCTGGCACATCAATCGACCACATTGCTGTGCCTTGACCCTGGCATTATGGAAATTCGTCATCGCTGTCCTGAATTGCGCTGTGGCTGTTCGCGCCCTCTACCTGTGTCGTGCTATCCACGATCTGGACGATTTTCATAGGGCTTTGATAGCCCATGAAGTAAGCTTCCTAGACATGTAAATTTTTTTGAAAATGATCAAGTATAGCTCCTACAATCTGAGAAAAACCAGGCCCCTATCTCAGAAACCCTAATTCCACCATAGCCAAAATCTCCCAAAACTCATTTTTCTTTCATTTTCTCTCTCCTAACACTCAACCCAAGCCTCTGTTACTCTGATCCACTGTGTTACTTAAGTTCCCAGCAAGAAAAAGATTCAAGAAGATAAGCATCAACAAAATCAAAGCATCAAGAATCATCATCAAGTTCAACCATAGTATCTTTTGATACTACATAGTGTGTTTTCACTACCATTGATTGTGTCTTCTGACACATTAGATTTCAACTTTGTGCTAGAAAGTTTCAGAAATTTTAAGCTGATTCCATCATGGAAATGCCAAGCATGAATTCTCTTGGATGGTTACCTGTTATAAAGAGTAACATTACTCTTGTTGCCCATTTACATTGCATGCAAGACTTGGCTATCTTACTTGCAGAAAGACATGGAGCTGTCTACATCAAAGTTCAATCAATGAATCCATCAGAAGATTTTGAAGACATTTCCACTACCTCAAAGATGATACCTTTGCTTGAGGGGGACATGGACATGAAGACTAAAGCTGCAAGCAAAGTCGAAGAAGAAGTAGACCAAACAGACCAAGAAGACCATAAGATCAAAGAGAAAAGGAAGAAGGACAATAAGAAGATCAGCCATGAAGACCAAAAGACCACATCATTCAAAGCTGAAGAACCAAATATGAAAGACAAGAAGATTTTCCATGTTGACAAAGAGAAAGCATATGCTGAAAAAGACCACAAGGGCCTATCGGTCCTTGTCTCTCATTTTCTGTTTTAAAAGCATTGTATCTGCCTTAATGTTCCTTTCATAAGCTTGTAAAAACTCCTCATGTAGCCTTGTACTACAGCCTCTGTACACTTTGTGAGGCCCCTATTATAGTCTCTGGATGTCCACCATGTTTATGGTACCCACACTTAGCCTTTTTCTGCGACAGCCTCTGGAGTTTTGCCATGTTTGTGGTATGCCCACACTTTGCAGGTGCTGCTCTCACTAAAGCCTCTACACACTTTGTACTTTCAGGTTGTGATTGAGGAGGGGTGTTGAGAATCTGCCAATCACACCCTATGTATGCCCCTTTGTATGGAACAACTAGGCTAGGAAGGTGCAGTTCATTCTAGGAAGAGAGACAAATCCCATAGGCACAGTGATGTAGTGTGCTACCAAGCAATCCTATATAATGATGTACTTGACTATCACTTTCATATGATGATAATGCAATAGTACTTGTCTCTTTCTTTCAAGTGTCTGTGTCATTGTCAGTCCTACACAAGATTGTGTTTATGAGTTCAAGTCTCAATTTTGAAACCTAATTCACTTGTGTAACAGTTGTCTTCTTTGTCAATGTCAACATGAGTAGTATCTTCATCTTCCATCCTCCATAGCTTCCGCCTCTGCCATGCTCTAGATCCCGCATTTCTCACATATAAGGCCTTGGCAAGAAACTCGAGCTTGTAGCAAGACTCGCTAGCTAGGGTGTTTGAAGAGGCCATTCGAATAGACAACCAGTTGAAAGAGTGGAGCTCCAAGAGCTCAAATTCAGAAGAGACCAACTCATGGAGTTTAGAGAGAGCATTAGCCTTTAGTGAACGATCAGGTCCAACGGCCCAGGACAAAGGGAAAGCCATTGAGACAAACCAAGACTTGGATGAGGTAAAAATGGAGATAGCCAAGCTGTAGGATATGTTGAGATGACCAATGTGCCCACACATCCAATGCATGTACTGTGGTAGAAACCACTTGCCGGCCGAGTGTCAAGACCCTAGGTCACAACCTTGTGCTAAATTTTGGTAGATTTGGTCACGATGTTGCACATTCCAGATTACCGAGAAGACTTCTGTACTCACAACCATACAAACATCCATATCTAGTGACTAAACCCCAATCATTCTTCAGAAGGGGAGCCCCATTGGCCCTTCCTGCACCTAACGACGTTAAACTGGTTGTTCCTAGAATGGATGTAAACCCTACAGGCATACCTCGACCGCCTGGTCCCTACGTGATCCATCCATCGAGTGACGCTCCAGTCCACTACATGGAGGAGCAAAATGAGGAAGAGACTTACGTATACCCATACATCTCGCATGAGGACGAGGGCAACACAGTCCTTATGGACTATTGACCAGTACTGGTGATGGAGTTAGGAGGAGACTGAGTTAGAGGCCTAGGAGGGCAGATGTAGGATCCAATCATGTGTTGGACTTGAGGTCACCCAGGACATGTCTCATCATGTTGTCCTAAAAGGGAGCAACCAAATAGAGACAAGGCAGACCTAAGGTGCTTTGAGTGTGAAATCACTCATCTCTTTATTGACTATCCCAAGTGAAGAAAGCGTGCCATTTGTCCCATTGGGGTTGTTCGGCATCAAGAACCTTGATGGGGAGGCCACACCTATCCCATTGCATGTCATGACCTGAGCACAGATGAAGTAGGCCAGCATATCATTGCCAGGTCCTAGCAACCTCGATGCAGCCTTGATTAGGAAGAAGAGCCATAGACACAGAAAGAAGAAACCCGAAGCTAAGATCACACTGAAAACTGAGAGTGCCACGACTCTGCCTATTGGAAAGAAGGTCATTGATGTAGAGGCAGAAACCTCAGCTCCCAAGACAGCCAAAAAGGGAAGTGCTAAGATAAGGGAATACCCGCATCTGAAGTGCCAACTAGAGGCTATCGAGAAAGTGAAGGAATGGGTAAAAGAGGCCCAAGAGCACCTAAAAGATGCTGAGCCCATCCTAGAGGATGAGATCGAATATCTCTCTAGCATAAGCATGCCGATCTCACCCCCTTGACTAAAATTGAGAGATGTGACTATGGCGCAAGTGGTACCACTTAGGCAAAGCCTTGATGATATCGGCCAAAAAATCAGTCATGGCCATTGGCTAGGACAATTTTGAATAGGAGAAAGAAGAGCACCCAATGACCTCCTTACCACGCTAGTGACCACCCTTGTGATGCTGAGCCTGGGAGACCTACTTAGGCAGCATTCCACCCTACGGGAAGACTTGAAGCAGTGGGTTGAAGGATCACGAGAGCAAGCTGCTGTAGACCTGCATGACCATGATGCAGAGACACAACTACCGAGTCTGATGCTGCACTCTATACCTAAGTCCTTTCATGTTAATGCTTTTTGGGAAGGCACCGAGATGCATGTGATCTTACGTGTCTTAGCCCTAGGTAACACAATGAGAAAGGGATTGTAGACACATGAGTGGGGGTTAGTGTACTGAACCATGCATTACTTCAGACTTGGGGAAACCTGCCTGTCGAGACCACCAGGTTCAATGCACTAGGTTCAATGTCACACTAGCAAACGATATGAGAGTGAAATCATTCGGGGTACTTAAAAACTCGCCAATGAAAATTGCAGGCGTCCAGTTCTTTGTTGACTTTATAGTCATGAAGGGAGTGGACTAGGATATCCTATTAGGCCGACCCTAGATGCGCAATGCCAGAGTCATCAAAGATTGGAGTAACAGCTTAATCTTTCTTGGCAATAGAATGAAAGCTGTGAGGGTAGAGATGGGCACTTGGAAGACCTCACCAGTCGACTTGGATGCCATCTCCGCGATGCTTAAAGGTATCGCTCAAGTCAAGAAGCCCTATGGGCCCTTGACCAAGTATATCCCATGCCCAGAGGACAAGCAAGATTGAATGCATGTCCTTGATATGATCGACTTGCCATTCTCGGATCATGAGGCATATGAGAAAGCCATCAAGATAGTTGGCAAGTCAAAAGACACACCCTCCATACCAGTCTACATGATGGCAGGAACCTTCGTGGGTGACCTAAACCTGTCACATTCTAGTGCCAAATAACAAGAGGGAACCCCAAGAGATTCTGGAGTATTTGACTAGCAAGCTAGCTAGCAATCTAGCAGCAAACTTCAAGCCACTCCAAGATCTGTTAGATGAACCAAGGTGGCAATGGACCAGGGTGCATGACTTAAACCTCATGTACAACTGGGCCCTAGTCCCCTATTAGAGACAAGAGATATACCAAAGCCTAGGAGACAACGAGCAATCGGATGAAGATGAATCCAATGATGAGTACAAAGATTGTCGTTCTTTTAGTGACGAAAGTGAGGGTGAGATAGAAACAGTGGAATACGACACTGAGGTATGAGAAATAGAATAGATATGAGCAGACTCCAAGCCACAGAAAAAGAGTGTTTGTAATATAGAGCAAGGGGTCATGTGCACGGATTGTGACCATGCTTGGTTGGAACACATAGGAGCCATAGATTTCAAACAAGCAGGCTTAACCCAACCAGGTGTTTAAATTCAAAGAGGCAGATAGATGACAGACAGAGTGAAGCAACTAGCTTCCTCTCTCACACTCCATTATTCATACCACACTCAATAGTGAAAGATACAACCTATGGTCATAAGACCATTCACACCAAAGGCACCGACTTATTTAACGTATCTAACTACTATGGCTAGACTAGCTGTGTCCAGCTCATGTCAGCTCATGTCGGTCAACACACACTAAATGAGCTTGATATTCTAACACTCCCCCTCAAGCTCAAGACAGCATATGTACTCCAAGTTGCTATCTAAAACCACAGAACTCATCTTTACCCAGAGACTTGGTAAAGATATCTGCTACCTGCTCATCAGTCCTCACATGCATAAGATCAACCTTTCCTACAAGGACCATCTCATGAATAAAGTGGTAGTGGATCTCTATGTGTTTTGTCCTGGCATGGTAAACTGGATTCATGGCCAGGAGTACACTACTCAGATTATCACATAACAGTTTCACTAGAGCATCAACCTGAATATCCAAGTCAGCCATAAGCTTGAGCAGCCAAGCAATCTCACATGCTGCCAATGCAGCCCCCCTGTACTCTGCCTCAGTACTAGATAAAGCAACCATAGACTGCTTCTTGCTGCTCCAACTGATCATGCCGCTACCAAGGCCAAAGGCATAGCCACTCATAGATCGTCTGTCAGTTGAGCATCCTGCCCAATCTGCATCTGTGTATCCAATCAGTATTAAGGGCTTATCTCTGACATAGAACAGCCCATAGTCTACAGTGGACTTAACATACCTCATGATGCGTCTAACTGCATTCAAGTGTTGCTTTCTCGGCTTTTGCATAAACTGGCTTATCAGCCCTACTGCATAGCTCAAGTCAGGCCTAGTGATGGTCAAGTAAATCAGACTGCCGACCATCTACCTGTACATAGTTACATCTTCTACTTCAGCCCCAGTGTTCATGTCTAGCTTTACATTCTGGTCCAGAGGTGTATCCAGTGGTTTGCATTCAGCCATGCCATACTTCTTAAGAATTTCCATGGCATAGTGCTTCTGCATCAGCCATAAGCCATTTTCAGCTAGTATGACCTCAATACCCAAGAAATACTTCAGATCTCCCAGATCTTTCATGTCAAATTCAGATTTCAGCATCTTCATAGCATGCTGAATTCCCATGTCATCATCTCCAGTGATTATCAGGTCATCAACATATATGACCAGCACTACCAAGCCACTGTCAATCTTCTTTGTAAACAGGCTGTGATCAGCCCTGCCAACAACAAATCCAAGACTCTGCAAGTAACTGTTGATCCTAGCATGCCAGGCTCTCGGAGCCTGTTTCAGCCCGTATAATGCCTTTTTCAGCCTACATACATAATACTGAAAATCAGGGTGCACATACCCTTCCGGCTGAACCATGTATACATCCTTTGCTAAATCACCATTGAGGAATGCATTCTTAACATCCATCTGCTGCAATTTCCAGCCTTTTGCAGTAGCCAAGGCAATAATAGTTCATATGGTTGCCATTTTTGCAACCGAGCTGAATGTTTCATCATAATCCAACCCATACTGCTGAGCATATCCTTTAGCGACCAGCCTTGCTTTGTACCTTTCCACACTGCCATCAGACTTACATTTGATTTTATAAACCCATTTGCAGCCAACAAGCTTTTTCCCTTCAAGCAGTGGTACCAAATCCCAAGTCTGATTTTCAGCCAAGGCTTTCATCTCTTCGTCCATAGCCACGCACCAATTTTCATCCTTTGCTGCTTCAGCATAAGTACCTGGTTCTTTGATCTCCATCACTTTTGTCATGTATGCATAATGCTTTGCAGAATAACCAGAGTACGTCAACCTATCAACAGGGTATCTGACCCTCTGCGATCGTCTAGGCTCTGGTGCACTACTCGATGAGCTCTTTCCGTCCAAGCTCGATGCGCTCGTCTTTGATTAGCGGTAGGATTTCTATCTGGAACTTCAGGTTCAGCCTCAATACCTGTCACTAAGTCCTAGTATCCTTTGCCTATCAGAAAGTTCTCCATGCGGAACTTCCATATTGCATAATTGTTACTATCAAGCTTTTCTCCCACAATCTGGGTTACATTATCAGTTCTATCAGCATTTGCCATGTTGCAGACCTTGCTTGGCTACATGCAAACTAAGATCTTCTTAACAGTTCAACTTCAGTTCGGAACTGTTTATGACAGTTTTCTGCAATTAATTGCAGAAAAAAAACCAGTAAATTTCAGTCAAATATCAGCCCAAACAAAGTCATAATCGATTGATCCAACTCATAAAGACAACTGCCAATACATATGCCTGATGTTCGGTTCAGATTTAACTCCTGCAGACCCACTGCCAGGGTCCAAAAGCATGCAGTCCAAACCTGTAAACTGCAATTACAGCAGCCTTTCCAAAGTCAAACTCTACCTGGATACACGTAATGCATGTTCCAAAACTTCTTAGTTGACTACGGGTACATGTGTCAAGCCATGCATAGGCATAGAACCTCAAAATAGTATATAACCAGCATATATGAATATTGTAAATAAATTCCCAGATTTCAAATAGCCAATGCACTGCCAACAGGGATTAATTTCAGTCCCAAATATCCATAAACCATTTGCATTACTTTTGTTTCCAATGCTCAAGCATTCAACAGTCATAGACCTAGTCTTCAAGTACCTGTGGAACAAACCTAGCCAACTAGTTCTTCAGAAATAACCAATTTGTGCTTTATGTCTGCAATTTTTTTCAAATTTTCAGCCTATCACAGGCTCTTAGATCAGGCCATTTTAAGCTCCAAGTTTATGTCAAAATACCCAAGAAGTATGACATGTCTTCTACCAAGCATCAAGTGCTACATCCAAGTTCAATGTACATGCCAAAGAGCATCCAAATATGCAGACTTCCCAAGTGTACAATGTCACTGTAAGTTCACTGGCAGTTCAGCCCTGTGTATTCAGATCTGTACACCTCTATTACAGCTCCCACATGAGCTCCCACAAGAGCAATAGTAAGATAGACCCTTCAAGAACCTTCCTTGGTATGCATCCAAGCTCTATGCCACCTGACAAGTACTATACTCCTTGAATCTCGGCCAATGAGAGCAGCCTGTTCATAGGCACAGTCCACACAGACTGTTTAGAGTACATTCAGATAAGATTTGCCCACTTGTTGATGCTCAATGGAGCTTTGGTGAATCTCCAGACAAGCTACACTCCTAGTGATGCTCAATAGAGCCTTGGTAAGCAGTCCATGTGCTGAATCTCAGCCATGGAGTTCAGCCTGGAAATAGGCGCAAACACGCTGGCTAGACAGATTTGTGTTGCTGCACATCTTGCTCATTACCATGACAATTATGCACTCACTGATGCTCAATCAGTCCTTTAAAGACTTCTCAGCAAGCCACAACCCTTCTTCAAGCCATGAGACTCCAATGCTTCACAATACATACCTCTAGTGTGACCTTTGATGGAAATGACAGTCAGTCCTCTTCTTTTTTCCAGCTCTTCAGTTCACTCTTCAAGTCTTCTTATTGAGTGCATTCCATCAGTGAGCCCATTTATGGCTCTGATACCATGTTCAAATTCAAAGAGGCAGATAGATGATAGACAGAGTGAAGCAACTAGCTTCCTCTCTCACACTCCATTATTCATACCACACTCAATAGTGAAAGATACAACCTACGGTCATAAGACCATTCACACCAAAGGCACCGACTTATTTAACATATCTAACTACTATGGCTAGACTAGCTGTGTCCAGCTCATGTCGGTCAACACACTAAATGAGCTTGATATTCTAACACCACGTACGTCACCCTCTGAGCTGGGACCACCAGGAGAAACCACCTTTTCTAGCAAAAATGGCGAGTTTGATTTTGAGTCGGAAGTAAGCTTAGATAGTGACCCAGAAATACCTAGACCATTCAAGACCAGACGCACCAAGGAGGACCTACCCGTCCACCTGAGGCACAGATGGTTGAAGGAAGAAAGGAAAAATAGCCTAGGGACATGCAAATGAAAGAGCAAATAAAGCCGCAAGATCTCCCGAAGAGATTTACAAAATTCAAGAAGGGTGATAGGGTAGTAATCCTGTTGGGTGCCAAATGCCAAGGGCAAATGAGTGAACCCTTCGAGGGACCAGCCAAGGTCAAAGAGGTGAAACTAGCACAAGAAGGGGAGACACCTCGACCAGTCTTTATTGTCGATGACTTGACTAGGAAGAGGAGACGAGTCTTGTTGCTCTCTTGCGAGAGTATATAGATTTGTTCGCTTGGTCCTTAGAAGAGCTTAAGGGGGTAGATCCGAGTGTAGTGACTCATAACATACCCATGATGCCAGACACAACACTAGTCAAGCAACGACCGTACCCAATGAATCCAAAACATGCTCATGCAGTCAAAGAGGAGATTGATAAGATGATGAGAGTAGAATTCATTTACGAAATTGAGCACACAGACTGGGTGTCGCCCATAGTCATAGTGATGAAGAAAAACGGAAAGATTAGAGTGTGCTTCAATTACTAGAAGGTGAACCCTGCCACTAAGAGAGACAACTACCCATTGTTGTACATCGAGCCCATGCTCGAAAGAGTGCCAGGAAGCAAAGAGGCCTACAGCTTTTTGGACGGCTTCTCTAGATACAATTAGGTGCAAGTGTATCCTACCGATAGGCATAAGACTGCCTTCACCATTGAGTGGGGTGTCTTTGCTTACATAGTCATGCCCTTCGGGTTGACTAGTGCCCTAGCCACCTTTCAATGCCTCATGTGCATCATATTTAAAGACATGCTTCGCAAGGAATTAGAATTCTTCATGGATGACTTGTGTGTGCACTCGACCTGGAGAGAACACATAGACAAACTCTGAGCAGTCTTTGGGTGGTGTCACCTATATCGTCTCTCCTTGAACCCCTTAAAGTGCCAGTTCTGGGTGAAGCATGGATGCATCCTAGGGCATGTGGTGTCGAAGAACGGCATTGCCACTAACTTCTTGAAAGTCAGGGTTATTGTTTATCTTCTGTCCCCAATCAACTATAAGGGAGTTCAATGCTTCTTAGGCCATACGAGATACTATCAACGGTTTGTGCTGAACTATGCATTGATTACCAGACCTTTATACAAGCTGTTGATCGTCTTCGAGTGGACTAAAGCATGCCAATGAGTGTATGAGAAATTGAAAAAGGCTCTGAGTAGTGCACTGATTCTATGAGCCCCAGATTGGATCATTACCTTCCACGTGCATATTGATGCTTCGAAATTTGCGGTGGGGGCAGTGTTGTGACAACCTAGTGAACACAACCTCGACTATCTTGTGAGCTTTGATAATAGACAACTCACTGAGACTGAAATGAATTACTTGATGACTAAGAGAGAGATTTTAGCCACGGTATTTGCTATAAAAAAGTTTCGGCATTATCTATTGGCTACACCTTTTACTTTCTTTGTGGACCATCAAGCCTTGCTATATCTAGTAAACAAACTTTGTGCTACATGATGCATAGCTCGATGGCTCCTTCTGCTTTTAAAATTCTCTACTTTTAAAATTTGACTTCTTCGTGGTTGTATAGAAAGGAAAACAACACTACATGGCTGACCACATGTCACGCATCCCCACCACGGGAGAGGCCATTGGACAAGGCATTGCCAATGAATTGCCAGAGGCCTATCTGTTTAACCTTTCCAACGAGAGAGATTTATTCTAGGCTGATCTAATGCCATATTGGCAAGATGACATCATCCAAGTGCTGGAGCACAAACTGCCTCAATGATTGATAGAAAAGCTTGACTTAGGTGACTTATCCTCAAAATCCAACCTATTAGTTGATAGTAGGCCAATTATATAGGCTAGGGCAAGATGGGTTGTTGCGTAGATGTGTATGCAAGCATGAGATGCATGATGTGCTCGCAGAGGCGCACAACAGAATAATTGGAGGGCACTTTAGCAGAGACACGACAGCTCGCAAGGTGCTATAGTTTCAATTGTGGTGGCCCATGTTTTTTTCAAGACGCAGCACAATTTGTCAAGCATTGTGACGAGTGACAACAAACAAAGGTTCCGATTCTCAAGGATCAAATGGAGTTAACCCCAATCATTGCACCACAACCCTTTGAAAAATGGGGGATCAAATTCATAGGACCCATTGGTCCTGCGGCACACTATTTACAGGCCAAATATATAATTGTGGCCACAGACTACCTAACAAAATGGGCACAAGCGAGAGAGACACGAAAGAATGACGCGAGAACAACTACCAAGTTCTTATGGGAGCAGGTGATCTCACGATTCGACTGCCCCATCGAACTAGTCAATGACTAGGGCATCCACTTCATCAATGAAGTGATAACACATGTTCTATCCACCTTTCTAATTATCCATTGAAAATCCTCTCCATACTACGCTCATGCAAACGGGCATGCACAATCCACAAATAAGATCATTGTAAACATCCTAACCAAAGTAGTCTCTACTTTGTGCAGTAACTGGGATAAAAAGTTGATGGCAGCCTTGTGGGCTTACTGTACAGCTTATAAAACAGATGTCGACCAGAATCCCTTTAGGTTGACCTATGGGATTGAGGCAATTCTACCAATAGAGTTATTCGTTCCTAGCCTAAGAATAGTGCTTCAAGAATGATGGGAAGGGAAGGAGGGATGGATGGAACGCCTGGTTGAACTTGAATGCCTCTCAGAAACTTACCTTCTAGATACTCATGTGCTCATATGCAAGAAGGCACGATGCAAGAGGAGCTGGTTTGACAAGCATGTCAAGCAGCGTGACTTTGAACAGGGCGACTTAGTGCTCCTATACTCAGTTAAAGGACACAAGTAGAAACTAAAGTTTAGAGGTCTTGGGCCTTTCACAGTTCGTGTAATCAGCCAAACTGGCAACGTTGAGCTCGAGACTCTAGACGGCAAGGGCATAGGCTTCTTCAATGGCACTCGCATTAAGAAGTACTACCCTCCCATGCATCCGCTGCATGAGCCCCCAATGTTAGAACCCCTTGTCAAAGTATGAGTTGCCACAATCATGGAAGTTGATGATGAGGATGAGAAAGCTGTAGAACCTGCATATCTCTACATCATGGTCACTGCCAATCAAACATGCACTTTCAATGCCTTGATCAATGAGGGAGCAGACTTCAATGTCTTAACTCACGATCATTGGACCCAACTTGGTAAACCACCACTACAGTCCACTAATGCCAAATTAAGCACATATGGGACCCACCCAGACATACTTCTTGGCAAGTGCAGAGCCACTGTTGCTATCGAGTCTGAGACTGTACCAATGATCTTTTATGTGTTGCCAAACACTAAAGACGCAAGCACGGAGTCATTGCTAGGGCGAACCTTCAAGAAGCAAACTCATTGCAATGTCGATTATGAGTCATAGCGCATCCACAGGGCTACGCTGTCAAGATTTTGGGAGAGAAGGAAGGAGTCTCACTTGTAGCTTTCTTGCTTGCACAATGGGGGAATACACACAAGGGTGGAGGCTGAAAACAGTTTTCCTCTTCTTAGTTGTGTAAGCCAAAAGAACTCTCTGATACAAAGAAGAGAACAAATAACTAAAGTGCTGAACCAAACTCAGGAAGGAGAACAGATCAAGTCCTGCACCAAGGCACCATACAGGTTGGACCGGCGCAACTGACCAACTGCATCACCGTAGCTTATCATCTCAACACTTCCCCTCGAGCTCAATCCCAATTCCTACACACCAAGCACGTCTCTGAACTTGCGCAGCTTCTCTGCGCCCAATGCCTTCGTAAATATGTCAGCTACCTGATCCTCTGTGCTGACATAAACTAGATCAATAAGACCTAGTAAAACCCTCTCCTGCACATAGTGATAATGCACCTCAATGTGCTTTGTTCTAGCATGATAGACTGGGTTATTTGCCAAGTGTATACTACTCATGTTGTCACAATAAATGACAACTGGCCCATCTGTAGACTGATGCATATCATAAAGTAGCTTATGCAACCAAGCTACCTCACATGCAGCCATTGTTGCACCCCTGTACTCAGCCTCTGTGCTGGACAAGGCAACAGTAGGCTGTTTCTTGCTACTCCAAGTGACTGCAGCACTCCCAAAAGAGAACACATATCCACTGGTAGATCGTCTATCAGAAATACTACCAGCCCAATCAGCATCAGTGTATCCATGCAACTGTATCTGAACCCCAGTCTCATAAAATAGTCCATACTGCAATGTGGACTTCACATACCTGAGTATGCATCTAGCCACATCCAAATGCGATTTCCTTGGAGCCTGCATAAACTGACTTACCAATCCAACAACATAGTTCAAATCTGGCCTGGTAATAGTCATAAAAATCAAGCTTCCTACTATGCGTCTGTACATAGTAGGGTCTTCTAGAAGCTCACCTGCATTTGCGCTCAGCTTCACATTCTGCTCCAAAGGAACTGAAATAGGCTTACAGCCTGTCATCCCATATTTGGACAGCATGTCCAATCCATACTGCCTCTGCAAGAGCTGTATCCCACTTGGTGATCTAATCACCTCAATACCCAAGAAATAACGCAGCTCTCCCAAATCCTTCATCTCAAACTTCTGCTTCAATAGCATTTTCACATGAAGGATATCTTCATCACTGTCACCTGTCATAATCAAATCATCAACATAAATGACAAGTAGCATAATACCTTTCTCTGTTTTTCTCACATAAAGTGAGAAATCTGCCTTGGAAATCTGAAAGCCAATAGTGACAAGATACTGTCCTATCTTGTCAGACCATGCTCTAGGTGCTTGCTTCAAGCCATACAAGGCTTTCTTCAACCTGCAAACAAACTCAGGATGAACAGCATGCACATAACCTGGTGGCTGCTCCATATAGACATCTTCTTGCAAATCACCATGCAAGAAGGCATTCTTTACATCCATCTGATGTAAAGACCATCCCTTTGATGCAGCCATAGCAATGACTGCTCTTACGGTTGCCATCCTTGCAACCGGACTGAATGATTCTTCATAGTCAATGCCATATGTTTGTGCATACCCCTTGACTAGTAATCTTGCCTTGTATCTGTTCACAGAACCATCTGCATTGTGCTTCACCTTATAAACCCACTTACAGCCAATTGCATTCTTACCTTTAGGCAAAGGTACCAATTCATGTAGCATTTGCTTCCAAGGCATCCATTTCTTCATCCATGGCTTTCTCCCATTTTTCTTTTTCCATGGCTTGCTCAAAAGAAGTGGGCTCTGGTTCCTGTATCACTTTGACCATATATGCATAGTGAATGGCTGTAAATCCATCATATTTCAGCCTATCCACAGGATACCTAGCTCTGGTAGACCTACGCAAAGTAGGCTCACTTCCAGGCACTCTCAAAACATCCCTGGTCTTCCTTACTCTAGGTGTAACAATAGAGGGGATACCCAACTCATCATCAATGCTCTGTTCTGAGCCACTGGATTCACCATCCACATAAGAGTGACCTGCATTCACATCAAACATGGGCTGATCAACCTTCTCTTTTCCTTTTCGTGATACCTGCATACCACTATCTGCATTGCTTTGAGAAGATTCTCTTGATCTCAATCTGTCTGTCCATGGCGAAGAATATGAACCACTGCTAGAGGACACTCCAGGTCCACTAATATTTTGTGACTGCTGCTGTGAATTCTGTGCAGCATTACCATTTTGTGCATCTACATCATCAATCACATTTACTGGTTTATACCAGCTCCTCATCTCATCAAAAACAACATCTCTGCTCACTATAAACTTACGAATAGAAGGGTTATGGCATCTATACCCTTTTTGTTGCAGAGAATAACCAATAAAGATGCACTTCTCAGCTTTTGGATCCAACTTGGATCTCAACTCATCTGGCACATGTACATAGGCAATGCAACCAAAAATTTTCAAATGAGAAATATCTGGTTTCCTACCAGTATACCTCTCCTCTGGAGTCATCCCATGTATTGCTGCAGTGGGAGTCCTGTTCATTATGTAGACTACTGTAGAAACTGCTTCAGCCCAATAAAAATCTGGTAGGTCTTTTTCATTGAGCATGGCACGAGATACCTCTCCAATATGTCTGTTTTTTCTTTCTGCAATTCCATTTTGCTGTGGGGTATGACTGCATGAATATTGCTACTTTATGCCATGCTCCTGCAAGAACCTTGCAAACTCATTTGAGAGGTACTCTCCCCCTCCATCTGACCTTAGGCATTTTATTTGCAGACCTGTTTCTTTTTCAACCATGGCTTTAAGAGTTTTGAAATGCCCAAAAACTTCACTTTTCTTTTTCATAAAATATACCCAAACTTTTCTGCTATAGTCATCAATAAAAGTGACAAAATAATGACAGCCTCCAAGAGATGCAGCTTTAGTAGTCCACACATCAGAGTGGATTAATTCCAATGGCTTCTTACTCTCTTGAACATGTCTAGGAAATGGTTTCCTTGCCTGTTTTCCAAACTGACAGGCTTCACATACCTTATGCATTTCTGCAACCTTGAATTTTGGCAATCCTGCAACAATATTTTGGGCTTGCATCGATTTAAGTCGCTGTACATTAACATGACCAATGCGTTTATGCCAGATATCAATATTTGCAACTACACCGGTCCCATGTGCAAACATTGCTGCACTCAATTCAGACATGTCTGCATCCAACGTAAACATTCTTCCCTTCTTCTTTCCTTTTGCTATCAAGCGACCTTTATTTTTCATATCCTCAACAAAGCATCCATGAGGATTAAATCTGACCTGCAAGCCCTGTTCAACCATTTGACCAACAGAAACCAGATTCTTGGTGATATTCGAGACATGAAATACATCGGACAGGTATTTATTTTTCCCATCCTGCATAGACAAAGGAAATTTTCCAATCTGCACAATCGGATGTGCAGTATCATCACCAGTCTCCACAAATCCTGGTTTTTCCATTTTCCTTGCATCCTCCATCCATTCTGCATGACCTGTCATGTGGTTTGATGCACCTGAGTCAACATACCATACATCGTTACTTTCTTCTGTACTTGTCACAGAATTGTTCATGTGCTGTACCATAAACAAATGCTCATTTCTGTCATCACCCTGTCTACTAGAAGATGCATAATTCTCTTGTTGCAGTTTTCCATTCATGATGTCATTCTGCTTTTTATAGCAGTCTTTAGCCATATGACCCATTTTACCATAGTAGTAGCATTCAACATTACTGTTTGCATTTTGGCCTCTTTGCCATCCGCCACGACCTCTTTGGCTCCCCCTGCCTCTAGAGTTACCACGTTCTCCTCCATAGGACTGGTTTTCTTGAGTTTGCTGCATATTCTGATTTCTACCACGGCCTCCAAATCGGCCTCCTCTACCTCTGCCTCTACCTCTTCCAGCATTTGAGTAGAAGACAGTTTCTTTTGAAGTTCCTCCTGAAGAAGATGCACCACCATTTCTCTGCTCCTCAGAAATTAGAAGAGCAATCAACTCCTCAAAATCAGGAAACCTTTCACGAACTGAAATGGATGTCCGAAACTGTGCATAATCCTTTCCTAGACCATTCAAGGTCACAGAAACTAAATCATCATCTTCCACTGGCGACCCAATGGAAGCAAGTGCATCTGCAATCTTCTTCACCTTCATGTGGTAGTCATTGATGCTCATACTTTCTCTTTGCACATTATGCAACTCTTGCTTAAGCTGCATTTTCCTGGCTTGCGTATTTGTGCTATACATTTTTGACAAAGTATCCCATGCCTCCTTTGGCGTACTTGCATCCTGAATATGCACAATCATAGAATCTGAAATGTTGATAGATAGCCAATACATAACTTTCCTGGCTCTCTCATGCCATGCTTTAAATGCCTGCATTTGCTGTTGATTGGGAACATCAGGAAGAACTGGTTCTTCTTCATTTCCTGCAACAAATTTTCAATATCCTTTTCCCATAAGGAAATTCGTCATTCTAAACTTCCATGCTTGGAAGTTGTTCTTGTCAAGCTTTTCAGTGACAATCTGTGAGAGAGAATCAGATGCCATTACAGAACACTGGAAAAAGTTCTGTCACTGCAAAGAACACAGCTTCAGCCTCACAAGGGCTAATCTGCAAAACTGACGAAAGTGGTATTTGACCACAGAGTCACTTCCTAGTGACGATTTTGCATCAACAGGCAACAAGGATGATTCTGTAACTCCCAATGTCTCTGCACACAAGCATACGATGCAATTTCTACAGTAACTTTTCACCGATCTGTAGAACAGTGGTCGCACAGCATAAAACTAGGCCTTTTCCTGAGTGCGTGTAGAAAACTTCCGCCTCCAAAACAGGCCCCGAAATGGCCTCAAATAAAAAAAACAGGGTCGCTGAGGGCTAAACCCTTCTCCCGCAGCATATACTGCTCTCTTGCTTCACCGCGAAGGGTGTCTCAACCTGAGACAATGCACTCTTGCAATTTTCGGCTGTGCTACCTGCAGAGATCTGCTCCTAAAACAGAAAATGAAAGCAACACTGCTCCTCTTACCAGAACACCGCGAGCTTGGCTTGCTTTCTTGAGCTCTTTACCGCGAACAAGGCTCTGATACCATGTCAAGATTTTGGGAGAGAAGGAAGGAGTCTCACTTGTAGCTTTCTTGCTTGCACAATGGGGGAATACACACAAGGGTGGAGGCTGAAAACAGTTTTCCTCTTCTTAGTTGTGTAAGCCAAAAGAACTCTCTGATACAAAGAAATAGAAGAACCCTATATATGGGTCTCAAACCAAACTCAAATAACTAAAGTGGCATACTAACTGAGCCACGAACTAGAATAGATAAGGATAGCTGTCATCTAGCTATTATTCATGGGCGGTGTACCAACGGCATCTGCAACTGACAAGTCGGTGACATAAATGCACAACGGTCACCCTGGCATATCACGAGTGGAGCTCGATATCTCAACATATGCAACCTCATCAAAGTCTACAAGGCCATCGATAGAAATACTCATATTTCAAGTCTATGGAGGGGGTGGTGCTCAGCCACCCCACCATCCATCGAATCTCACAAGCTTCCACTCACAGCAGCAAAAGCTAAGGCCCAACAGCCTAAGTTTCAATGGAGGCCCAAATAACTGCAATCGCCGCCTAGGAGTAGACGCTCACATCCTCGTAACATAAGAAACTCTAAACCTAGGAGGTCAAGATGCAGTTACAAAAATCAAAGCATGACCAAGCCAAGATGGGTTCCTAAAGCCCGCTTGCACATGCAAGGCTACTATAATGGAAATGCCTGGATATGGATCCCTAAGGCCCGAATGGCCCAAGGCACTACTCACATGCCACCCTCAAAGTTGATCAGCGCGAGCCCCATAAAACCTTAGAACTAGAAGCCGCAACGCTTCCAGGACTTGCCTCCTACAAGCTCACCCACGCATAAGCCCAGAAGAGTTGAGCAAGCCTACCAGCCCAAACCAAAAATGCCTTTACACACTTCAATCCCTGATAGTGTTGATAAGACTTACCAAACCCAATCTAAGTGTAGCAGCCCATCCGTAGTAGCTACTACTCCGATGCTCATCCACGAGGCTCAACCACTGCTCCATGGGCAACTACAACCATCTGCTACCAAGACTTCTAGCCCCCTCAAACCCCAGCCACCTCTGCTGTAGGCCTTAAACCCTCCTACGTGCAGAAATCATTCTTAACTTTGGCCACAGACCTAGTCGAAGACATAGGGGATGATGTTATTGCTTGGCTTAGATGCTTAGATGCCACGTTCATGTTGTTGTCTCTGACTGCTTGGACCTAGGCATGTTGCAAGAGCCTTTAGCAACTGAAGTTGGCATGATGCATTGCTCCTGGGAAACATTCGAATTCACATTTGTCAAAACACCCCACTTAGCTATCGAGTTGCTACGCAATGAGATATCAAGAGAACAAGTCATCAAATAGCACCTCATTATGTCCTACGATAAGCACGTGACTTCTTTCATCACACTAACAAAGAAGTCGAGGAGTTGAAAGCGTTAGCTGACACCAACTCCCCATTTTTACGAAACTGGTACACTCTGCGATTGCAGTGGGAAGTCAAAAGATGTCAAATCATGACCAATGCTGAGTAGCACCATGCAATCAAGACATCGGAGTATGACCCAACCTAGGTCGCATCCATCTCATATAGAGTGTTAACCACTCTTTGTGGCTGACCCATGGAAGAGCACGTCAAAGGACACCCATATCTTGATCGTCTCCTGATCGAAGAAGAGCTACATATCGCTAGCCGTGTCGATTCCAACGATTTCCTAACATATGCCCTCACTTACATCACAAATTCCCTTCTTCTCCTTTTTGCAGCCTTTGTCCTGCTTCTTCTTTTGTGTCATCCTCTTCTTAGGTTTCTTTGCTTTCTTTTTTCTTGACTGTTCCTTCTATTCTCCCCCTTCTTCATCACTTTCGGTCCTATCACTAGACAACTCTTGATCCTGGTGAGGGGCGATCTGTCGGGTGTTTCTCCTTCTCCTTCCTCTACATCATGTGCCTCTTTTACTACCTCCTGGATGAGGGCAGTCAATACACTTCCATAGCCAATGAAAGAGGATTTGGATGAGGCTTTCTTCTTCTCAGTGCTTTTGGAGGCTGGGGACTCCCCACTTGCCTGGTCTATCGTCTTGCACACATAGCCATTCCAGTCAACCTCATCCAAGGTGCAAACTGCCATGTTCTCCAGCACATGCATGCTGATCTGGTGAATGAGGGAATTCATTAGGAGAAATATGGACTCTCTTTTTTGCCCCTTAAGGAGTGAATAAACAAATATAGGCCTAACCAATGAGAGAGCTGGGATTCCAGATTCATGTAACATGAATCTTCTAGCCATATCTTGGACCAAATCTTCCCTCAGCAATAAAATAAGGGAAAAGGGGAGTACAAAGCTGTCACTTCTTGGAAGTTTGTGCCTCGAATTTTCATTTTCTTATTTTTTATGTTTGACTTTTCTTTTCTCCCCTTTTCAGTTTCCCCCTCTTTTTTAGGCGGAACTCAAATTTGTCATATCTCTTTCCCCGCTTCTTCTTTCCTGACGAAATTTTACAGCCTCACTGTTTCTTGCCATGTCTGTAACCCTGTAAAATTTCATTTGCTTTGCACAAGCACAGAGAGAGATTCATGTGTTTTATGAGAGCAGAGCTTGTTTTACCAAAGCCCTAAGATTCTCTTCACAAAACTCTACAGATATATTTTTCTCTTCCATAGATGTTCTATGGTAAAGTTTTATCTCGTTTGGAGAAAACCTGTGCAAGTTATGTGCATTCTCTGACATGTAATTTCTTTTGTTTTGATGCTCTAGGAGTCTCTTACAGTCAATAATAGTGATATTTTGAATACTCAACTTCTTCTTCAACATCTTAGGGTTTCTCTGTAAACAAAGTTACAGGTATATTGTCTTGTTTTTTTGTTGCTCCACTGTTAAATTTTATCTCGTTTAGACAAAATGTATACAAGTTACATGCATATTGAGCTTTCCTTTGTTTTTTTACTCCAAGAATCTCCGAGGATGAAGAACAATGATTTATTAAGAACTCAACTTCTACAACATCTTTGGGATTTTGAACACTCAACTTCTTCTTCAACATCTTAGGGTTTCTCTGTAAACAAAGTTACAGGTATATTGTCTTGTTTTTTTGTTGCTCCACTGTTAAATTTTATCTCGTTTAGACAAAATGTATACAAGTTACATGCATACTGAGATTTCCTTTGTTTTTTTACTCCAAGAATCTCCGAGGGTGAAGAACAATGATTTATTAAGAACTCAACTTCTACAACATCTTTGGGATTTTTTGCAAAGAAAGCCACAGGTATATTGCCATTTTTTACTATTGTTCCATGGTTAAACTTCAACGCATTTGGACAAAGCCTATATAAGTTATATGTATGTGTTGACCCAATATTTCTTTTGTTTTTGTACTACAAGAATCTGTCAGTGAAGGAACAATGGTCTTGCTATAAGTCAACTTCTTGTTCAACATATCTAGGGATCTTTGTGAAAGAAATTATAGGTACAATGTTTCTTTTTTAAATTGATCCATTTAAATTTAATTTCATTTGGAGATAACATTTGTAAATTATACACATGTTGATAGGTAACTTTTGTATTTGGTTGTTACAGATGTCTTCACGGAGGAAAAATATCAGTAGCATACTTGCAGTGGAGGTCTTCAACAGGAAAGATAATGGCAGTAATTGGATTTGTGATAAGTATTATAAGTTGGATTGGATTTTGATGCACCCAAGTACTCGAGGGAGTTTCAAGGTCAAGCGCAAGGATGTTGCAAACCCTAGCAAACATTGGAAAGGTAGAATTCTAGAGTTCAGAAAAGTGTTTAATGGCACAAGTGCAGTAACAGAAGTGTTGATTCAACATGTTTATACGCATAAACAAATCTCTGTACACAACGAGAACAACATTGCAAATTATAAATAAAACAGTAAGTTGTTAAATTTTATCATTGATTATTCTTTTGTATCAGAGTTGTTTTTAAAAGTCTTTGCAGTATTCTAATTCAGTCTTGTTTGATTGACAGCTCTATATCCATCGACTTTGCATGAATGGCAGAATGTGGAATGTTTAAGCGGCAAGATACATGTTTGGCATGAAGAGATAGGTTCTTTGATCTATGATAATACCTCTACAAGTAAACTTGCCACTCAAAATATCTTTTTTTATAATTCATTGTATGTGGTAGAAAGCCAGAGATTGCAGCATGTCCCATTGCCGCCACTGTCTAGTGGTGAATGGTTCATTGGTAGCTTGGAGTTGTCACGAGCTTGCAAGTCGAAGATAAAATCTGACATCAATAGTGCTATGAAACCCACCACATGCTCCAAAGATGTGCATCTTAATTGGTTTATTCCATTCTCATTGTTTGCACATTTGTTTGGTTCATGTGATGTTTTGAAGAAAACAAAGATTACTTATCAATGCAAGTGTCCATCCGAGGAATGGATGAGTCAGCTATTGGGTGAGTCTTGGGAAGTCAAAAGAACACATTTTGATGAGACGATTGAGTGCAGGGTCAACCAATCTGATATTACATTCAGGTAAAACTTTTTTACTACTTTGCATACCTTGATTTAATTGACATAGGTCTCGCTTAGATGAATTGTTATGTTAGTCGCATTGATCACTTACCATTATTTTTGTTTTTATTACAGGTATTTCATTGCTAGACAAACTCTGTGCGTTCGCTTTCGATATAGAAGATGGCGACTTTTGCGAGGGGAGTGGATCAGCTTGGATCAAGATATCCGAGATGACACACATACAGCGCTCGTAGATGTGGTAATCTTGTGGAGTGGTCATAATCCTTTCGTAGTCAGTGCAGAGAGTCATTGGCCCATTTATTTTCTGAGACAAGAAATCCAATTAATGTCTAGTGAGCCCCTCTACAACTTCTATTTCAAGTTAGATAATAGAAAAGTCAGGACTCGTAGTGAGCAATCCATGACATGTAAACAATGTGCTTCTCCACATATCCTTGAGATAGTGGAATCCTTGTAAAAAAACTTTATAAAGAGCGAATACATACCTTTTTTGAACTTCTGAGTACTTTAAATTTTAGTTTACTGTGATCCAAGCGTGCGATAATACATACTGTAATTACTCAATCGTGCAGTTAAAAATCATAATTAAATTGCAGGTTAGAGGTCTATAATCTAGAGAATATTGTCTTTGCACAATGATATATTGTAGCGCATCTCTACTGCTCGTTTATTACATTTTAATATTAAATTGGATCCAAAGGGAATTTCAAGGCCTTTTAGATTTATTTTCTTTAAAAAATTATATATTTTCTCTCGTTAGACTTGAATATATTCAGCGACCCAAACATATTCGAGGATATAATAATGTAGAACGAAGCGTTTGTCTGTATGAGTAATTTTAACAATGACTTTAAAGTACTGAAATAAAGAAACTAAGGTAAGAGTTTTAATTTGAAACTTTAGAATTAA
Organism: Lygodium microphyllum; assembly: GCF_053477565.2. NCBI lineage: Eukaryota > Viridiplantae > Streptophyta > Polypodiopsida > Schizaeales > Lygodiaceae > Lygodium > Lygodium microphyllum. The sequence goes on from NC_141148.1 coordinate 68,901,392, forward strand.
TAACTTTATAAAGAACCTTTATTTAAAACCCTAGACACATAAAAGCTATAACTCCAAACTCATTTTCGCTTTCATTCTCCACTTCCCTACACTTGTGCTCTCATTCCTTCTCTCTTTGTGTGCCATGGCTACCACTCCCGCCTTCGCCGCATGGATCAGTTCCACATGCTACGCGCACATAGGGGACCAGATATACCCTAGGTTTTGCGTGATCTTGAGTCTAGAGAGCTCGCTTTCCGCTGTAGACCCTGACTCTAGTATACTAGCATCGTTTTGTGATGCAGTGAACCCTCTCACTTGCTCTATTCCCGACTCCACTCTCAGGTGGGTTCCCATGGATTTTTTGTATAGTTTGTGTGCCGGATCTAGCCATGCAAAGGTGATAAGTTGAGCCCTGGTGCATGTGGGGCAACATCTCCGCGCTAGAGCAGTGCCCACCTCATCACAGGACCACGTCACGATGGATCTCATTGAAAGGGATGCCGCCTTTGCCATATATGTTATGTGCACTGAGGTGCAAGAGGACAGTGACGAGGACATCGACGCACCCTCTCGGCCACTATTAGAGTACTTTGAAAGGGAGCCTGAGGAGATCACTCTCGATCTGAGTGTTGAGGCAGCACAGAGCTTGGCCATTGTGCACCCACCTCCTTGCCCTGATGAGATGCCCATGAGCAAAGAGCCACCCCTCTCTTCTCTCCATGCTATCACCATCGAGGGGGTGGAATATCTACTCATGCAGGATGTGCTAGAGTTGTTGGAGCTTAGGGAAGAAGAACTATACTGTATCATGGTGCGTGATGCACCTAGTGATTTCATAGATTTTGATTTACAGGATGCCCCACCACATGTTGATGAGGTGGCTCGTTATGATGGCACGAGCATCGATGACATCTCTGCCATTGTGAGCATCCAGGAGCAGATTGAGGATGCGGCGCCACAGTATCAGATCTCTGATGAGGAGTTCGAGCGGTTGTAGGAAAGCCTTTTTGGTCCTCGACCCGACTATGCAGTGCCTACCCAGGAGAGAGACGAGGGCAGCCCAGTGGCAGGAGCAGACCTGGATGCTCCATTACAGCGGCAGATAGATGATGCAGAGAAGGTAATGTTCTCGGTTTCATATGAAACTTAACCAATAGGGCCTCTAGGGCATCGGGAGCACACACATGTGTTTTTGTCGGGATCGGGCCCCCAGATGTGCCCTGGCCGGAGGCTCGCGTCTGGGGGTCTGAATCTGCACCCAGACACGAGCCTCCGGCCAGGGCACATCTGGGGGCCCGATCCCGACAAAAACACATGTGTGTGCTCCCGATGCCCTAGAGGCCCTACTGGTTAAGTTTCATATGAATATGATTTATATATCTTCAGCACACTCCATGCATAGTGAGTCTGATACTGAACTTGTGTGTTGCAGGAGATTGTCTATATAGATGAGTTTTCATCTAGGCAGGGTGGCCGATCTGGTAGCCAAGGAAGGGTGCAAGACTCGGCATTGAAGGAGTATGTTGGGCAGCTTGTCAACGACATTATTGTATTTCATAAGACTGCTCCCCTGCTTTTGCAGAGAACTTCTTGAAGTTGAGGGCACTAACAAAGGCTGGGCCCTTCAAGACCATCCCGACCAACTCCAGCCTGGAGAAAGTAGTGTTGCTTCGACGTTCGAAGCTTCTCTACTTATTCACGAGTACTAGGTCTGGCCCACTTTTCTCCATGGTGGCCCGTGGCATGGTTGTCGGTGTTGAAGACCCCACTGTCATTAGACATGAACTATTGGGGCAAAATGTATTGTTGCCTATAATCAAGAATAGCTCTGACCATGGGGAGCCTAGCTCCAAGAAGCCTAGGAGAGAATAGATGTACTTATTGCCTACTGATATCGCATCATTGATGTACTGCACTTTGTAATCTTCTCTTCAAGTAATGAAAACTGATGTTTGTTGGATTCGCGTGCAATGTAGTTTGTGATACGTGTCATTTACTGTTTTTTTTTACTTAAATGTTACATTTATTTATCGAATTTATACGTAACACGATTCGTACCCTAAATTTAATACACAGTGCTTTATCGAATTCGTGCGCAACATGTATTTGTTCGAACGCATGTAACGATAACTCAACAACGTAAATAAAAATAAGACGCGCCAAAAACTTTGTATATGTATTAATAACAATTTTACATGGGGTCCATTACAACCAAGGCTTTACAAAATGTCTTCAGAAGCTACATTCCATGTGCTTTTGAGTTTGTACACCTCTATCCTTGCTGACCTCCGCGAGGACTATCTTTCCATCGCCGAAAGAACCTGACTATCCGCAGATCCCTCTCGGTGACAGTGACCCTCCTTGCATGCACCGCTGCATAGACTGAGTCTCCAAATAAGTCGATGAGATAGGCTTCAGCAGCTTCTTGTAGTGTGAGGAGGGCCTGGGCAGTCCAACGATCCGGTTGTTTCACGCGTGATGTGTTTGGAAACTGGTTCCTGTTGTTCATGATCAGTATGCCCTCCATGATCTCCCGCACCAACTTCTGGAATGGAGCCTTCGGTATCAGGAGGTGAGTGGTCTTCTGGTAGTGGCGGATCTCGCGAGGAGCCACTGTGCATGGCTTCCATCGACACTTGCGATGCTGGCGTGGTGGTGGTGGTGGTGGAGCTGGAGGACGTGGCTGCCGTATGGAATTTCCAGGGGGGTATCTCCGGGCGGCCACTTGCTTGGTGCGTACCATGTCTTCTAGGAGAGAGAACTCAGAACTCAAAAGTGAAATGTGTAAAATGAGGTGAAACTTTAAACTTATAGCCAAACTTTTCAAAAACCCTAAAATTTCAATTAATGAATCCACGCTTAGGAAAAAGATCACCAGTGCTCCGATTCACATGAAATTTTACCTGTAGGCTCCTCAAGGACACATCAACCATCCAAAATTTTTTTGGCCCCAACAGAAGCCTCTGGATCACCTGTTCGGAGGCTCGCGTCTGGGGCCCTGAATCTGGGATTCAGGGCCCCAGACGCGAGCCTCCGGACAGGTGATCCAGAGGCTTCTGTTGGGGCCAAATTTTTAACATAAATGAGTTTTTCTAATGCCCAGCATGAGGGTGAAGTTTCACCAGATTCCGATTTATAAATTTGACGGTTCAATCTTTTTTTGAAAATGTGTTAACTGCATTATACTGCACTGATAATGTATTGTCAACCTCGCAACTGTAGATTAAATATATTGATAATGAGTGTGTGCAACTACAGATTAAATGTATTGTCAACCTCGCAATGCGAAACATTGGAAACTTAAAAATTGACAAAAAATAAATCATGGGTAAAATGGAATATCGCATCAGATATACTGTTGCCAAACCACTAAATATAGTAAGGATATAGTGCATCGGCCCATGTACAACTGATCACCGACGTGTACGTGGTTGCACATTGAATTTATCCTCAACAAAACTACTTACAAATTTGGAAACTTGAAAATTCACACAATGCGAAACATGGTCAAAATAGAATATCATATATTGGATTTAGCATTGCGAAACTATGAAATACACGGTAGATAGTGCATCGCACCAAGTACAACTAGAGCTAGGGAAAATTTAGCTCCATTTTGCAGGCCACTACTATCAAATACTTGAAGGTCTATTGGAAAGATAACCCAAAACTAAGATCCTTACAATCTACAACCAAACTTGAGCTAAAAACATAGATCCAATTACAAGGTAGCTTCTCAAAGCATATTGTTGACATTAAGATTAAATGCATCCTTGTTATTGCGGATCCTGCGAACAAGAACCAGATCTATGGGCTTAATAGTGATACGTCGGGCATGAATAGCTAAAAGTTGACCATCACTCATACGAAAAGAACTTGTGATGATACCCTGACTGTAGATCTTGCAGTATTTCTCGCACCAACCTGGAGAATGGTGCCTTAGGAATAATCAAGTCGGCACTCTTCTGGAATTTCCTTATCTCGCATAGCGCAGCTGTGCCTGGTCTCCATCTTCGCTTTTTATGTGTTGGAGGGCGTGTATTACGAGCTGGAGCAGTAGTGGGAGGTGGAGCAGCTGGAGCATGTGGACCACCATTTCTGGACAATGGCGAACCATCATTATCGACCATACTAGGGCCACCATTGTTGGCCACAGTAGCGCCACCATTATTGGCTGTAGTAGGGCCACCGTTATCGGTCACCAGGGGATCTTTGTCACGCACAGTACGCTCACTAGATTCGGAAGAGTGTTGAGCTCTTGCTCTCGCAGGCACCTTTTTGATAGAAAGCTTGGAACGTGCCATGGCTGTGATGATGAAGGATAGAAAGGTGGAGGGTAGAGTGGAGAGCAATGGGAAAAAATGAAAGGAGAGACGACTTAAATACGAAACTTTCAAACTTACTATGGTGTAAATGAATTTTAAATTTATCATTTCATTTCATTTCTCCACCCCATCCCTACCTCTCTCTATCTCCTGACACCCCCCTCATGCCTCCCCTATCTCTCTAGGCCAATGAATGTTCCAATGTTTAGAATTTTCATATCTTTGTCTTAGGATTTCAAAATGGACTTTTCATAATTAAAAAACAAAGTTTGAAATCGACTTTGAAAAATATAGTGACAAACCTTTGAAATTTTAAAGAAAATTTATAAGACATCTCATGTTAGAGATATGAGTATTGATGTGTCATATCCTTGGGACTTGTGCTCTCTTGTGGACTCTAAATGCATCAAAATTATTATCTTTATCTAGGTCTCCATTTTTTGCCATCTCTCTCTTGGGTTGCCAACCATTCTGCGTGCCGTTGTCTAGCTGTGCTGTTTTCATATCTTGCTTTTCTCACTTCATATATTGCCCTACTTATAGATTTTGCTTGAGATGTTTTGGACTTCTTTTCTTTTTCCTCGTATCATATCTCTAGTCTCCTATACCACCATTGGAATAATTACCTCATAGAATTGGAATCATTGATGCCACCTCCATGATCAGTTGCCTTTTGAAAAGCACAGCGAGCTTGCCAGTGAGATCTTTCCATGCCTTGAGTTGACCATATTGCCAAACTTCCTTGATCTGCAAAGTATGGATCATGTGCTTCAAGTATATGCTGCACAAGAAAAGAGATTAGAAACACAAAGTAATTCGAAATGATGATTTTTTTTTTCAATGGTGATAATACTGACCATGTAGTGTGTTATGCTATTTGTAGTCCATGCCTCCACCATGGACTTATGAAATTTAGCAGCTGCTCTTTAAATGCATTGGCATCACCATCCATAAACCCCAGCTTCTGTAAGAGAGCTGCTAATCTATCTAGGTGTATCCACACTTCTGCCTTCGCAATCCTCGTTCGTCCCCCATTGCTCCAATCTGAAACAGCAAGGTGCAACTTTTTCCATGCTTCGTACTTCTCTGGTTGTTTTACGAGTATATTGCCTTCCTCATCTCGAGGTGGAGATAAAAACTTCCTAGCCTTGGGTCCGCCAAAGCATGGTTTACAAGGAACATTTCCACTCTTCCCCAATTTTTTCTCGTCCTTTTTTATTTCTACTTGGCCTCCGTGCAATCCAACTTTAGAGAGGACTTTTTCTACCTTCTTGCATGTAGCATCAGATTCTGACACGGGCTGCATCTTGTATGCAAAGCATATATATTCATATACTAGCTTCTCAATTATTCTAACCAAACAATGCAATGTGCAAAAGTGAACCCTTGTTAGTGGTATTTCCAAAATAGGGCGCCAGTTTGGATCCACTGGAATTAGCATTCCATTTCTCATGACTTTCTGATCACGTGTCGGAGCACCCTGTTGTCCTGCCTTGGCAAGCCATTCTTTCTTTCCATCTTTCCCTTTCTTCCTAGTTTGCATGCAGTATATGCACGAAAATTTTGCATTTGCTGCATTTGATAAACCAAACATACACTTCAATGTTTTTAAATCACCTGCAAGATGCCATTCAACTTGATAGTCCCCAAACCCCTCAACATGTAAAACTGCTCCATTATTTTGCTGTTGAATAACACTGGGTATATTAGTGAGGTTAAAAAAAACTTTAAGTACTTCATGGTCCTCCTTTGGTACTTCAAATGCTGCAAGCCACCATATTTCATTCTCCGATTGTACACTGAAGTATGAAGGATGTTTTTCATCGATGTTGGGATCCAATGCTCGATTCATAAGTGTTATACTCACACGCTCAAGTTTTTGCCCCTTGATAATCTCACTCTCATCAAGTTTGAGGACAAACTTAAGCTTGCCTCTACATTCTTCCATAGACATATTGTAAAACTTGACCATAGCAATCTGAACCCTACATATATCCAATACAAAGTTGTTGGATGCATTCAATACAAAGGCAACTTCTTTGGAACCATACTTCAATATGTGTGTGTGTTCCAGATGCGTAGGCTCACCAATTAGTTCTAAAACTTTCTCATTTAGTTGTTTTCGAGCCTTCTTCACGTGAAATGGTTTTGGCAGAGGCATTACTCGCTTAGTATTGAAGACTTGCTTAAAACCTGTATCCAATTGTTGATAGAGCATACTATATGACTCAGAACTCATTCTCACCTTGTCACATAATCCGTGAGCATCTGTAGCAGTAAACAAGTTGCTCACATCCCTAAGACGTTCACTAGCAACACCATCCACAATGTCGCTGAATTTATGATTTTCCAATGCATTTTTGACCATATTCTTGCTAAGGACTTTGGCAATAGTATCATTCTCTGCATGAGGAAACATATTTCTCATTGTAGTAGATTGAGCATATATCCGTCTATGATATTGTCCACTTCCTTTGGCTAATTGGTTTTTAAAGTGGGCCCAATCTCCAAAGTTTTTGTGAGCTTCCTCTCTATGTTTTGATTCTCCTTCTCCAAGTCATTGACTTTAGACTGTAACTCCATATTCTGCACGTGTGTAGCATGCATAGCATCTTCAATGACAGACATTGCTTGTTGTAGGTTCTGGTTCTCTCTATCCTTCTCAGCCAATAATCTATCCTTTTCCATCAAAGACTGCATATTCCCTTGTAATCTTGTTTGCATATTTGTCAAGGTTTGATGAGCCCCTGCTATTCCTTGTGTGACAAGTCTGCATGTGTATCCATACAATCCTTCATTGCCTTCACAAGCAAACTTTACAAATGATGTAAGCCCTTCAAATTGTGGTGGCCTTCGAGTGAGTGGATCAGGTGGATAAATGCACCCATCAACCCAAAGGTCCACATTTTTTTTCCCTGCATTTCTTTCTTGTTGCATCCTGCATCTTATTGCATCATCTCTTTCCACAGTTCTTTTGAACATTGGTGCATATTCATCCTCCAATTGAAAGTGAATATCTCTCTTTCTCTTGGTACATCCTGCACCTGCATTCTGCAAAAAAAAAGGTATGCAAATGTTAACTTGGATTAACATTCAAATAGCAGAACTACACCCCTTTGATTCACTATATCTGTGTTTTTTTTAAATCCCAGTTGGTTCTTGTCTCTTTCTCTTGCTTGCAGTCTTGATAGACCCTAATCAATCCCTAATCAGCCTGTAATCTTGGCTTTTAATCTACCTCTAATTAGCATCAAATCTTATCTTCTGTTCTATCCAAAATATTCTCTCTCTCTCTCTCTCTCTCTCTCTCTCTCTCTCAACAAAAATTCATCAAGGAAACCCTAAACACATTCATACTGAAGCTTGGCTAGTGGAAAACAATAACATCATCTTATCTTCTACCCTAATTTACTAGCTGTCACTCTATCACTTATTTTCTTTGTTCATCTCACACAGTCCTCTCTGTCCCCCCCCTTCTCCCCTCCTCTCTCTCTCTCTCTCTCCCCCCCTCTCTCTCTCGCTCTATGAATTGATGCTTAAGGACTGAACAACAACTGTGAAGAATAATAACATCACAAAGATTTAAAAAATAAAGATACCTCCATTATCACTGGATTGCTTGTAGTATAGACTGTTGAAGATGGAGATTTCTTACTGCATATTTCTGAAGAGGAAGATGGCTTGTAGCAGGGTAGAGTGTGTTGTAGATAGAGATTCTTTGATTTCAACAAATGGTATCAAAACTACTCCTCAATGCTGCTTCAGAAGAACTCGTATGCAAGAAACCATATTTTGGAGGGAAAGAGAAGAATGCACAAAATTTGGGACAAAACTAAAGCTTTCTGAGGGAATGAAAAAATGCCCAGAAATAGGTATATACTTGTCCAAAAAAGATGAAAATTTACAAGGAAACTCTTGAGTCAAAAAGGTGTCTCTGGGTAAAAAATAATCTTAAAATATGATGTGTACGTCATTTTATATCGTTTTTTAACTTCCGCCCTTTTAAGAAGCGAGAATGAGAATGATTGAAAAGTCATGAGGGCACTAAAGAGGGCATTAAAGAGTCATGAGGGCATTAAAGAATGATTGGCTGCGTTTTTAGAAAAAATAGAATTGTATTTTTTTAGTTATGACGATTTTGAGAAAAAGTGACCTTATCCTGCAGTTTGGGAATAAAATAATAGGTGAAATCTATTGAAAACACAAAAACGAGATTTTCTTGATTGTAGAAGATCTCTTTTTATAATATTATTTTGGAATCTCTTTTTAGAGAGAGAGAGGTGAGAGAAACCCCTTAAGGGGCAAAAAAGAGAGTCCATATTTCTCCTAATGGTAGCGCTGGTTGGAGAATAGTGAGTGCACCAATTTTACCTGCATGAGAGCTTCAGCATCAAGGATATCCTAACATATGCCCTCACATCTGCAAAAAGGGAATCCCTCAAAGAGGTATAAGAGAGGGAGAAGGAGAAACATGAAGCAGAAAAGTTGAAGGAAGAAGCCAAGAAAGCCAAGAAGGTGTCAAAACAGGAGGTTGAAGAGAGAAAGAATAAAGAAAAAGAAGAAGTAGATAAATTGGAGGAAGAATCTAGGAAAGCAAAAGAAGAGAGGGAGAGAAGGGCTGTTGAGGAAGAAGAGAAGTTGACAAGGAAGAAGGAGGAAGACATGGCCGAAGCCACATGTCAGTCTATAGAGCAATAAAGTAGGGCAGATGACCTAGGAGTTCTGAGCCACCCCAAGGAGGAGGGGCCACGCTCAAGCACTAAGGTGCCCGAGATCATATCACCAGCCATCATTTAAGGCAAGGGTAAAGCCCCCATCCATCCTATCCCAACCCTCCTGGTGCCTACCATCGAAGTAGCCACCCTCACCCTAAGCATCCCCATTAGTATTGACGTCTCAAACTTTGTGGCCTGGATGAAATATTTCATCAATAAAGAATTAGCCCAACGGAAGAGCATGGAAACCACACCCACGGACAGAAGAGGTCAGCCATAGACACCGCAAATCTAGACGAGATCCAAAAGGCCAGAAAGTGGAGGCCTCGACCACTATGATCCACAGGATGATGATGCCACCAACTAATTATGACGAATATGCTGCTGAATTGCTCTCTCAACTAGAGAAAGCTAAAGAGGAGAGGAAGATAGCTGTGACCGAGTTAGCTGTGGAAAAAGAGTCCGTAGCTGCTTTTCAGCTTGAAAAGACTTGACAGATAGCCATGCAACAAAAGGAGATCTTTGATCTCAAACAGGACCTGAAGGCAAAGGACAACATGGAGGAAAGCTAGAGGCAGTGGTTGGAAGATGAGAATCAGGAGTTGGTAAAAATGCAGAGGGAGTATAAACTCTTGATCATACAACATGAAGAGCTAACCGCAAAGATTGATCAGATCGAACAAGGCATGGAGGAGTTTTCCGCCAAAGAAGAGGAAAGGAAGCAAGAGGAAGAACAACATCACAAGGAGATGGAGACCATGACTGAGAAGTTGAACTTAGAAAGAAAAGAGTAGGAGAGAATGAGCAAAGAATTGAAAGTCCAGGAGCAAAGACTCATAGCTCTAATGCAAAGGCAGGGGGAAGGCATGGAGAAAATGAAGAAGAGAGCCGAAGAATGGGTGGGATAGAATGATGAAGACCTTGGCGCATTGCTTGGCTCTCATGGAAAAATAGAAAATCCTCGTAGAGAGTAGAGTAAAAGCTGCCCAAGCAGCCTTCAACACTCAACAAAAAGCCTTCTTGAATACACTAATGGATATTACTCACTCAAAGGAACGGGAGTCCCTCGAGGTGGCTAAGCATAGCCCGTAGGGTTCTGCAAGCAGAACTGCACATGCCACCCCAACTCGATGTCATGGGGCGGAGCCTTGGTGATCAACAGAAGTACTTATTGATGGCCAGCTTAACCCCTAGGAGGTCGATGCACTAGGCTTTGAAGAGGAAACACAGTGAGTAGACCGACATAGGGATGAAGCTGAACTTCAATTTGATATGGGCAGATTTAAAGAAGAGGTGATCCCACAACCCCCCTCACCACATTCCCAAGCCATCAATTCACACATATGTGGAAAGACAAGCCACCCTCAGGGAAAGGAAAAAGAAGCTAGTGGAAGAAACCAGGAAACAAATGAGAGTGAAGCCGGTTGTGCAACCATCCGCACCCCTACCACCATGCCCAGATGACCTCCCAACAGGGTTCCACGCTAAATTAATAGTTTCAGAGTGATAGGATAGGGATTAAAAACCCTTCTCCTTTAGCTTTCTTTTGCCCAATAGCCTGAGGAGAGTCATGCCACTTAAAGTAGTGGAGGAAGTGATTATGATTGGAAGCTGACTAGGCTAGGCTAGAAGAGAGAGAAAAGAATCCCATTCTCGGGGGGACCAAAGAGGCAGACTTTTGGCAGAATAAGGTCTTTGAAGTGCCACATTCTATACAAGGCTATAACTACCAGTCCATGTGGAGGAGACAGGTGTGTGACATTAGCATGCTTGCCTCGATGGCCTTTAGCAACACCTTACCCTATGAGAGGAACAACCCTACATTTATGGTGTACCCTCATAGGGTAGGAGTGGATTTTGACACTACCTTCCATGGATGCTATGACTTTACCATTATCTATAATCCTAATTGTGCCTCTTTTGAACAAGCTCTCACCTTCACCTTTCAAATCCTAGACGTTTCCATGACCCGTTTTCTCACCGACTTTTCCTCTTGCCCCGATCTAGCCTTCATAACCACCTGTAACTACCTTAGGCTTCTTAAACTCTTACTTAAGCATGACCCTATCCCACAAGACCGTGGCCTCCCACCCCTCTTTTTTGATCCTAATGCCATTGATATCTACACCATGATGCACTTGATGATGAGAGCTAGCCTTCTACCTTCTTTTTGCCTAGCTCTTCTTGAAGATATGAACAATAGCCAGTTCACCTGATGTAACCACTCCTTCCTCTCCACCGCTTCACTCCATGTTTGCATGAATCTCAAGGGATACATACAGAGCTACTATTTTTGAGAAAATCTATCCATGCCCCTTCTCCACCTCACTCTGACGATGAAAGTTAGAAATTGGTTGTCATCCTGGCTTAATTTTTTAAAAAAATTAACAAAAGAGAAAAAGAAAAATAAAAGAAAGAAAAATAAAAGAAAGAAAGGAAGGCAAGAAAACACATCACAAAAAGAAAAAGACATGGAAAGAAAGACTCACATGAAGACACAACCAGAACCGACTTTGGTCAGTTGGCTCCACTCCTAACCCCTTAGCCCCTTTTTGACCCCCCACTTCACGCTTAGGGCACATCAAGGGCCGGACATACCTAGGGAGGTAACACTCGCCTATGGTTAGACCCGTCACCCTACGCTACACACACCGCACCTCCGTACCACACAAACGAGGTCCTTAAGTGTGGGACATCACCTAGGCCTACATGTGGTTAGGCCTAGCTCCCCGTTCCACCAACACGGGCACAATGCACCACACAGTAAGGTAGACACTCCCCTTAGGTAGAGCACCACACCTTCTCCTTTCAGGTACTACTACAAAATGCGGCAAACCACCAACTTTGGAGGTCCCATCATCCACATGACATCTGATTGGCTTCTTCGTCAACTATCATTGCCAAAGCTTCCAAAGCATCTGAGTCCACATGTGGCCCTATCATAACCTGACCAACAACTTGCCTACCGCCTACCCTTTCCCAACAAATAGCTAGAAGTGCCATGGGACTGGCACCGCTCTCGGAGGGGGGTAATGTTAACCTCAATTTGAGATGGCGGGAAAATGAAGGAAAAAGTGGAAAAAGGATGGAAAAAGAGCAAAGGCGTAGAGGCAGCCACTAAAGCTAAGCTAGGCAAAAAAGTGTAATTTTAAATGAAAGGTGCCCCGAAAAACTCTAAACACTTTTGTAAAAGAGCGCGAGGCTCCCTCCTGTGCCATTTTTAAAAGAATAGATGGGTATAGACTTAGGGAATGAAGCAAGAAGAGGGAATTAGAAAAAGGAACCTTGCCACACGGCTGGTCATGTAAAAAAGGGGATAAGGGGATGACCATCCAAAAGGGATTTAGGGTTTTGTATATAAAGTTCAAAAAGTAAATGGAAGCTCATTCTTTGGTGTGTGACTAACAAGAGTCCTCTCTTCTTCTCTTCTTCTCTTCACCTTGCTTGTGTGTGTGCTCTTGAGAGAGGGAGTGTGAGAGTGTGAGGGAGTGAGTCAGTGTGTGGGAGTGAGGGATCAAGAGGGTGAAGCTCTTCACCATATCCTCTTCTCTCTTCTTCTCTCTTCTCTTCTCTTATCTTTTCTTGCGTGCGCAGTGATGGTGGATGGAGCTTGGAGATGGAGGAGGCTTGAGGATGCTTGAGCTAGTATCTAGGATTGTGGAGCTACCGGCATGTGCGAGAGAGGAGGCAACTCATTTCGGCATCAAGGTAAGCTCACTAAACCTCAAGAGGATCGACGGCACGTTGGCTAGGTAAGAGATGGCCATGAGAGCTCACTTGAAACACTTGAAACAATAAGAGGTCCGTGGGTCTTGGTGGTTGAGCGTGAGCTCCCACTACATTGAGCAGATCATGTGTCGTTTTGGTCCACCAAAGGAAATAGTATCGGACCATGGGACTCACTTTTTGAATAAGGTGATTAAAAGATTGACTGAAACTTGGAAAATTAAGCATAACAAGACGACTCCCTATAATCCGAAAGCCAATGGACAAGTTGAATGTACCAATAAGCATCTTGTGGGTATCCTATCCAAGATAGTCTCCGAAAAGAAATGGAACTGGGATACAAAATTATATGTGGCAGTTTGGGCGTATAACACTATGTTTAAACGAGTCAGTAGCACACCCCATTTAAATTAGTTTATGGGGAGGAGTGTGCCTTGCCCTTAGAAATTGAGTTGCCGAACCATAAGATTCTCAATCAATCATTCTTTGGCTGAAGATGCCTTATTTGAGCGATTTATGACTATAGTCCACTTGGATGAGCTTAAATTGTAGAGTTTATTGCACCAGGAAGTGGCTAAGTATCGGATGAAGCGGCTACATGATCTAAAAGTGAAGAAATATATATTTAAGAAGGGACAATTAGTTTTATACTACGATGCGCATAGGGAGCTATTTCCAGGGAAGCTGGAATCTAGATGGGATGGCCCTTACAAGATAGTTAGGATAGGTAAAAATAAGTCCATGGCTTTATTAGCTGATCTACAGGGAGTGGAATTTAAAAATAAGGTTAATCTTAATAAGATTAAATATTTTTATTATTTAATATGATAACGCGCTAAATGCATTGCAGGTCCATGCTGGGTTGATTTGAGACTTGCAGGAGATCTTAAACTGGTTGATGGGGCAGTTAATCCCTTATTTGGAGCACCCATATCTAGAGGAAAGATATCATAAGGGGAATCTTATCTGGTGGAGCAAAGGGTACATAAGATAGTACCTTGGTGTGGGAGATTAAAGTTTTCTACCGTCACTGTTTACAAATCGTGACAAGCATCTCTGTTGAGTTTAATGAAGAAGGTGGGATGGAGCCATTAGTTCACCCTCTAAAAATGTTGAATTTTGATTATCATCATTACGAATAGGGGGAGTTATTGATGGTTGCATGTGTAAACCCATTGTGGATGTACCCATTATACTTTGATGGAGAGTCTTGGGGCCCTCATAAAAAAGGGAGTGTTGGAGTAGCTATCTGATATCCCCAACGTAGAGTTACAATGAAACTAGATGTTTATCTCGGGGTAGGATTCATGAACTACATGGTAGAGTATAAGGATTTGATTATGGGACTAAATATTGCCAAGAAAGATGGTATTTGGAGGTTATTAGTAAAAGGGGATTCCCAGTTGATCTTAAATAAACTAAATGAGACATATACAGTTCGAAATCCCATCCTTCGTATGTATCATGGAATTGCTATAACCCTACTTGATGAATTTGAGAGTGTCTCTCTTCAGTTGATTCTACATTATTGGAATTGATTTTCGGATTCATTAGCTAATTTTTCTTATGAGGAGGATCTCTTCTTCAACTGTGGTCTTAGTCCGAATGTTTTCATTGATAAAAGACAAGACCTAGTCACTTGTGGGGAGTTTTATCAGACCATGAATTATATGGTAGGCGATGGTTCATATGGGTAATGTGAAGAGTAGCCGAGACCCATCTACCACTATTATCTTGGACCCATAGGTTGATCAGATGACATGTTATGTGTACGCCTCTTGCTATATATGCAGGAGGGATGGGTCACAACTTGATGCATTTAGTCTACGACAGAAAGCCCTATTTTTCCCCTTGGAATAGAGCGTATTTTTGTATATCTGCCTTCTTCCAAGGAGGGATCTATATGAGCTGGTTTGCTTGATTTCTTTAGGCCAAGAGGGCCAGTTGCTTCCAGGTTTTAATGCTTGATTTTTTAAAGGCCAAGAGGGCCAGTTGCTTCCAGGTTTTAATGGTTGATTTTTTAAAGGCCAAGAGGGTCAGTTAGTTTGTAGTAGAATGTGTTATTTATTTAGGCCAAGAGGCCCCTATGTCTATTTGGTGTAGGTATATTTAGTGGCTTGCTATTTTAATGATTGCATCATACAAGTTGACAAAGTCACAGGAGGGAGCCTTTGCTGTGAAGAAGCTTCTTGTGGCCATTCCAGGTGGTTTCGTCCCCTTTCCAAGTCTTTTTTCCCTTAAGCAAATAATGATACATGTGTATGTAAGGGTTCTTTATTTCTGTTTGTTGGGGATTGTCAATTAAGGCATGAAGTCCCAGGTTTAGGTTTTATATGTCTAGGGGAAGGTCTGAGTAGTCATTGCCTCCTGTACTAGCATTGTCAGTCACCACTGAAAGACCTATTTTAGACGAGAGTTCTAGTGACCCTGTTCTGCTGACCTGCTAGGCAGCTGTTTTAGGATGTCCTAATAGTGTGAGGCAATTAAAGACGCCTACTAAAAATAACCAAAAGAGAAAAAACCTAAATATCTGAAGGAAAATATATGAATATATGGAGGTGTGTAAAAAGGGGTTCTACCCCTATACAAATAGAGTAGAAAGAACAATCTTTGAGTAGTTGTTCATTACCTTGCGAAGGCTTGGTAGGTTCCTCAAGATGAGACAAGACTCGGTGCCAATGCCTTGTCTTCTTGGGGGTAGCAACTAGCTAAAAAAATAAAGTAAATAAAATAAAGTTGGAGTGAAAATAAAAGTGAGCGTTAGAAAAGGATTAAGTATCACCTTGCGTGGGCTTGATAGGTTCTTGGGTACCGAGACAGGACCTGAGGCTCGGTGCCTTGTTCTCCTTGGGTCACTATGCTCTGCTCCCTTCTTTTTACACATCCACATATGGAAAATCAGAAGATAAAATGAAAATGTGCTACAAAACACCATTTATTGATCAGGCTATAGGAGTCCTCACCTAGTCGGAGCTCCTCGTTGTATTGACCTTAGTTAGGTAGGTAGTTCAAACTACCACTTAGGATTACCTCTTTGATAGTTCTTTTTAGCTTGGCTGTGTTGGAGTATTTGGTTAGTGACTCGCTTTGGGCTTTCTATTAGATTATGCTAGGCCTACTCCTTGTGGATTTCATGCCTTGGTTTTGTCCAAGGGTAAGGTGAGAGCTGTGATGTGTTTTGTTGTGTATTTATTTTGTATCAACTTGATGCTCTTTGTGGTTGTGTTTATGAGTAGATCTATTTGTGGGATTCAATGGGCTGAGTCGCCCTATCCTATGGTAGCCAATGACATATGATTTTTGACACAAAGAAGTGCTTAAAGTTAGCCAAAAAATTCGAATTTCAAGGGAAAAATAGACTTCGTCGAAGGTGGCAATTGCAATCAATATGATTTTAAGCAACAAAGCCCCAAAAGTGATTTAAAGACCCACCAAGTGACAGTTGGAAAATTGTCATAATTTATCGGCATGTCAAATGAGACTCTGGAATATTTTGAGAAGTAGGTGACTTTGAGACGGATGCCTAGGAATTTTCAGAAGCTGATTCGGATGCCGGTAAGAGGAGTGCCAAAAATTGGCCAACCATTTGAGAATGGAAGGGGTGTGACCCTTTGGGGGTACCTTGGGCCCCCAAAATTTGACGATTGAGGGGGGGGGGGGCATTTTTCTTCATGAAAAAAAGAAAAAGATGGAGATGGCGGCAGCCCAGGCACAAAATGGGGGTTGGGGGGGCTATAAGGCTTCTTCCATTCCAAAGCACCCCCCCTAACGCATTACATACATGATCTTCATCTTCTCTACGCTCCCTATCGCTGCCTTTAGCCTATGAAATGGCTGCCCAGATGAGGAGGTGCAAAATGAATCTTTCTCTCTCCTCCCTTTCTCTCTCCCCTAAAGGGGCAGTTCATGCCCATGAAGAAGAATGAAGACCCATTGAAGGATGCTTGCTCGGCATGAACCGAATTGCTCGAAGATCAAGAGGAGGCTGAGGGAAGATGTTTAAAATTGAAGATTTTCTATTGGTCGGTCCATTGGCAACCCGAAAGAATTAATTACAAAACCCGCAACACGCAAATAAGCGGTATGTCTCATTTTTACAAAGAAAATTTGCTTCTTGTTGATGTTTGATGGTCTAAATGGAAATCATATGAAACAAAAATTTGTTAGGATCTTGTTCTCATTGTGATTGAGGGCTGCGCATAAAAATTTTTTAGATCCATAATAATAAATAGTCTCAATAATTAAATTATAGCCCAAAAAGCACATTTTCAGTGTAAAAAATGAAGGTTTTATTGGTTTGGGATGGGAAAAAGAGATGCACATGTGATAAAATTCTAAGACAAAATATCTTTCAACTTTTATAATTAGCCACTAATCATAAACCAAAAGATAACCTATTTGTATGCACAAATAAATAGAGAAAATAGTCAAAAATGGAAAAAAAAAGATTTTCATGTTATAAAAATTTAGAAAATAATGATTCGTGGTTGTGGTTGTATAACAAAGCTGAGGTATAAATTTTGGATTCAGTTTGGCTTTGTTTATGTGTTATAGTTTATGTTTTTTCTATTTTATGCGAAAAACACATACAAAATAATACCCTTACACCTATGCAACGTAGCATAACCTAAACGTTAGAGGGAAAGGGTGAGGTTAAGAGATAAAGAGGGCTAAGAGGGTTTTAATTTCTTAAACATTTGATTGTGCATTTTATTTAGAATTGCGATAATTGAGTTTAAGGGGCTAGTAGCACGAGAAATCGGTGCTAGTCTCTATACATCGAAGCATGTGTCTAGTGAAATCCATGAAAGGGCTGTTTTTCCACATCACAAAATGCTGATTGGATAAATATTGTTTGCGCACTATGTCAAGATTGTGGGAGAGAAGAAAGGAGTCTCACTTGTAGCTTTCTTGCTTGCACAATGGGGGAATACACACAAAGGTGGAGGCTGAAAACAGTTTGCCTCTTCTTAGTTGTGTAAGCCAAAAAGAAGTCTCATACAAAGAAATAAAAGAACCCTATATATGGGTCTCAAACCAAACTCAACTAACTAAGGTGGCATACTAACTGAGCCATGAACTAGAGTAGATAAGGATAGCTGTCATGTAGCTATTATTCATGGGCGGTGTACCAACCGCATCTGCAACTGACAAGTCGGTGACATAAATACACAATGGTCACCCTGGCGTATCATGAGTGGAGCTCGATATCTCAACACTCCCCCTCGAGCTCAATCCCATTTCATGCACACCAAGCAGGTCTCTGAACTTGCGCAGCTTCTCTGCGCCCAATGCCTTCGTGAATATGTCAGCTACCTGATCCTCTGTGCTGACATAAACTAGATCAATAAGACCTAGTAAAACCCTCTCCCGCACATAGTGATAATGCACCTCAATGTGCTTTGTTCTAGCATGATAGACTAGGTTATTTGCCAAGTGTATACTACTCATGTTGTCACAATAAATGACAACTGGCCCATCTATAGACTGATGCATATCATAAAGTAGCTTATGCAACCAAGCTACCTCACATACAGCCATTGCTGCACCCCTGTACTCAGCCTTTGTGCTCGACAAGGCAACTGTAGGCTGTTTCTTGCTGCTCCAAGTGACTGCAACACTCCCAAAAGAGAACACATACCCACTGGTAGATCGTCTATCAGAAATACTACCAGCCCAATCAACATCAGTGTATCCATGCAACTGTATCTGAACCCCAGTCTCATAAAATAGTCCATACTGCAATGTGGACTTCACATATCTGAGTATGCGTCTAGCCACATCCAAATGCGATTTCCTTGGAGCTTGCATAAACTGACTTACCAATCCAACAGCATAGCTCAAATCTGGCCTGGTAATAGTCATATAAATCAAGCTTCCTACTATGCGTCTGTACATAGTAGGGTCTTCTAGAAGCTCACCTCTATTTGCGCTCAGTTTCACATTCTGCTCCAAAGGAACTGAAATAGGCTTACAGCCTGTCATCCCATATTTGGACAGCATGTCCAATCCATACTGCCTCTGCAAGAGCTGTATCCCACTTGGTGATCTAATCACCTCAATGCCCAAGAAATAACGCAGCTCTCCCAAATCCTTCATCTCAAACTTCTGCTTCAATAGCATTTTCACATGAAGGATAACTTCATCACTGTCACCTGTCATAATCAAATCATCAACATAAATGACAAGTAGCATAATACCTTTCTCTGTTTTTCTCACATAAAGTGAGAAATCTGCCTTGGAAATCTGAAAGCCAATAGTGACAAGATATTGTCCTATCTTGTCAGACCATGCTCTAGGTGCTTGCTTCAAGCCATACAAGGCTTTCTTCAACCTGCAAACAAACTCAGGATGAAGAGCATGCACATAACCTGGTGGCTGCTCCATATAGACCTCTTCTTGCAAATCACCATGCAAGAAGGCATTCTTTACATCCATTTGATGTAAAGACCATCCCTTTGATGCATCCATAGCAATGACTGCTCTTACGATTCCCATCCTTCCAACCGGACTGAATGTTTCTTCATAGTCAATGCCATATGTTTGTGCATACCCCTTGACTACTAATCTTGCCTTGTATCTGTTCACAGAACTATCTGCATTGTGCTTCACCTTATAAACCCACTTACATCCAATTGCATTCTTACCTTTAGGCAAAGGTACCAATTTCCATGTAGCATTTGCTTCCAAGGTATCCATTTCTTCATCCATGGCTTTCTCCCATTTTTCTTTTTCCATGGCTTGCTCAAAAGAAGTGGGTTCTGACTCCTGTATCACTTTGACCATATAGGCATAGTGAATGGCTGTAAATCCATCATATTTCAGCCTATCCACAGGATACCTAGCTCTGGTAGACCTGCACAAAGTAGGTTCACTCCCAGGTGCTCTCAAAACATCCCTAGTCTTCCTTACTCCAGGTGTAACAATAGAAGGAATACCCAACTCATCATCAATGCTCTGTTCTGAGCCACTGGATTCACTATCCACATAAGAGTGACCTGCATTCACATCAAACATGGGCTGATCAACCTTCTCTTTTCCTTTTCGTGATACCTGCATACCACTATCTGCATTGCTTTGAGAAGATTCTCCTGATCTCAATCTGCCTGTTCATGGTGAAGAATGTGAACCACTGCTAGAGGACGCTCCAGGTCCACTAATATTTTGTGACTGCTCCTGTGAATTCTGTGCATCATTACCATTTTGTGCATCTACATCATCAATCACATTTACTGGTTTATACGAGCTACTCATCTCATCAAAAACAACATCTCTGCTCACTGTAAACTTACGAGTAGAAGGGTTATAGCATCTATACCCTTTTTGCTGCACAGAGTAACCAATAAAGATGCACTTCTCAGCTTTTGGATCCAACTTGGATCTCAACTCATCTGGCACATGTACATAGGCAATGCAACAAAAAATTTTCAAATGAGAAATATCTGGTTTCCTACCAGTATACCTCTCCTCTGGAGTCATTCCATGTATTGCTGCAGTGGGAGTCCTGTTCATTATGTAGACTGCTGTAGCAACTGCCTCAGCCCAATAAAAGTCTGGCAGATCTTTTTCATTAAGCATGGCACGAGATACCTCTCCAATATGCGTGTTTTTTCTTTTTGCAATTCCATTTTGTTGTGGGGTATAACTACATGATATTGCTGCTTTATGCCATGCTCCTACAAGAACCTTGCAAACTCATTTGAGATGTACTCTCCCCCTCCATCTGACCTTAGGCATTTTATTTGCAGGCCTGTTTCTTTTTCAACCATAGCTTTAAGAGTTTTGAAATACCCAAAAACTTCACTTTTCTTTTTCATAAAATACACCCAAACTTTTCTGCTATAGTCATCAATAAAAGTGACAAAATAATGACAGCCTCCAAGAGATGCAGCTTTAGTAGTCCACACATCAGAGTGGATTAATTCCAATGGCTTCTCACTCTCTTGAACATGTCTAGGAAATGGTTTCCTTGCATGTTTTCCAAATTGGCAAGCTTCACATACCTTATGCATTTCTGCAACCTTGAATTTAGGCAATCCTGCAACAATATTTTGGGCATGCATTGATTTAAGTCACTGTACATTAACATGACCAATGCATTTATGCCAGATATCAATATCTGCAACTACACTGGTCCCATGTGTAAACATTGCTGCACTCAATTCAGACATGTCTGTATCCAACGTAAACATTCTGCCCTTCTTCTTTCCTTTTGCTATCAAGCGACCTTTATTTTTCATATCCTCAACAAAGCATCCATGAGGATTAAATCTGACCTGCAAGCCCTGCTCAACCATTTGACCAACAGAAACCAGATTCTTGGTGATATTCAGGACATGAAATACATCGGACAGGTATTTCTTTTTCCCATCCTGCATAGATAAAGGAAATTTTCCAATCTGCACAATAGGATGTACAGTATCATCACCAATCTCCACAAATCCTGGTTTTTCCATTTTCCTTGCATCCTCCATCCATTCTGCATGACCTGTCATGTGGTTTGATGCACTTGAGTCAACATACCATATATCGTTGCTTTCTTCTGCACTTGTCACAGAATTATTCATGTGCTATACCATAAACAAATGCTCATTTCTGTCATCACCCTATCTACTAGAAGATGCATAATTCCCTTGTTGCAGTTTTCCATTCATGATGTCATTCTGCTTTTTATAGCAGTCTTTAGCCATATGACCCATTTTACCCCACAGTAGTAGCATTCAACATTACTGTTTGCATTTTGGCCTCTTTGCCATCCACCACGACCTCTTTGGCTCCCCCTGCCTCTAGAGTTACCACGTCCTCCTCCATAGGACTGGTTTTCTTGAGTTTGCTGCATATTCTGATTTCTACCATGACCTCCAAATCGGCCTCCTCTACATCTGCCTCTACCTCTTCCAGCATTTGAGTAGAAGACAGCTTCCTTTGAAGTTCCTCCTGAAGAAGATGCACCACCATTTCTCTGCTCCTCAGAAATTAGAAGAGCAATCAACTCCTCAAAATCAGGAAATCTTTCACGAACTGAAATGGATGTCTGAAACTGTGCATAATCCTTTCCTAGACCATTCAAGGTCACAGAAACTAAATCATCATCTTCCACTGGCGACCCAATGGAAGCAAGTGCATCTGCAATCTTCTTCACCTTCATGTGGTAGTCATTGATGCTCATATTTTCTCTTTGCACATTGTGCAACTCTTGCTTGAGCTGCATTTTCCTGGCTTGCGTATTTGTGCTATACATTTTTGACAAAGTATCCCATGCCTCCTTTGGCATACTTGCATCTTGAATATGTACAATCATAGAGTCTGAAATGCTGATAGACAGCCAGTACATAACTTTCCTGGCTCTCTCATGCCATGCTTTAAATGCCTGCATTTGCTGTTGATTGGGAACATCAGGAAGAACTGGTTCTTCTTCATTTCCTGCAACAAATTTCCAATATCCTTTTCCCATAAGGAAATTCGTCATTCTAAACTTCCATGCTTGGAAGTTTTCTTGTCAAGCTTTTCAGTGACAATCTGTGAGAGAGAATCAGACGCCATTACAGAACACTGCAAAAAATTCTGTCACTGCAAAGAACACAGCTTCAGCCTCACAAGGGCTAATCTGCAAAACTGACGAAAGTGGTATTTGACCACACAGTCACTTCCTAGTGACGATTTTACATCAACAAGCAACAAGGATGATTTTGTAACTCCCAATGTCTCTGCGCATAGGCATACGATGCAATTTCTACAGTAACTTTTCACCGACCTATAAAACAGTGGCTGCAGAGCATAAAACTGGGCCTTTTCCTGAGTGCGTGCAGAAAACTTCCGCCTCCAAAACAGGCCCCAAAATGGCCTCAAATAAAAAAAACAGGGTCACAAAGGGCTAAAGGCCTTTCCCGCAGCATATACTACCCTCTTGCTTCACCCGAAGGGTGTCTCAACTTGAGACAATGCACTCTTGCAATTTCCGGCTGTGCTACTTGCAGAGAACTGCTCCCAAAACAGAAAATGAAAGCAACACTGCTCCTCTTACCAGAACACCGCGAGCTTGGCTTGCTTTCTTGAGCTCCTTACCACAAACAAGGCTCTGATACCATGTCAAGATTGTGGGAGAGAAGAAAGGAGTCTCACTTGTAGCTTTCTTGCTTGCACAATGGGGGAATACACACAAAGGTGGAGGCTGAAAATAGTTTCCCTCTTCTTAGTTGTGTAAGCCAAAAAGAAGTCTCATACAAAGAAATAGAAGAACCCTATATATGGGTCTCAAACCAAACTCAACTAACTAAGGTGGCATACTAACTGAGCCACGAACTAGAGTAGATAAGGATAGCTGTTATGTAGCTATTATTCATGGACGGTGTACCAACCACATCTGCAACTGACAAGTCGGTGACATAAATACACAACGGTCACCCTGGCGTATCATGAGTGGAGCTCCATATCTCAACACACTAGGATCATATGCACTATGCATGATGCATGATATGGTATCAGTCCTGGATTGCATAGCAATTGTCTTCCTAGGACATGACTTACATGCTGAGTGAAAAGGAGCCTTTGCTGTAGGTCAGTTGTATGCTTTTTTTGGGATTGTTTGGTGAGGATTTACATATTCCTGGATGGTAAAAAACCAAGAAAAGAGTGGAGTTTGTGCATTATGTCTTATATGTTGGAGCGACGCATCTTGGGGCTAATCCTCGAGGTGTACAAGAGTTGCAGTGGAGGTGCGGCAATCAGTCGAGGGAAGCTTCCTGATGTTTGTGTGATGAGGCACTATGCCTATATGTTATGGGATCTCTCTTTGAGGAGAAGGGAATGTAAATGTTGGACTATATATCGGCTACAAACGCATAATTAAGTCTATCTAGTGTTCATCGGTGTATTACAGACGCATCTCGCCCATCGCGAGACCGTGTGGTGGGGTTGTTTGTTGTGTGCATGAGGTCTAGCTAGTGCCGTAGCCAGTGCCGGCCCATTTTAGGTCCCATGATGAGTGTGTGTGTGAAGTTTCATCACATTCTGATATAATTTAGTATTTTAATGTCACAACTCTATAGAAACAGAATTTGTATCCTTTTTCATTAATTTGTCTATATAATGATTTAGTAAATTTATTTCCTTTACACTAATTAGATATAAAGAAAAGTGCATTGGAGGTGGCCACTGATGAGTGGTCACAGGTTATGGTGGACCCACGTGGTGGGTTAGAGAAAAGATAGTTCACACTTTCACCTATATGGCCTGATTGGGCGCCTGTGACTAGAACTCACGCATATCAGGGTTAGACTTGCACACAGAAAGGATTGATGCCTTGAAGTGTGGGCTAGATCCACCAGAACAGACAGTTACAATCAACAAGATGGCATGATCATGAAATGCTTGTATAATGTGCATGTGTGGGCTGAAAGCTTGAAATGCACATTTCTTTGCATAGGAAAGTCACATGAAGATTCAGATACCATTTTTGCGATATACACGGAAAAAGCTTTCATATGATACCCATATTGGGGGGTCCCTAAATTTTAGGAGATCCCTAAATTTTAGGAGGTTCCTAAATTTTAGGAGCCTCGAATTAGCCTAAAAATGCTAGTCCTAAAAAATAGGGATGTCATTCTAAAAATAGTAAGTTCTGTACTCTGACTGTGCTTGCTAAATTTGGTTGTTTCTATTCTTGACACTATTCAACCCAAAAAGGAAGGCCATAGAGAAGAGACAATTGTCAAGACACTTGTCACACAAGTTTCCAAGTGTCCCACCACTTGTCACATCTCATGACATGTGGCTGGACACTTGTCTTGTGCTACTCCACTTTCCCCTTTTGTACTAGCTCTTCCCTCTCCTATAAATAAGAGCTCGTTTTTCTTCATTCAAGATCATTTTTCTTTGCTGTAAACTCATGTACAGCACCCACAGATAGCCAGAAACTGGCCCCATCCATCCCCATCATCATCCCCCACTTCTCCATTATCAAATTCCTCCATATTCCCTCTTCTATCACTGTTGTTTTACAAGACAGCAAGCCTGTAAATTCATTACAGCACCTCCTTCTTGAGCTCTTTCTTCCATTTTAGCTACAAGAAGCAAGCTCTATCCATGTACTGCTGATCAACGATGGAGAAAGGCTGAATTCCCCTTTTTCTTCTCTCATACTGTAAAGAAATCAGTTCTTATCATTGCATAATAGATAATGCATGTGTGTTTGTACATCTTTGCATGATCTTGTGAGAGTGAGAATTACTTCTTCTCACTCTCAGGTTGATTGTAATTGAGCTCTTCCCTAAGGGACTTGGGTTGAGCAGAAATACATTCCTTCGGGGGGGGGGTTGCCCATCTTCAACCCTCAATCTTGTCTCCATTACTTTTACATTTTCATGGCTGTAATTTTGTGAGTAATTTTCATTTTCAGCTTTAAGTGTTCATTCTCTTTTATATTAAATCTCGAAAACAAGCAAATATCATAATTGTTAAGCATACTACGTTGTTCGGGGCGTTTACATTTAAAAATCATCCCATGCCAAAATTATGGATGGATTGATAATTGAGAAATCAACGTTGCGAGTACTGGCCCTTAGAAACTTCACACCACATAGACTATACAGAGGCATTAGGAGTAAATTCCTTGGAAGTCCTTGGGAGTTATAGTGGTGCGGTCCGCAAAATGCTAAGTATCAGCCCCATCAAGTCAACTAAAAAGGCCTTTACAACACATTGTAGAGCATGAAGACATTATTTTGTGAAACAATCAAGTCTATCTTGACCTTGTGCCAAAAACCACCTCCTGCTTTCTGTGCAGTAGAGGTCTTGCACAATTTTGCAAACAAGTCTTGAGAAGCTTGCCTCCGAAATGATGAGATCGAAAGAGCGTTGATACCCCCCTCTCCTGATTACTCTTAGGGCCATTGTACTTGGTTTCCACTTGCATTTCTTGTGTGGATGCTAAGGAATATCCTTGTAAGGGCAGCTTGAGGAAGCTGGATTAGGTTGAGAAGGGGGTGCATCTAAGCTAGTAGTTGCTCCAAGGGGCTGAACACGATACGGGGCTTTGAGCAAAAGCTTATTTGCAACTACCTTAGGCCTAGACACCTTTTCTGCACAAGAGATGTGAGAACTCAATGAATAAGATAGAAAGGGAAAACCTCTTTTATATAACCCTAAAATGTAAGACTCAATCACATAGATGCACACTTTCTCTTTATCTCTTAAACTATGAAATACATTCACACTGAACACATTGTTCATCTTACTATCTTAGCTCTCTTTGAACCCATTTTCTACCTTGTTGAAGCCTTTTTTCTCGCCACTTGGCATGGTTTTCTTTGGCACTTGAGGCTTCATAACACACTCTTTTAGTGACACGATGTGATTCCATCATGTTTACGGATGATTCAGCAACACTTTCATTTGCTCTCTTTTGCAAGAGTTTAGCTTTATCCACTACTATAATGCCATACCACCAAGATAGCAATTGAATCATTGGATTGCTACCATTCACCCCTCCACCATGATCAATTTTTCTTTGGTATGCACCACGCACTATCCAATGTGAGTTTTTCATCCCTTGTGTGGACCAAAATCCGATGCATCCCTTTTTTGCAAAGTTTGACCCATGTGCCTCAAGGATATGCTACAAAGACACATATCACATATGAGTAAAACTATGCTCAATGGTTTATAAAATTCATATAATTTTATAATATTAACTTAGTACGCACCATGTAATGTGTGATAGAGCTTTTTTTCCATGCTTCCACCATGTTTTCGTAGAAGCTATGCATAGCATCGATAAATTCTTGCTTTTCTTCATGTTAAACACCATCTTGCAAAGTAAGGGAGCCAATTTGTTAAGACTTATCCAAACCTTATCTTTGGCCAATCTTGTTTTTCCTCCATTACTTTGATTAGGAAGTGCAAAATGCAACTTTTTCCACCCATCGTAGTCTTGCAACCTTCAAACCATGACATTCACTTCCTCATTGATGGGTGCTGAGAGAAACTTCCTAGTCTTTGCTCCTCCAAAGCAAGACTTTTTGGCAAGTTACCAGATTTTTCTAATCTCTTTTTATCTTTTTCAATCATCACTTGATGCTTATGTAGCCCAATTTCTGATAGCACTCGCTCCACATTCCTACACGTTGCAATGGCTTCTTTTTCTGGTTGCATCCTATAAGCAAAGCAAATGTATTCATATATAAGTTTCTCCGTGATTCTGATAAAAGCATGCAATGAAAAAATGTGAATATGATCCAATGGAATGTTAAAGATGGGCTTCCAAGTGGGATCTTCTCTATTGTACATCAGTGTAGCACTTGTCACCCTTTGCCAGTTCTTCTTTCCGTCCTTTCCTTCCACCCTCTCTGTCAAGCAATATGGGCATAGATTCTTTGTATTTGCACCATTGGAGATTCCACACATGCATTTTAAATTTTTCAAGTCTCTTGCAAGATGCCATTCAACCAAGTATTGACCATACCCTTCAACTGAGAGCATCTCACCATGTTCCTGATGATCGATGATGTTTGGAATGCTTATGCGCATAAAAAACAACTGGCACCTCAAATGTTTCATTAGAAAATTTAAATGTAGCAAGCCACCACACATGGCGCTCGGATTGAACACTAAAGTTCCTTGGGTTGTTCTTGTCGAATTGTAAAGCTCTATTCATCAAAGTTACACTAACTCTTTCAAGCTTTACTCCTTTGATGACCCCACTTTCATCCAATTTTATAACAAATTGCAATTTACTATTACTTTCCTCAACAGACATATTGTAGTACATTACCATTTTCGACTACACCTTGTATAAATCTAAATAGTAATTATTGAATTCAATGAACTTCACCTCATATGTATTTTTGATCCCAACCTTTAGTGTTTCCACATATTGAACATGCATGGGATCTCTTATCAACTCCAAAACCTTTGTATTAAGTTTCCATTGGGCCTCTATTAACTTTGAAGGTTGAGGAAGAGGCATGATTCTATTTCTTTTCAGCGCATGAACAAACCAAGCCCTCACACCTTTGGATATCTTTGAGTAAGTCTCTATGCTAATACGGGCCCTATCAAATGGATTGTGCATCCACAACAGCCAAGAACTCATTTGATACATCTTTTAATGTGCACTCAATCACCTTTTCCTTCACAGCCTTAAACTTAGGATAGCTCAAAGCATTTTCCAATGTACTTGCCTTCAAAAATCTACTAATGGATGATCCAACCTCACTCTCACCTAGGTTCTCATTATTCTGAGCTACCTTGCATGCTTTGATACGTTATTTCCACTGGCTGCTATTCACAATTAACTCATTGATTGGCTTCTTCTTCTTTTTTGCGCTCTTTTGTTAGCTTACTGTTGATCTTTCTCAGATTTTCCAAATGTGCCTTTGCCTCCTCATATGAGATACCAATGTCATGGATAGTGTCCTGCAATGAAATAATTTGATTGTTTTGTTGAATTATAGTGTCATTCAACTATACCACTTGTCCTATGAGTTGCTATATATGAAGTTGATGTGCAGCGATCACATCATGATAATTTTTTATGGTTGCTTGGCAAGTTGTAAATACTTAAGCACTTGATCATTGAGCTGCCTAGTGTAATCGAGCAACCCATTTTCACCATCGCACACATACTTCAACAAGTTTGTGATTCCTAAGAAAGTTTGAGGTCTATTGTTTAAGGGGTCAATTGGGTAGATTCCCCCATCAATCCATAAGTCCACACGTTTCAATTCCATTTTCCTGTTACTTTGCACAACCTGAGGGTTGACATTGGTATGCTCGGTTCTTTTGAATAATGGGGCGTATTCAATCTCTACCTCAATATGCACCTCCTTTCATGTATTCATTTTACTGTTAATCGAAATAAGGAGCCTACTTAGTTGTCACAGGAGGTAGAGTGGAGATGCATAGAGAGGCACATAAAGGTGCCAAGGAAAAGGAGGATGTAAATAATTCACTCTGTTAATGATGGTTGCATAAACATAGAGAAGAGGTCACAATAGAGCCATAAGAGAGTATAGATATGGAGAAAATTTTATTTTACCTTCATTTCCAAAAAACATGACATTTGACTAGTTGGTTTTTTTCTTTACAAAAATCTAGAATATAAAAAATCCCCAAAATATCGTAAAAAAGAACTTTCAAAATTTCATTTTCCTTGTTCTTGATTAAAAAATCAATTACCTCGTATCTACTAATCATTTTGCATTGAAAATGAAGCACCACACTCCCTTAACTAACTCCTTTTTTAATATAAAATTTGGTTGAAAAAGACTTCTTGAATGAGGAGAGAGACGGAATCTGAGTATATCTTTGTAGGTATACTTAATATAAAAAAGGCAAAACGAGATTGCAAAAGTGGAGAGAGAATAGGATTATTTTATTATTCTTCTCTCCTCTTCACTATATGTATACCCTCTATATTGTGTGTATTCAAGACTATTTATAAATGTACTTAACTATGAATTTTTTCTTAATAAAATATAGCCCTTTTCTATTCAATCTACAAGTCAGCCCTTTATAAGGGATCCTTCTGTATGTTAAAAATGTGTAAAAATGATATTTTAAAAATCCGTTATGTTGAACCCATGTGATACATAAATATATTTATGATTGTACTCGTTGGGCTTGAAGGAAAATACTATCTACATGGACTATTCTCAGGCTTTTGATTATGGTTTACATATGATTGTGAATTTACTATGGAGGATGATTTGCAGTCTCTTGGTGCATTTGGTGAAAAGGTTTGCTATGTTGATGCTATGGAAAGCGAAATTAATGCTATTTTTACAATTCATGTTGAATCTTGTGATACTGCAGTTCACAAATATATTATGGAGGGTAACAAGGAGAAGTTTTTTACAAGTCATAATACCCCTATATATGATATATGTGATGAGGTTTCTTTTGGTCATCATAGAGGTGATTTATAGGATTCTTTGGTAGTAAAGACATGGAACTTTTGGCTCTTCTTGATGAAGCTTTAGAAGGGTTTTTCATTCTAGATGATAAGAGTAACAATCAATGTAAAGACAAACCAGATTTAATGCAACAAGGACAAGAGGATAATGAAGAGTTGATGCAGATGCTTATAGAGGCTCTAAAGGATTTTTCACCCAGCACAAATGTTGTACAAGTAGTTATTAAGATTCCAAATGAGGTTATCATATCAGATGTGCTACTTATGGATGATGAGGCCTCTTACCTTAGAGGGGGTGATGATGATTTGCTAATGTTTATGGAATTTATGAACATGGATGTGGATATAAATGTCAATGTGGTCAAGGCACAAACAAGACTTGTTCTATTGAAGGAGGAAATAGAGCTTGGAGTCATGGGATTGTTTGATGATCAACCAGCCAAAGAAGATCTAGATGTTTATATGGAGAAGATTTTTGCAAGATAGAAGACCAAGCCACTAGATGCTATGATGATCTACGAAAACTTACCTACTTTGACTTGTCCAGATGATCTAGGAGGATGCTGTGATAACCTATGTCAACTTACCTACTTGTCATGTTTTCCATATTATTACCCATATGATCCTAGTGGGAACAATGCTGCAACTGGTAAACAAGTTGGCCCATCCAAAGGATGTGCAGGTTTGGAGGGGACGAATGTCGTGACGTTGTGCACCCACCACTGCGAAGACACTTTGGAGTGTTTTGATGACAATCATTTGTGTGGAGGAGAACTGGGGGTCTTGAGATTGGACTTATTGTTGATCCCTTGTCATTTTCAATGCCATCAGTGCTTGCAAGTCTATGTGTGACAAGTTTCAACAAAGCTATAGACTATCCTTGGCTTCTTAGAAACTTGTGGTAGACATCATTGATTGACATAATTAGTAGTGGTCACACTTGAAACCAGCCACATATATACCTCCAATATTTGTGTATTCCTCCAAGTTGGCATCTCTCTTTTTAAGAGAGGAACACTGGCAACATAGGTGTCCACCAATTCCTTTTTTACAAAGAAAATGTTCATGTCAACTAGCATGCAATAGTGGCCATGTAGCTCTATGGCATACATTGTTGTTTGTCAATGGTGCTTTTGATGCTAAAAGAGAGGTTGCTTTAGCAACTTACAAGGTTCTACAAGCAAGCTGTTCTGGCTCTACACATCAATGGGGAAGGTTCCTATTCAGAGGAACCAAAGTTTTAAGTCAAAAGTTAGACTCAAGAGAGCAGCTATTTTATTTGAAGGAGCATGAAAATCTACTTTTAATATTGGGCCTTTTGACTGGCTTCATCCAAGGCATTCAGCATGTACATATATATATTGGACTTTGTGCATGCTTTTCCCTTGGTTAGACTCGACATTTGGATATTCTAGGAGTGCTATTCATGGGAGACCGTGCTTTTTGAAGAGGGAGCTAGTGTGTTTGGTTGGGGGGGTTCAGTTCGAAATGGCGACAACATTGCTGGTGCATGGGATGAAGAGATTCTACTCCACATGAACAGGGTGTTAACTTCGCCGCCATGTTGCTACAATTGTGGAGAGAAATCGAGCATCAACTGAATCCGTGGCAAGACCCACAGTATCACGAGATGCCATAAATTGATGGCAACTTCATGAGCGCACTAGATATTTGGCCTAAAGATCAAGAGGATGTGCTGTAGTGGATGAAGCAACCCGTAAAGGAAAAAGCAGTTGTGCAGCATAGGCAATTGCTTGCTTGAATAGCAACCTTAGGAGAAAGGAGATACAGTTGATGCCATCGTACTGAAGCTTGTAGTTCCTAGCTTGCCACCTTTGCAGATTGCAATTCTAGAGTGTTAGAAATTGAACTAACGTGCAAAGAGACAGCTATGAGAGGGCAGCTATCCTAACTGATGGCTTGCGCCGATTCCTCAAATGATTTGCAACCATGTCTTTGTTGGGAACTTTGACGTAAATCACAAAGGCTTGATAATGTGAGGAAAATAGCCTCATAGAGTTACTTGGAAAGGAGCCAAGCTATTAAAAAGAGTGAAAAATACAACACAGGGCGGCAATACAAGATATAGCAAAAGAGCGTATGTTATGCACACTGAAATCTAAGAGTTGGAGCAAGCATCATGGAGTGCGAGCACAGGTTTGTGATGTGATAAGGATTGTTTTGAGCATCGAGTAGCTGGACGAATTCGAATTTGTAAAAAACTTTTGTAAATCAATAATCTTTTTTTTAATAATTTTTTGAGTGTTTGCTTCTTTTTTTGTTTGTGATCTCAACTAGTAAACAGAGGCTCGGGTCTTTCCAGCAGTCAAAGAATTCTCGATCTGTCTCACATATGGTGAACCCGATGTGAAGGCCAAAACTCAGATTGCAAGCGATGGAGATGTGAGGGCAACGTAAATCTAGCCGGAGTGTGAATCGATGAATCAAAAAAAGTAGTTGGATGAAGCAGTGGAAGTTGTACTAGATGCAATACATGAGGAAATGTGTGTATTTGATGGATATGATGCTAAAGGTTATCTTGCATGCTACAAGTCAAAGATGAAACTTAGACATGTCCCAAATGAACGCATGATCAAAGAACTTAAACAACTAGTGATTCTAGATTTGCATGAGCAAATACATGAATTTGACGGCGTATATGAAGACAGTTGGAAATTTTTTGAAGACGCTATTATACAATTGGGTGATTGTTATTTGGAATCGGAAATAGGGAAAAGTTTTGGTGCTGTAGGTGTTCTAGAAGAACAAGAAGATCAGGGTCTGTGGAAAAAATCAAGTTATGACAAATTTTGGGAGCAAATTTGTGCAAATCTTAAAGTAAAGAAAGATGCATCCCTGATCAAAGATGGTGATGTTTTTAGAAACTCATGAGTTCAGGACAGAGTTTGAGTTCTCCATGGACAATTGGAAAACCAGGTTTTGGAAAATTCTATACAGGTCGAAGATACAAACCGAATTAAAGCTGAACAAAATTTTTCAAAGGTGTAGACCATCTTATGTCTAGCTGGAAGGAAAATACTAACTACATGGACTATTCTCAGGCTTTTGATTATGGGTTTAATGATTGTGATTTTACTATGGAGGATGATGTGCAGTCTCTTGGTGCATTCAGTGAGAAGGTTTGCTATGATGATACTGTGGAAAGGGAAATTAATGCTACTTTTATGATGCATGTTGAATCTTGTGATGCTACAGTTCACAAATATCTTATGGAGGGTAACAAGGAGGACTTTTTTACAAGCCATAATACCCCTATGTATGATAAATGTGATGAGGTTTCTTTTGGTCATCATAGAGATGATTTATAGGATTCTTTGGCAGTGAAGGAAGACATGGATCTTTTGGCTCTTTTTGATGAAGCTTTAGAGGGGTTTTTCATTCTAGATTATAAGAGTAACAATCAATGTAAAGACAAACCCGATTTAATGCAACAGGGACAAGAGGATAATGAAGAGTTGATGCAAATGCTTGTAGACGTTCTAAAGGATTTTTCACCCAGCACAAATGTTTTACAAGTAGTTATTTAGATTCCAAATGAGGTTATTGTATCAGATATGCTACTTATGGATGATGAGACCACTTACATTAGAGGGGGTGATGATTATTTGCTAATGTTTATGCAATTTATGGACATGGATGTGGATATAATTAATGTCAATGTGGTCAAGGCACAAACAAGACTTGTTCTATTGAAGGAAGAAAGAGAGCTTGGAGTCATGGGATTGTCTGACGATCAACCAACCAAAGAAGATCTAGATGCTATGGAGAAGATTTTTACAAGAGAGAAGACCAAGCCACTGGATGGTGTGATGATCTACAAAAACTTGCCTACTTTGATATGTCCATATGATCCAGGAGGATGCTATGATAACCTATGTCAACTTACCTACCTGTCATATTATCTAGATGATTACCCATATGATCTTGAAGGGAACAATGCTGCAAGTGGTAAATAACTTGGCCCATCCGTAGGATATGCACGTTTGAAGGGGGCGGATGTCATGACGCTGTGCATCCACCACAACAAAGCCACTTTGAAGTGTTCTAATGACAGTCATTTGAGTGGAGGATAACTCGGGGTCTTGAGATTGGGCTTATTGTTGATTCGTTGTTAGTTTCAATGCCATCAATGCCTGCAAGACTATGTGTGACAAGTTTCAACAAAGCTATAGACCATCCTCGACTTTTTAGAAACTTGTGTTAGACAACATTGATTGACATAATTAGTAGTGTTCACACTTGAAACCAACCACATCTATACCTCCAATATTTATGTATTCCAAGTTGGCATCTCTCTTTTTAAGAGAGGAACACTAGCAACATAGGTGTCCAGCAATTCCTTTTGTACAAAGAAAATGTTCATGTCAACTAGCATGGAATAGTGGCCCTATAGCTCTGTGGCATACATTGTTGTTTGCCAATGGTGCTTTTGATGCTAAAAGAGAGGTTTCTTTAGGAACTTACGAGGGTCTAAGAGCGAGCTGCTTTGGCTCTGCACATCAAAGGGGAAGGTTCCTATTTACAGGAACCAAATTTTTAAGTCAAAAGTTAGACTCAGCAGCTGTTTTATCTGAAGGAGCATGGAAATGTGCTTTTAATATTGGGCCTTCTGATTGGCTGTATGTAAGGCGTTCATCATGGCTTTTTTTGTGGACTTTGTGCCTCCTTGATATTCTGGGAGCGCTTTTCATGGCAGTAACATTGCTGGTGCATGGGAGGGAGAGATTCTACTCCACATGAACAAGGTGTGTACTTCGACCTCAGGCCAACATGTTCCCGCAATTGTGGAGAGAAATCGAGCATAAGTAGACTCTGTGGCAAGACCCACAGTATCACGAGCTGCCATAAATCGATGGCAACTTCCTGAGTGCACTGGATGTTTAGCCTAAAGATCAAGAGGATGTGCTACAGTGGATGAAGTTGCCCGTAAAGGCAAAAGCAGTTCTGCAGCAATCTGCAATTGCTTGCTTGAATAGCAACCTTAAGAGAAAGGAGATACAATTTGACGCCATTGTGAAGCTCGTAGTTACCACCTTGCCACCTTTGCGGACTGCATGCAAAGAGATAGCTACCAGAGGGCGGCTATCCTATGACTGATGGCGTGCATCGATTCCTCAAATGATTTGCATCCATGTCATTGCTGGGAACTTCGATGTAAATCAGGAAGGCTTGACAATCGAAGGAAAATAGCCTCATAGAGTTACTTGGAAGGGAGCCAAGCTATTAAAGAGAGTGAAAAATACAACACAGGGCAACAATACATGATATAGCAAAAGAGCGTATGTTATGCGCACTGAAATCTAAGAGTTGGAGTGAGCATCATGGAGTGTGAGCACATCTCTGTGATATGATAAGAATTTGTTCGGAGCATTAAGTAGTCGGACGAATTCTAATTTGTAATTAACAACTTTTGTGAATCAATAAATTGAATTGTTTTGTGTGTTTGCTTCTTTTTTTCTTGTGATCTCGAGTAAACAGAGGCTGCCCGATGCTTTTTGAAAAAATCGAACTATGAGACAAGAATTCTAGATCCATC
The DNA here is from genome assembly GCF_053477565.2 of Lygodium microphyllum. Lineage (NCBI taxonomy): Eukaryota > Viridiplantae > Streptophyta > Polypodiopsida > Schizaeales > Lygodiaceae > Lygodium > Lygodium microphyllum. The sequence goes on from NC_141148.1 coordinate 68,936,609, forward strand.
TCACAACGTGCTATATGAGTACACTTGGCCAAAAAAATTCGGATGTGCCATGAAGGGTATTATGAGATATCTGAAAGGCAATGTAGATATGTGTATTTTGCTATGGTGGCTAGGATACTACAATCGTGGGTTACACTGACTCCCACTACACAGGACATGTAGATAGTAGGAAGTCCCACCTCTAGGTATATCTTCACTTTTGCTAAAGGTGTTGTTTCTTGGATGTCTAGGGTGTGAAAATGCAAGGCCTTGTCTACTACATTGAGGCAAAGTATACTACAACCATTGAGGCTTGTAAGAAGGCCCTATGGTTAAGTCATCTAGTGTAGCAGACCTTGATATTATTGTTATTCCTAAAATGCATTCGGATTCTATGAGTGGTGTTTAGTTCGCTAAAAATCTAGTCTTTCATGAGAAGATAAAGCAAATTGAGGTGAGCAATCACTTTATCAAGGAGAGGTGGTAAAGGACAAGTCTGTTAAGCTTGTCAAGATATTGACTTATGAGAATCCTACAAATCTACTCACTACAAATCTCTCAATAGAACATCTTGCCTTAGAAAGATGATGGTTTGAGATTACATCTATTCATCATTTCATTTGAGTGCATTCTTGTATTTTTAGACTTAGAGTTTTTGTGATGCAATAGATACATACTCACCGAGAAAAGAGGTGGATGTTCAAGGAGATAGTGGGACAAAAGAGAAGTGCCCCGGGGTCCTTCGGTATCAAAGATTATGAAAGTATGTACAATCCACCCCAACAAGGTAATTTTCCCACCACTCGATGATTTGAAATCCATTATTTGCAAGTACATTTAAATGAACGGGAAATCATTGGGAACAATTATGGAGGGCTAAAATTAAGGAAAGAGAGATCAAAACATGGTAGTATGAGCTTCATAGTCAAAGCAAGATAGATCTAGTGACTATCATTTGGGCCAGTAAGATTGAATCTTTTATAGATACATAGTTATACTTTCAAATGTTGTTATGCCATCTTTCTAAAGGTCCATCTTTATCTCCATGTGGTTCCATATTTGAAGAGATATTCAAGGTTTCTTACTAGTCATTGCTATGTATAGCACCTTGGACATCTAGACACGGCCCTTTGTTTTGCTTCATTTTTTATATATGAATATATGTTCAAGAAGCACTTTGGATAGCTAGACAAGACCCTCTATATAAAGGAAATGGAAATAGGACCATCCTTGTTTAAAACAATCATTGTATACTTTAATGACATATTCATATATAACAAGAATAAAGAAGACCATTTATAGCATGTGAGAGAAGTCATTGACACATTGAGAAACTATAAACTCTTTACAAAAGAGAGCAAGTGTGCTTTCATGGAAAATGATGTAGAATTTTTGGGTTACATAGTTGGAGAAAAAGAAATCATGGTGGATCCAAAGAAGGTCCAATTTGTCAAAGATTAGCATATTCCTACCAACTCTACTTCTTTGAGAGGATTTCTTGGTCTTTCTTCATTCTATTGGTGCTTCATCAAGAATTATGCTCATGTAGCTACTCCACGTGTACTAATCAATTGAAGCATGAGGTTCAAAGCTTCAATGAGCCAAAATTGCTTCTTATTTTAGCACCTATTTTGGATATAAGACATCTAAGAGGAGTACTTAATAGATGAACATGTTGTCCATATGATACAGAAATTATAGCAAGGTAATGGGAGAGAATTTCCAAACTTCAAGTGGCATAATGGACTCCTATGGTTCAAAAGAAGATCCTATTCGGTACTTCAAACCATTTTCAAAAAATAAGTACTTGAAGAGATGCATTTTTCTCATTTGGGAGGCCATCTTGGACTTTTCAAGACTTTTGATAAGGTTCACAAAATCTTTTATTGGGAAAAGACTTTTGAATGATATAAAGGACTATGTTTCTCAATGTTTGCCAACAAAACAAGGATTCTTCTCTTTTGCCTAGTGGTTTATATAAGCTCTTATCTATTCCTCATGGCCTCTGGAACTGATATTATTATGGGGCTTTCACCAAGTAAGGGTGGAATAGCCAAATAAGTAGAAGATCATTTCATGTAAGGAGTTTTTAAGCTTCATGGTCTACCTACAAAGATTGCATTTGATAGAGATGCTAAGTACATGGGAATCTTTTGGAAGATTTTATTTTCTTCTATGGGCACTACCTTGACTCCAAGTACCACTTATTATCCCTAAATGGATGTCCAAACAAAAATAGTGAATAAGTGGTTGGAAGTATGTTTGAGACACTTTTTTCATGATATACAAGTTTCTTGGGATCCATCATAAGAGAGTGAGAACTTTCTATATTAAGGTTTTGTCACAATTTAAATTTCCCTAACTCTATAAAAATTGGGATTTAATGTGATGGTTGGATCCCTTAGGTTTTCTACTTTATATCTACACCTCATTTTTGCCAAAGTTGTCATATGAGCTTCTTCTAGCATGAGCTACCCTTGTTCACTTGTATTTCAAGTTTTGAAGAGAAGCCTTTATTGGGATGGGATGGCTTATAATATAGCATTTAGACTAGCCTTTACACTATCCCTAGGAAATTGGGGTTTGATATAAAAGGTAGGAAATTAGATTTGTCTACATCTTTGGAACATCATTTGTACTCTCATACTCTGAGGACGTTGGACCTCCCACCTAGCATGAAGGTGTGTATTCATGTCCACCTAGCATGATGGTGAGTTCTTGTGCATAAGTATGGCCTCATCAACAACCATTATTTTTGTCAATTGTTCTCTTTGATTTCAACCATGGTTTCTTTGTGCCATGTGAATTATGTCAATACATGCTATGGCTATCATTTCTTGGTCCATTTCTTTGTACTTTAATTTCCATGAGTATTCAGCTTGATTTTAAGTTAGACGAAAGGGTTTCTGTGAAATTGAGGTTTCAAAATTATTGGGAAAGGTAGGTTTCAAGATTATTGGGAAATAGAATAGTGTAGTGACTCAACTAGTTTGATAAAAAGGTAAGAGACAAGTTCAACAGGAAAAGGGGATTTGCACTAGGTTTGGCAAGTAGGCTTGCAATGATTAAAAGTGTTCTAAACCCCCTTCATAGCATTCAATGTTGCAATTATGCCATTATCCAAAACAATCCAAAACAAGATAGAGGCTCAGTTAATATCATTGTACATGTCTTCTAATGGTAATAGAGGGTGGGTACCAATTGCATGGGATCAATTTACACAGGCAAAGAGAAGAGCGGTGGAGTACAAGAAAAAGCAACAATATTACTATTTCACTGCTCAAGAGGATTCATGTAAATTAGCCATGGGTGATCCTAGCTAGGTATTGGATTGAATCATTCGAGTTGTTGAGGTAGGTGAATGGCTTGGTTTAGAGGTAGGGACCTATTACTATGAGAGGATCCTAAGTTGAAAATTGTCACTTTTGGTGGATAGTATGATTGAAAAATGGAAGCAAATATTATCTACATTGGAATGGGAGGGTGACAAAAATGCTCATGTCAATGATATATTGGGGGAATTCATTTGGTGGCAATCAACTAGGTATAAATAAAATATTTTTCTAGCCATGTAAAAACCTAAAATATCTAGAGATGTAGCAAGTAATCGAATTAACATATGGGAGGGAATTGTGCAAATACAATTTAGAAATAGTTGCAAGTGATATTTTGAAAGCTAGACATGGATTGAGTGAGAATGAGGCAACTTGCCTTCAACATCTATTCTCACTAAAAAAGGAACATTGGCCTTTGACTCTCAGAAGGGATCACAAGGAGCTTTTGAGATGGTGGAAGACAAGAAAGGAGTAGCTACATTCTATTAAACAAGAGAAATGATTTATTTACCTACAAAAATAATTGGATCCCAAAGACTACGGAGAGGTAGAATAAACATGATTCATGGGAAATGCCCAAAACATGGAAGAAGCGTCTCAAGGCTACATGGAGGGCAAATAAGTTTCCTACTACTAAAGATAAGTTGCAGAAGGAAAATATATCACCTTGGGATATCACATATGTATGTTTCTTGTTGGTAGGAAGGGAGAACATATGAAGCATCTCTTTTGGTAATGCAGTAAAACTAGGAAATGCTAGAATAGAATCATGCAAGTGATGAAATTACTTGGTTTGCACCATAACATCAATTGGAAGTAGTGTTTGTTTGGGGATACTAGTAATTTTAATGATGTGATGAATCTTGGAAGCTATGAGTGCTAATTAGAGGGATGGTCTAGCATTCAATTTGGATTACTAGAAATATTATCCTATTTGCGAGACATGTGTTTTGGTATTGTAGACTCTTTTATCAAGTATATGTTAGATAAGCTAGTAGTTATCTTTGGTTTGTTGGCAACAAGTTCAAGACTTGTAAAGCTATACAAAAAATGCTAAGAAAGATGATGGCATCTTTTAGCACCTCTTGCATGCAACACCAAGATACTCTAGGCATGAGTGCCATGGAACTGGAACTCATCTAGGAGGGGAGCATTATATTAACCACAAAAATAGAAAGACCCATAACTTTTGGAAAATGAAATGTTGTAAAATTTTGTTAGATTGAGAGCTAGGTTCCCTCCCATGCAAATTGTATTGATCAAGTAGTACCATGAGATTACAACTTGTATTAGCCAAATTTTGGATCAAGACTAAGTTTTAGGTGCATGAAATAGGAAGCAAGTTTGGTCATGAAGTCAAAAAAAGGGGTTGGATGTCCAAGGGCGATGGGGAAACCTTAATCCTAGAATTCATCTATAAAAGCAATGAAAACCCATTCATATGTGGGAAAATTTTACGTTCTTACCTTCTCTATTGTCTTGAGAGTGAGAGTGAAGGAGAGAGAGTATAGGAGTGTCTGTGTGGAGTGAGGGATATGGAAATGAGAAGCTTCTTGCACCCCTTCCCCTTCTTCTCAATTCCATCTCTTTGGTGAGTGCAAATGTGAACAAGAGTGAGTGAGGGATGTGGTCTCAAGGGGGTCACTCGTAAATATATGTATATTTAATGTGAGTTCAAAATAAGGGGTTTTTAAAACACGAATTTTATACATTTTTTACATACAGAAGGGTGTCATGTAAAGGGGTTATTTATAGATTGAATAGAAAAAGGCTGTGTTTTATTCAAGAAAAATTCACATATTAGGATATTTATAAATAGGCTATGAACACACGTTATATAGAGGATATATATATAGTGAACCCCTCGAGGTGTGGTTCATGAATGTTTCTTATTCTCTTCCTCTTCTTGAGTTCTTCATTGGTATCTCCTCTCATTCGTGGGCAACAATAGAAGAATGATCAAAAGGAATTGGATCAAGAACATGGCTCCCCAATGCAATGACTACTATGTGGTGAGTATTGGTAAGTGTGTTCTCTCATCGTATCTAGTTGTAAATCCATGTTAGCATGCAAGTAGGCTAGATCAAAGCTAGCCATACACTTTGTAGGTCAAAATACTTGGATGAATAAGGATGTGTTCAATGGTGCCAACAACAATCTCATAGAGTGCCACAAGGCTTCAATCTCAAATTATCACAATTTGCATCTCCATCTTCCCATCAAGCCTTCCCCCCTTGCTCCATCTATTAACTTCCCATCATACTACAAAATTGGGTTCAATATTCATCTCTATATCAACTCCCATTTAAATTCTATCAAGATCACTAACTCACATTTGAGGCTTACCAATTCCCTAAAATCTCCCCATCAACCCTCATCTTCATCTATTTTCCATCCCCTACCCTATTTCTTGTAAAATTAAAGAAGTAATCTTATTCTAAAGTACCTAGAAATAGTCCAAAATTATTGTCCAATTCACCTAAACTCTAGTTTTCTACACTATCCTACATTGAAGCCCACCCAAATCTACCTCCCCTTAATCCAAAATATCATTTCAACCCTCTAATCCAATCCAAAATCATTTGCTAAAGCATTCCCCTACCCAAGCCAAAAGACCCATTTATCCTTAGCCCAAGCCCTACCTCATCGAAGATTGTGGATTGGTGTCAAAGCTAAGGAGCAATATGAAGGAGTGGGAAAAAAAAATCTTTACGTAGAAACTAAGAACAACATATTTTGATAGATAAAGCAATATATATGCTTGTTGAATTAGGGAGAATAGACATGTTAAATTTCATCAAACTAGATGGACTTGAGTCCCCTAAAGGAACTTTGGCATTTCTAGGCCTTTTTCTAGCAAGAAAATGCACCTAGACACCAAACTTAGGACCAAAATTTTGAAGAGAAAAAAAGATTGTAACTTTCGGGAATATAGTCACATTTATACTCCAAATTATTGCAAACATCTTTTACCGTGTATACAAGTATACTTTTTCTAAATTTAAATATATATGTATTTAAAATTTTGAATATTTTAGGTGTAATTTAACTAGTATTATGATCAAATTTTAAGTGCTTCATATATGTACAATCATATTATTAGATAACTATGCCAATCTTGTGAAATAAAGAAGGGCCCATGGAAGAAAATCTATATAAAATACGTTTTTTTGTTTAGCAATATAGATTCTAAACATATGCTTTAATAAATAGAGGAAGCAATACTAATGGCCCCAAAATAATATGTATGAATAACCCCAATTCTCAAACATTGAATTACAAATTGGGCACCCAAACTTTTGTTCTTTCTTGCATTTGAACCATGTCACAAGTAGTTTTGGTTTGATGAATGTCTATAAGCTAGCAGCAAACCAATTCTTTAGTGATTCCTTCTAATCTTTGTATAGCTAAACATAATTATGAGTTCCACTCATTTTTATGTTTAGAAATCCTTAAGGTGACATTTTAATTTCTAGAAAGAAAAGGGTGTGCTTTAGAGAATATCTAGATTCATCCTATAGGTGCATCTCCTTTGCTTCCCATTCAAATTTCTACATCTTAATGACTTCATCAAGGTTTATTGAAAAATTAAAGTTCCAATGGGAGTCTAGTCATAGAGCTTTTATGTCATCCTCATTTACAAAAATTGTCAATAAATTGATGGCATTACATCTATTAAGAGCCACAATGCTCAACACTCCAAAATTTGTTCTACATTACAAAGGTTAGAAAGTTGTGATTGAAGTCCCACTACAGTAAGATTTTATATTAATGTTTTTATAGTGTCTTTATGTGTTTTCATATGTTCTAAGGGTATGCTATAGACATGGTTCCAACTATGGATTCTCCATTTTAGAGCTATATTTCTATATACTAAGTTTTATTGCCACTATGGTCCTTATATAATTTAGTATAAGCATCATAAATAAAACATGATAAAGAACTTGGGAAAGTTGTATCATCTTCAAGAAGGTTTAGCATTTGTAGTTCTTAACAATTATATAACATACGATAACTTTCTTGAAAATATATGTTAAAAAATAGTCTTTGTGCTACAAAACCATTTCAAATGTAATAAAATGCCCCCTTAACATCCGAATTTTTAGCTATAGATTTAAATGTTTGTACTACTCAAAATGTGCATCATTCCACACTTAAAATTGAGAGAGAGAGAGAGAGAGAGAGAGAGAGAGAGAGAGAGAGAGAGAGAGAGAGAGAGAGAGGAGAGTGTTGTTTTACCATTCGTCACTTTACTTTCATTTGAATTAAAGAGAAAAAGGGATCCTAAATATCCCTTCACAAAGTCCTTTTTTTTTCCTGATGTGGTCAAATATCTATGACTCACACCTTTGGAAAGCTATTTTGGACTAACCTTTAGGTTTGAAAAACCACTTATTATGCAACCACACATTTTGTGTATTTTGGCATTTTGGGTTGTCTTTCTTTTTAAGCAAGCATTAAGGGTTAGCTAATTGAATGTTGAATTTTACAACTATTCACAATCTAGATAAGGTTAAATTCTGCAAGAATGGAGAGTCGAAACAAAAGAATTAGAAATCTCCTTTCCCTCTAACTCTAGGGATAGTTAGCTCTAGCATAGAGGTATGGGCATATTGCATATCCAAGCTTTCCCTTGTGTGTGGCATGAGCAAATTCATTAGATACATTTTTAACCTTTTGAAAATTCATACATTCATTTTCATGTTTGAATCCATTGACACTTTTAATCTAGGAACTAGTCTAGAATTTGAAGCATCCATTTTAGAGATTAGATAAGTGAGTATTTCATAGATGAAGATTCACCTTTCTTATGTGACATTTAAGTTCTACAATAGGCTTACAATATCACACCTGTTATTCTAGTTGTGCTCTCTCTATGGGGCATGCCTATCTTACTTGTTATGGGCCATCGATATTGATGGGACTTGTGAGAGATCCTGTGTACCTATTATGCCACTTGTACTCTCTCTACATGATATGTCTATCTTACTGGTGCAATGGTTGATGCATGTGTATGTGCCAGTGGTTGGAAGTTGGGTCAAACTCCAAGTAAACATGGAAGATTGTAAAATACTTGAGGACTAGATTGGTGCAAAGTAAGATACTCCTTAATTAATTTGCACAAATGCAATGAGGAATCTGATAAAAAGGGTGTGTTCACATGGTGAACCTATTGTCCACTATATCTTCCAAAAGTTGTATAAGGAATGTGGCAATAGTTTAGCTCAAAGGTGAAGATAGACTGACCATTTCCATTCAATCAATGCTTATATTTGTGTTGAAGAATAGTGGTGGGACCCATCTTTGTAGGGTGTCACTAGTTGTTGTAGTAGCTCAATGAGGAGATTGAAATAAGTACATGTGGTAATGAGAGGGGGGTTAGGGTAGTTGGTGAACTCTCTTACAAAGTGATTGAAAGAAGGCACTAGTTTTATAGGCAAGAACAAGTAGCTTTCGTTAGTGTGGATGACCCTTATATTGCGGATCTTTGGAAATTTCTATCTACTATGTTCATTTTCTTGGTACTCCTCGCTGTATTGTCATGGATAAGGGAAATAGAATAGATACACCTGCTCTTTTTCACATGAGTAACAAAAGGCTTCCCATGCCCTATTGTTATTCTCCAAGATAGGGTATCACCATGGATAGACCTACTCATGCTTCTTCTTGAATATCCTGAGGTACCTATCCTTACTTGTGCTCGATAGGATTTTTGATAGATCGTAACATTATGTAAGCATAAGGAAAATGTTCTTCGGACCAATTTTCTTCATTGACTTCAAAATAAAAAGCTAAGGGTCAAGATTCTTATTTCTTTTGATAGATTTGTACACTTTTCTCTACATTCTCTTTCTCTTCCTACAAATGGAGCTTAGGGGAGACAAAATACTCTATTACCTTTTGCATGACTAAGCTCTTAATATTTGAATCATGTTAGTGCATGCAACACTATATTAGAGAATTTGAGAATATCCTAAGTCCCACTTTCAAATAAGGGATATTTGGCCATGGGGCTAAATCTTAACCCATGCTTCAAAGTGGGACTTAGAAAGACAACCTATATAGTAATTAGGGTAGACTCCACTTTCGAGTAAAGGAATAAGATTTGATCATGTGGTCAAATATTAACTATATTGCGAATTCCCAAACTATATGAGAATTCCTAAATTCCCTAATATAGCATTATGCCTCATTCCACTTAGTTCTTCCTCTTCTTCCATTGAGTGCTTTTGATTTCCTTGTGTCACGAATTCTGGTAGATCTAGCATATCAATAGGAGGTGTCATGACTGAGGGAGGCTTAAAGAAGATGATGGGAGAGGTTGAAGAGGGTATATTGAGTTGCAAGAGAACTACTATCTTTAGTTCATACTCTTCATATCCTTTGTTCACTACCTAACTCTTCATATTCTTTCTTCCTCAAGTGGTAGATTATTTTCTTTGGTTAGCTCTTTGTTCATTAAGTTGATCTTTAGTGGATAAGAAAGTTATGCCAATTGCTATGCCACTACCACTTGATAATGATGGGATGTATAAGTTGGTGCCTAGACAACCAAGCTTAAGAGATTTGTCAGAACCTAAAACGGGTCCAAAAACTATCTCTATGGCACTAGCCATGCCTCCAATGCTCACCAAACCACCCTCAAGGCCTCATAATCAAGAGTATTTGGAAGCTATATACTACTATTAATAAATCATGCATTTATATTGATTTGTAGTCGAACTATTTTTCCCATCTCAACTCCAACAGATGGAGTATCCAAACATTTAGGTGGCTAGCACCTTGTATCACAGAGCTTCTCCCCAGCAAAGTGTTGTGGCTTCTATACGACTCTCCTACACCTCGGGGATTGGCCTTGGGATGCACCATGTTAACATAAAATACAAGTGTAATAGAGTCCTCTCATAATATAAACATAATGATCTAGGAGCTTGCATATATTCCTCACTTAATCAAGTTCCCAAGATATCATACTATCCTATAGCAAAAGGGATCTTACACTCTCAACATTGGTCACCACTGAGACATACAATTGCAATACATCCAGGAATTTATCTTCTAATACCATATTTACATTGTATCTGCAAAGTCTATGACACTCTGTGCTCAAACAACCTAGCTAAAAATCAGGGAACGTGAAGTGCACAAACAATCTTTTCATGATTTCTTTCTACTAGTATTCACACGATGCTAAGGAACAATACCACAGTAATCCATGCTATTGTCCCTTAAAAATTATAAAAACCACGATCTATATACTAAGATATGCAAATAAATTAGTAACTTAATCAAATATCTTTTCATTTCAGTCCTGCATCCCTTATCATTTACGTTTTGCTTGCTTGCACAGATATAGAGAGATTTCATGATCATTTTCTATAGAAATAAGGTCTAAACATGCACTTTAACATATAAATGGAGGTAAATTGAGACAAAGCGTCATGCTTCACCTTTATTACATGTAAAAACTAAGACAATAAAAAAGATTCTCCTAATGTTCTTTGATTTTTAACTTGTAAAAACTCATTTTTCCTTAATTTGTTTCCTTCATTTGACTATTTTCTATGATTTTTTTGCTTTATTTCAACATAAATTATTGCTCTTTCTAAGTTTTCTAGTTTGTATGACTTATGTGAAGTGTGATCCATCAACATACTCATTTTCATGCCATGTGAACAACATTTATTCTCTAAATCCAAAGATAATACCATTTTTCAATAAATCCCATGTTTTGAATTTTGTGAATTTATTATTTTTAGAATGTGTGAAAAAAATGATTGAATTTTTTAAATTATAGACATCAACAAATACAATTCAACCATTTCTAATCATATTTTCATTATATGCACAAAATATTTATCATAAAAATTAAATAAAAATCATTTACTTTAAAATCTGCTTACATATGTCTTATATTTCAAAAAGTGAAGCCACTGACGTATCAAAATCACTCAATCTACATATCATTACACTTCAAAACCATCATCTATCCCCGCTTCATCAAATCAACCCTCCCCCTCTCTCTCTCTCTCTCTCTCTCTCTCTCTCTCTCTCTCTCTCTCTCTCTCTCTCTCTCTCTCTCTCTCTCTCTCTCTCTCTCTCTCTCTTTCTCTCTCTCTCTCTCATATGTAGCCATATAAACAAGGAATAAAGAAGAGAGAGAAATAAAAGAGAGAAAGATTAAAATTGGATCTTTTCATTCACTGCATCATTTCTTGCATGGTTTGGAGCATTGAAGGGCAAAGAATTGCAAGATCTCAAGCTCAGAGATGGAGGATGATTGGAATATGTACAAAAACTCATTCTTTAATGGGAAAGGAGCACAAAAAAAAGCATTTCCTTCCCCCCCCCTCTCAACAGTTTTTGGAGCTTTTGCTCTTTTAATCATGGTTAAACACTAACCATTAAAATAACTAGTTCAAACTTGCATTTTCACACTTGTCCGTAAGTGGTTTCGGCTTGGACAGATGAGCAAATGACCTTGGATTCATGATCTGATTGGATGAGCAACTTCCTAACATTGAAGTCTATCACCATGGCCTCTGTCACATGGTTTTTGGCTTCCAGCTCAAGTAGCTGCTTCATAATGCCAAATTTTGCGGTCATTAAATGGGTGGTCAAATGGATTTCCGATGGATGAATGGACCCTTGCATTGGATTCATGGCATTCAAATGCATCTAGAAAAACTTCAACTCCTTGATTTGTAATCATTCCATTTTTTGCTAAAACCGCCTCTTTTTTTACCCTTGGGCCACGTTTGCACTTGAAATGCAACTTTAAAATTAGCTCTCATTGGCGACCATGGGATTGGGTGACTCAACCCCTCAAACCCATGAAGTGATCTACACATACATAAACCATAAGGAGCATCAAGCTTCTTCAAATAAAAATACACAACAGAGCACAAACACAATCCTCACCCTACCCCCTAACTCAAGCAAAGCATGAAGTCCACGAGGGAGAGGCCTAGCATAATCTGACGGAGATCTACAGCTACTCACGCTAACCAACTACTCCAACACCACAGACCATGCCTAAAAGAACTACCAAAGAAGTCATCTTACATGGTGGTTTGACCTGCCTACCTAACCTAGGACAACTGAACTAGGAACTCCTACTAGGCAAGGAATTCTATAGAATCCTATAGCTTGGTCTATTGAAAATCATATAGCTTTTCATTTTACTACATGTTTTTTTTTTCTTTATTACTTTATACTCGATCGTGTAAAAATGAGGGAGTTGAGCATATTGTGACCCAAGGAGAATAGGCATTGGCCTCAAATCCTACCTTAGTATCCAAGAACCTACCAAGCTTTCACAAGGCAACACTAAATCATTTTTTCTTCCACTCACTTTTGTTTTTGCTCCAACCATTATTTTTTTCGCTAAATGCCACCCCTAGGAAGACAAGGTATCGGCCTCGAGTCTAACTCATCCCCAATAATATACTAGGCCTTTGCAAATCAATGAACATTTGCTCTTGGAACTTTTCTTTCTTTCTTTCCTTTTTTTAGAGGTTAGAACCTCTTTTTACGCACTGTCATATAATTATATATTTGAGATATATTCATCATTTCTTCTCTCTTTTATTTGGCATGCTTCCCTATCTACCTCACAACTAATACGAATTCTTAGAAACAACTACCTAGTAGGTTAGCAAAACACGGTCACTAGGACTACCCCTAAAAAACAACTCTTAGAGTGCCCGACAATGTCTTTACATGATGCAAACAACTACTCAAAACTCCTCAAACACACTTAACCTAAGCTTGGGACTTCCCCAACCAAAGAGAAAAACCCACATACATATACACATAAAGCATAAGGAGAAAAAAATCATAAAGGAAGGATGTCACCTAGACTTGGTTACAAGAAGCTTATGTGCAGTAAGAGACTCTCTCTAGGTACTCCATCTTTAGTGCAGCACTAAAACAAAAACCATTAACTGCACCCATACCAAACAAACAAATGGCCCTCTTGGCCTAATGAGATAAATCATTTCATTGCAAAATAAGAGGCCCTCTTGGGCTAACAAAATGAAACAACTCTATACAAGAACAAAGGGTCCTTTTGGCCTAATGAAATGCAACATTAAATCCAATAGAAATGGTCCTCTTGGCCTAATGAAAATGTAACCATAAATCATACCATTCACCAACCTATTGCTGAAAGAAAATCCTTGGACCTTACATGAACCATACTAAAGAACCAAACTAGACCAAGGGAATGGCCATTTAGGTTCTACACTAAATGATCAAATTATTAGCTAACCCCTTGCATAAATGGCAATGGGTGTTTGATGAATATGCCATTGAATGATCTGATGCATCCATGAGAAAATATGAATATGGTCAATTGCTACACCTGGCTCATAACCCATACTAACCATCGACAGCTAAAATAAGACATGTCAGCAAGTAGCCCCTATAGTAGCCCTAGACTAATATCAGGAGGCAATCATAAAAACCCATCAGGACCATAGTTAAGAAAGACATCTTCAACAAAGGCATAATTAGCTAGGAAGTTTACAAAGTGATTCCACTATCAGGGAATCAGTTAGCAAGTCACTGCCTCAAAGATCTCAAGGGTGTCCAAGGTTGCACAATGATACATCCTTAGAATGGGATCTCTTATACTATAGGTCCCATTCAATTGGTTGATCACTAACTGCGAGTCACCTTTCATTAATAACCGACGAATAACATTATGTCTAGCTAGATTTAACCCCTTAAGCAAGGCCTTGTATTTAGCCATGTTATTCATAAAAGCAATGTCTAAACATACTCCCATTTTTAAAACCACTCGATGATGGGGGTCTTTAATGACAGTCCCTACACTCACATGCTTAGTAGGTCTTGGAGAATGTCCATCAAAATATAATGTGTAAACAACTTCATTGATATAACCTACCATGGCAATCAACCTATTCGTACTTATGATAATCAAACTCTAATCAAGAGAGGGGGTATAAGATAGGTACAATCCCTCCTTCATCATAAACCCAATAGGGATGGTAGTAAGAACTCTATGATAGTGGTGATAACAGACTCAAATATCCCACGTAAAAGATCTCTCCTACCACTCAGTAATGTGATAACCCTTACTGATGCCAGGAGCCATATTCCAAGGTGGATTCTGTGAGGTTTTTTCGGTGGATTCCGTAAAATTATATTTATTTTTCAAGGCTCATACTACACAAGGTGGATTCCTTGTGCGAGAAGTTGATGGGGACGTCTATCCTTTTCGAGTGTCAGGTTAATTTAATGTGCACGTGGGTGATTCCACAATGGGTGATTTCGCAAAATATATATTTAAATTAATGGACGCTTATGAGTTTAGAGTGCACTCGTATTAAATTAAGGTTAGGGCAATAGAGTTCCAACCTATTTAATTATTTTGTAGTTGAAGAATGCTAGGTATTCACTTTTGTGGATTTTATCTTATTATTTTTTAACAATTGTGAATGCTTCAGTTGATGTGTAGAGTAAGCAGTGCTGACATTGGGAAGCACTGGGCGATGGCGTGTATTCAGATTACCTAGAAGAATTATTAATTTTTATGGGCACACACCTTATCATTAAAGGCGTGGCACTAATATCTATTTAGGCGTGCTTATTTATTAAAGCACTTGGCAAACATTTATTATTTTATATGCGCATAGACATCAATTTAAATATTCTATTATTTGACATTGTATTTGGGCACAACTTGACTTTTGGGGCACCCAAACTCTTTACTCTTTATTTGGAAAAAAGCAAACACAAAAGCTAAAAGTATGCTAATTGTAAATTGGGCTATTTTTGAGCTTGGAGATTAATAAATTTATAAATACATGCCTTGTAAAGTGCTCACACAAGGCATAGGGGGAGATTGCATCCAATTTGTCTTTTTGTCTCAAGTCATGCAAACTCTTTTCTTGCTTTAATGAAGCTTTTGTAGAGCTCTTTGTTCTTCGGGACCTTTCAGAGTTCACTATGCTACAACAAAAAGGCTCCATAGACGCGCTTGTAGATGCAATATTTGAATTGTGAAAAAAAATATTTGGCACATTTATTAACGCATCTATTTCCGCATCTACAAAATCGCGTCTAAAAGCACACTTATGATCAGAGTTACACGCACACGTAGACGCGCGTATAAACGCGCTACGCAAATATATAATCATATTTATAAAAAAGTGGATATATTCATATTGTGCGTCTATACATGCGTTTATCTACGCGTCTAAAACCGCGTTTACTCTGAAAGTTTTTGACGAGAATAGACACGCATTTATCCTGCAATTTAGACGCGCTGATAGACGCGCAAAACAGAGGTATGAAAAAAAAAACCAGAGAGCATGTGGCTTTGCAAGCCACGTGCTCTCTGGTTTTTTTCCCCCCATCAACATCAAATTATATGCTTAGGGAAAACAGAGAAAGATTATTGTGAAGATTGGATATTAAAAACAAAACAATGTATGTAGCACAAGAAATTTCATATATATAGATGAAACATTTTTACATTATGAGTTCTAGTACTTGTGACGTCATGGTCGCGAGCACTAGCTGAAAGTAATACATATCAAAAATGAAAATTACAAGCCAAGGGGAGGCATGCATGCATGGGGCTCCTCTATATCTCCTCAGAAAAGGCATCATCATCGCTACCACTACCACTGCCTATACCATTTCCGTTGCCGCCACCGCTACTGCTAGTCCCCCCTTTGCTATCCTCAACTGCATCAGGGTTCGTCTACACAAAGGATTAAGGTATATAAATACCATTACAAACAATAAATTCGAGTTATCTATACTTTTCATGTAAAAAATAAAACATACCTCTTTTGGTGGTGGAATCCTCATGGCACGAATATATCGTTTCTCTGTGATGAGTCCCTCCTCGTAGAAATGCTGCCAAGTGGACGCCCGGTTATGACCTCGATGGTAGCCTACCTCTCTAGGAGTAGGGATCCTACCAACGATATGATATTACAAAAAAATTTGAACATACAACGTATTAAAACACACTACATAATGAAGTGAAACAAATTACAAAATTTAATTTAAAAAAAGAAATCAAATAATACTTACAAACTCAGCCTCCCATGACTCCCTGCCACCCGATCCATAATGCAACGATCCCATGGTTGTTGCTATCTGAATACATCACGCCTCTGCATGCTGGCGACTTGTCATTTTCTCCGCTACTCACTTCT